>NC_134882.1:33484213-33499213 GCF_041734735.1 Babylonia areolata
ATGGTGGTGGTGGTGGTGGCGGCGGTGATGATGATGATGACGTTGATAACTTGATGATGACGACGACGACGACGACAACGGTGGTGATGATAATTGATGACGAAACACCCTCATAACCCTCCGAACAAAACAATTCCCCATCCTGACCATTCAAACCACACAACGAAACACAGCCATACCAATGACATTTCCAGACCTTCATTTTGCTCTCGAAGACCGAAACATCACTCTCCCATTGATGATGATGATGATGATGATGGTGACGACGACGACGATGGAAACAATACATTTTCTTCGGCGTTCTTTTTGGGAAAAAAAAAAAAAAAAAAAAAGGATGAAGAGGGACGAGAAGAAGAAGAAGGAAAAGAAGATACAGCAGTAGCAGCAGCAGGAAGCAATTACGTGAAAGGACACAAGCAAGTGTCACTCAAGAGTTCCCTCCACCCCACGCCCCCCATTCACCCTGTTTCAGGAAAACAGCTGAAGCAGGTTAACCCCTTGACTGCTGCTGACGAACATGCTCGTCGGTGAAGGGTTGTCATTTCACTTCTGATTTGGAAAAAAAAAAAAAAAACAACTTGGAGAGAGAGAGAGAGAGAGAGAGAGAGAGGGAGAGAGAGAGAGGGGGGGGCAGGGAGAGAGAGAGAGACAGACAGACAGACTGGGAGAGAGACAGGGAGAGACAGATAGATAGATAGGGAGGGAGAGAGAGAGAGAGAGAGAGAGAGAGACAGACAGACAGACAGACAGACAGAGAGGGGAGAGAGACAGAGACAGAGAGATACAGAGACAGACAGACAGACAGACAGAGAGAGAGAGAGAAAAAAAAGATTCAAATGGTTCAATGACTTAAGCAACATGCTTATATCACCCAGTGGAAAACACGCTTCCTAACCACACACCCCCATCCCCCACCCTCCTTTTTACACATTTACGCTTTTCACAACATTCTTCTGCTCTTCATAAGGAATACAAAACAACATCCAACGGTATGTATTCGCACAATCTTTGTGGTCTACTGATGAGGTTCATATTTAAGTAACCCGAGGCCATCGACCCAATTTCGTAGTCACAGAGACAGAGACACAGAGAGAGAGAGACAGAGACAGAGAGAGATTGAGAGAGAGACATAGAGAGAGACAGAGAGAGAGACAGAGAAGTGGGGGTGGGAAAAGTTTACACGTGTGTCAATCTGCATTCTATATTTGGATTTCTCACTCTTGCGACTGTATTATCATGACTCTTTCCTCATTTATCCTTCTTTCTTTTTCTTATATGATTATTATTAATTCATCTCTTCTTTTTTTTTTTCTTTTTTTTCTTTTTTTTCTTTTTAAGCCCATCAAAATCAATTACACCGCTAACAACTGCATACAGTGAACTGACTGCTGCACTTCAGTACAACTGACCTCCTTTCATCCCAGCTCAAGAGTCAAGGGGTTAAGTTCGCCACAAAGCGGCGTATGGGGATTTCCTTCCCGAACAGCCCCCCCCCCCCCCCCCCACCACTACCCCCCTTCCTCCCTTCGCTGTCAGTTATACAGGAAAGGGGATCTTTCCTCTCCACCCACCCTCTCTCTTCCCCCCAAACCCCACACATTTTTTGTTTTTTTGTGTTTTTTTTTTGTTTTCGTCTTCTCTTTTTTTTTTCTTTTTTTTTTTTTTTTTAATTCGGCTCTTTCTTTCCCCTTTTCTTTCTCATCTCTCTCTCTCTCTTTTTTCATCATTTTGCTTGGTCTGGTTTTTTTTTTTTTTTAGTTTCTGTATCTCCTTCTCACCTTGCTCCTTATCTCTGTGTGTGTGTGTGTGTGTGTGTGTGTGTGTGTGTGTGTGTGTGATTAACCTTCTGTTCACCGTATTTCATCCTATCCCTCCTTTGTTCTAGAATTTAAAAAAAACTCCCCCCCCCCCACCCCCTCCCTCACACCTATCCTTATCTCTGTAACCTTAGCGCCGCCCCCACCCCCCTTTTTTGTTTTTTACTTTAAAAACTTTCATTTTGTTTTATTTCATCTCCCCCCCCCCCCCCCCCCCACAAATCTCTTCATCAATCCTCTCTTTACCAGTCTTCTTGCACTCTTTTTGCGTCGTCCATTCTTCTCTTCTTTCTTATCTCGTCTCGAGTTCAGGCCCCTCAACTGAGTCTGTGTTATCCATTGCATTGCATTGCATTGCATTGTATTGTATTGCAGTGCAGTTGTATGATGCTGTAATGTATCGCACTGCATTATTTATTGTTACAACTTAATCTCTCTGTGTGGCATTCAGGTTGCTCTCCCCCTTTTTTGTTGCCATCAAAACGACACACACATTGACGTCATCGGCAGGCCGGGAGGATGGGGGGCGGGGGGAGGGGGGGGGGACCAGGGGGGCGGGGGGCGGGGGGCGGCGGCGAGGGGTCTTAGTGTGCGCTGCGTCTTGCCGCAAACTGAACGGGTACAGGCACGACGACGGGTAGGAGCGCCGCCAAAGGGACTCTGAAGCACTCAGGCAGTGTCTCCTCAGGTGGGTGGCCCGGCGGCGGCCTGGCACTATCCTTCCTTCACTCCCAGCGGACTGCTGTTGAAGGTGCGCGAGATGTGTGTGTGTGTGTGTGTGTGTGTGTGTGTGTGGAGAGGGGGGCGGAGGGGCGGGGGGAGGGCATGGTGAACGAGGATGAGCGGCGAGGGAATAATGGAACTAAAAGGGCACGAAACGTTGCTGAAAGACATGAAAAAAACAGAAAAAAAACAAAAAAAAAAAAAAAAAAAAAACCCCGCACAAAAGCAGTCTACCAATGCCCAAAACAACAACCCTCCTCACCGCCCCTGCCCCCCGCCCCCCCAACCCCCACCCCAACCCCCGTTCCCCAATCTGTGCGGCAGTCTCCTTGATAATCATGTCTAAACACTGAGAACGGTATAGGTTCAGGCTTTTGTAGTCTGCACCGAATGGTTCTCCCTCATGTGCTGTGGTAGTTGGTGATTGGCACAAAGTACGACGACGATGACGATGATGATGATGACGATGATGATGATGCAGCCACAACTAACAGGGTCAGGAACAGAATGCTGATAGTGCAGGCAGGCCACTGGTGATGGTGAAGACTGAAGAGACAGTTCCACAGTTCGAAAGAGGTTCTGTGTGTGTGTGTGTGTGTGTGTGTGTGTGTGTGTGTGTAGAGGGGGTGGGGTTGGGTGGGTGGGGAACATGTTAGTGTGGCTACTGTTACTACTACTACTACTACTACTACTACTACTGCTACTATTTCTACAGTCTCCTCCTCATCTTTTTGTGGGAGTTGCAGCCCACAAACGCAGAAGAAGAAGAAGAAGTTCTTCTTGTTCCTAATCTATTTTTGTCTCCCGTCGCGCGCGCGCGCGCGTGTGTGTGTGTGGCTGTGCGCGTGTGCATGTGTGTGTATGCGTGCGTGCGTGCGTGCGTGTGTGTGCGTGTGTGTGTGTCTGTGCGCGTGTGCATGTGTGTGTATGCGTGCGTGCGTGCGTGCGTGTGTGTGTGTGTAATAACACTAACACACAATCCATAAGTCAAATGGAGATAGAAAATATACGTCTCCAACATCAATAAACAGAAATGTCGTAATATATATACTGGTAGACAGGTGCGTCATTTTGTCTCATATTACTCATCACATACACATCATGCGCAATTTCTTTCAATACTTTTTTTTTTCACCACTGCTTCCTTTAAACGTTATACATAAGTCAAGAGGTGACGGGAAAGGAGATTTATTTTTTTATTTTTATTTTTTTTAATTTTTTTTTTTTACAAATTAGAAATGCTGCATTGTCAACAGGCAATGCTGCATTATGAACAGGCAGACAGTGTATTAATTCGTTTGGTTTTTTTTTTTCCCCTCGAGGAAATGACCTATTTCATGTAACTGCTGTCGCGAATGACACACACACACGATGAGTCAGAGAGGGAAAACCATACATCAAGGTCAAAAGCCTGAGACAGCCATTCGTATACACGTGCCTTAAAAGATCTTTTTTCGTCTCACGAGAAAATGATTTCATAATGAACATCCACACACGGCTGTATTTCTCTTTGGCTTTATGTCAATGTCCAGCTGTCTGTCTCGATCCCTTTCTTCCTCCTCCTCCCGTCTCTCTTTGTGTGTGTGTCTCTCTCTGTGTACACACACACACACACACACACACACATATACATATATATCTTATATATCATCCAAACTGGTATATCTTGTTCTATATCTTCCCCTGTGTGTGTGTGTGTGTGTGTGTGTGTGTGTGTGTGTGCGTGTGCGTGCGTGCGTGCGTGTGTGTGTGTGTGTGTGTGTGTGTGTGTGTGTGCGTATGTGTGTGTCCGCGCGCGCGAGGGGAAAGGTTGGAGGGTGGAGGAGGGGGGCGGGGGGGGGGGGGGGGGGTCTTGCATTGCGTGAGCAGTTTGATGAGTCTTTGGTGACAGAGCTCTACCTTCCTGGAAATAAGTTTGCGCAGCACTGCGCTGTCTGTCCCCCTGTGTACTGCTTGCAAGTCTCCCTCCATTCAACACAGATATAGATCGGCACACACAGCAGCCAGGTCTGACAGGACCAGTAACACGTTAGTCAAAAGTTTCCCCCCAGCCTGCAGGACACCCAATAAGCCAGCCGCCCCCACACCCACCAGTATTCATGTATCAGACACACAGGCTGAAATCAAACCGGGCTTACGACTATACACACTCACTGGCACTATCCTGGGGAGGGCTTGCATGAACGGTTTAAAGCACCTCTTAAGTTTGCTCTAATGGAGCGCCATTAAGAATTATTTTCCAAAGTATGCACTAGACTTCGGGAGGGCACATTCTTGACGCTGTGCAAACTTTGCAGCGCTGCTGACATCGATCATGCAAAACAAACAGCTCTGATCGCAAGATCTAAATGACCGACGCATATGCTCCTTCACCCTCTCTCCACGCATTCCATCCCGTACGAGAAGTGACCTCATCGTACACAACGTGCAAGAGCATTGCCGACTAAGGCACCTGGTCCTCACAAGACTAAATAAATACGTGTATATGTGCGCGTGATTTTGAAAACCCGACTGAATGACACAGGAAACGAATGATGAGCGTTGAAAGGCAGCTGTCGGTCTGCTCTACCCCGGGTAGGCAGCCTGTTGTGCAAATGACAATGCGTTTGCAAAGCGCTGAGTGTTTGGTATCTGATCGAGGAAAGGTGCTGTAAGTAACAAGAACAAGAATAATAATAACAACTACTACTACAACAATAATAAATATAATCATAATAATGATGATAATAATAATAACAGCAACGCAGCACACCTGACGCTATGTAGGCTCAGCAAAGCTCTGGGACACGATGATACGCCCGTCATGTGTTTGATGATTGTGACACTGACTGGTAACGCACGCTGGCAAAAGGGTCATGCGTGTGACAAGACATCATAAAAGCGGGAAACACTTCTTGATTTGTATTTCTCTTTTTATCACAACAGATTTCTCTGTGTGAAATTCGGGCTGCTCTCCCCAGGGAGAGCGTGTCGCTACACTACAGCGCCACCCTTTTTTGTGTGTGTGTGTGTGTGTGTGTTTGTGTTTGTGTGTGTGTGTGTGTGTGTGTGTGTGTGTGTGTTTTCCTGCGTGCAGGTTTATTTGTTTTTCCTATCGAAGTGGATTTTTCTACAAAATTTTTCCAGGAACAACCCTTTTGTTGCCGTGGGTTCTTGCATGCTGCACACATGACCTCGGTTTATCGTCTCATCCGAATGACTAGCGTCCAGACCACCACTCAAGGTCTAGTGGAGGGGGAGAAAATATCGGCGGCTGAGCCGTGATTCGAACCAGTGCGCTCAGATTCTCTCGCTTCCTAGGCGGACGCGTTACCTCTAGGCCATCACTCCACTATTCTGATACCATACAACAGCAGTACCCTTGGTACAACGTACACAACACACGTGATGCGCACGCGAAACATTCTGTTACCCTATGTAAACTGGGCGACAATCAGGACTTTCCTGTTGTCCTGCAGAATTCATTGCATTTGCACTGTGATATTTTCAAATGAAGACTGTTTGAACGAAATGTGCGGCGAATAACCTTATTTCACCAGCTAAACATGTCAGCAATGGTAATGTTGAAAGCAGTGACGAAAAAACAAAAAATCAAAGAGAAACTCAAAAGAGGAAGAAGATCTTAATACTGAAAACGTTAAAAAAAAACCCCAAAAAACAACAACCAAAAAACAAACACCTCCACATGATTACAACGTCAAAACAAAAACAAAAAAACAAACAAACAAAAAAAACTAGCAAAAAAGCACGAAGTTTATCTCCGTGAACGTGCTAATGAAATCAAATGAAAAACATCTGTTTCTCTCAAGGATAAGACTGAGATGATGATTAATAATTTTTTTTTTTTTTTTATAATAATAAAGGGGAAAAAAAGGGAAAGGCAGAGAGAGAGGGAGAGAGAGAGAGAGGGGGGGGGGGGGGGGGGGGGGGGGGGGAGGGGGGGCTGCAGGCTGTTGGTGCCAGCCAGGTCGTTCCCATATGTTGTGTACTCCACACCTTCCTCCTCCTGTCCTTCACCTCTTGTCTCATGGCTTAGCAGGGACGGGGAGCGAGGGGGGAAGGATGGGGAAGGTGGAAAAAGGGAACCAAGAAGGTCCTGCCATATATATATATTTTTACTCCATGTCATCCCTACTGGAAAATGCCCATTTCCAATTGGCTTATCAATAAAAAGCGCTGATCCCTTATTCCCAGTTGGACTGGTACTGATTTGTATTGATAATCCGTGCAAAAACCGTCAGACTTCTTGTCCTCACCCCAAACCCCCATCCCCACTTCACAGATCTCAGCTTCTGTAAGATTTTTTTTTTTTTTTTGCGAGTTTTTCTCTCTCTCTCCCCCCGCCCCATCTCTGTCTCTCTCTCTTATGTCATGGGCACATCACAACCATGTCCAAACGACCAGTATCATATTGTATTGCATTGCATTACTTTTTTTTTTTGTCACAACAGATATCTACACACATATGTGCGAAATTCGGGCTGCTCTCCCGGGGAGAGCAAGTCGCCGCAATGCAGCGCCACACACACACACACACACACACACACACACACACACACAATCTTCTTCTTTTTATTCTGTCTGCTAATGTATTCGTGTTCCTATCAAAGTGGTTATCTCGACATAATTCTGTGAGGGACAACCCTTCTGCCACCACGTTTAAAAGAAAAAGATGTCTATTTATATATTTCTTTACATGAGCTACGTGTATGCTGCACACAGGACCTCGGGTTTATCGTCTCAACCGAATGAATGACTTGCGTCCAGACCAACACTCAAAAGCCTTGTGGAGGGGTAGAAAATTCTGTCGAGTATAGTATTCGATCACGTGTCCTCAGATCCTCTCGCTTCCAAGGCGGACGCGTTTACCACTGAGCCATTACGGCACAAGGATGGGTGGGTGGTGGTTGTGGTAGCCGGCACACCTCAGCCATCAAACCCACTTTCCTGTCAACAAAGCACTGCCACGACCCCTAGCACACACACCCCATTCCCCGACCCTAATAGGAGTTACCGCACCGTGCGACATTTACATCTGTGTGTGTGTGTGTGTGTGTGTGTGTGTGTGTGTGTGTGTGTGCGTGCGTGCGCGTATGTGTGTGTGCGCACGCGCACGAGGTGTGTGGTCAAAGTAGCCTGTGACAATCTGATGTCCACACACACACACACACACACACACAGACAAAAAAAAAACCAACAACGAATCAAAACAGAGAGACGGAGACAGACAGACAGACAGACAGGCAGAGGACAGACACACAGACAGATGATGAGGCTCGACAGAAGTAGCTTTCCGAGTTCGTGTGTGCACGGAGGTTTTGGCGTCAAAACACAGCCACAAAGCAGCAGCAACACCGCTGCCACTTAAGAGGAAGGAAAAACAGGTGGTGGTGGTGGGAAAAGCCGTGGGCAACCCGAGGAGTCTACTGCAGCCAAGGGCAACAACAGCGCTACACCTCTTGTCTCTCTCGCTCTCTCCTCGCAAAACAGTTCACCTATACAGCTACTAAACGCTTTGGCAACACTCGAACATTGTGTATTTAGCGGCTAGAGAAAAAAACAACAACAAAAGGTTAACTAACACCTGAACATCGTACACTGTAGCAGCTAGGAAAATAGGTAATACCCGATATAATGAGCAGTCAGCAGCTAAGAAAATGTTAACGCATGCTACGAATATTGTATATTTTGGAGCTTTAACTTAGGAACGTGATTTTTCATGAGAACACTTTACATCCGGAGGCTGAAACAAAAAAGTGCGTGCGCGCGCGCGAGTGTGTGTGTGTGAATACGCGCGCGTGTACGTGTATGTACATGACAGAGAGATAGACAGACAGACAGACAGACAGACTGACAGTGAAAGAGAGATCCTATGTAGTTTTTTGTTCGTCATTGGGTTATTTTAGTTTCTTTGTATGTTGGTGGTCCTGTAAATCCGTAAACGACCGCGGGGATATCTGATAACACCGCCCCCACCAAGTAAACAGGGAACTGATCACTACTACCGTTCAGCCAAACTGAACTGAACAAATGAAGCGCTACTAGTAACACAAGGCGGTAGACAGTCAAGAGGACGGAGCCAGCAGATCTGCCGAAAAGCTCCCAGACACGTGCGTTTTAAATGTTCACAGCAATCCTTCTCCCCTCAGCAAGAAGACAGTTGGGGCAAAACAAATACATGGGAGAAAGCAATTTCACGGTTCGTTCATTACACTGTACAGACTTTTTGTTAATGAGGATGAGAAAAACAGGTTGACTGGGCTGAAATGGAAGCTTGCAAGAACAAAAGCGTCAGTTGATAACCGATGTTCTTCTTTCCGGGAGACCATCGCACGATCACTCTTAAAAGCCGTCAGAAGAAGATGATGAAGAAAAAAAAAAAATGCATTGCAAAACAAGCTCAAAATAAAATGATAGCATCACCCTTCACTGGTACATTGAATACAAAACCATCCGACACAGTCCTACCCATAACCACCAACATCATCTTCATCATAACCATCATTATCTCCATCAACATTCACCACAGACATCCAACTAGACAAGGAATTTTATTTCTCAGAGGATGAACGAAAGACAGAAACTAAGAAAGAGATAATGATCTAAAGAAAGAAAGAAAGAAAGAAAGAAAAGAGAATGAAGGAAAGAAAATGACAAACTGATGAAATTAAGAATGAACCAGGATAAAATAGGATATTAAAAAAAATAAATAAATAAATAAAGGCTCTAGCTATACCACTCATATAACGGGCAATGTCGGGTCCTCTTTCTCTGCAACATAATTATAGCCTCTACCCCGCTAGCCCTCCTCCCCCCTTCCCACAACCCCCACCCCTCCCCCCGCCACTCTCTCTCTCTCTCTCTTTAGACGACATGCCGCCCCAGCGTCTCTTTGAACTTTTCTGTTCTTTTCAAATTTTGGGTTTGTGAATCTCACTGCGCGCCCAGAAAAAATGAAATGACATAAAATAAAATAAAGTGGAATGAAATAAAATGACGACATTTTCAAGCTCGAGGTGGAGTTCCGAGCCACCGCACTCAAAGAGAGAGAGAGAGAGATTCACAGAGGCAGCAATAAAGTACCAGAGAGAGAGAGAGAGAGGGGGGGGGGGGCGATAAAGTACCACAGAGAGAGACAGACAGACAGAGAGAGAGAGGGGCAGCAATAAAGGACCAGAGAGAGAGAGAGAGAGAGAGGGGGGGGGAGAAGGAGAAAGCGATAAAGTATCACAGAGAGAGAGAGACAGAGAGAGACAGAGGCAAAGACAAAGAAACAGGAAGAGGCAAAGAGAGAGGGGTGTGTGGAGATGGGGAGGTGGAAGGACATGAACAGCTAACGGAAGAAAAAAAACAAAAACAAAAAATAAACAACTCCATTCTTCCGTCTAAGAAGAAGATTCCACTCGATTCGAAATAAATAAATAAATAAATAAATAAATAATAATAATAAAGAAGAAAAAGAATAAGAAGAAGAAAAGAAAAAAAAGAGAGAAAAAAACAAACAAACAAGAATTATGAACAAACTAGAAGAGACAGAAAGTAATAAAGTTTGTTGATTTTTCCTATGGAAAACAACAACAACAACAACAACAAAACAAAACAAAAACAAACAAAAAAAAAAAACAGCTGGACAGCCTTGGGCTACCGGGGCAATCGAATTTCCATCATCTACATCAGACTGCCGCCCAACACTGGAGCTGTCCCAGGGGAAGGGGGGGTAGCCCTCTGTCTCTCGTCCCCTCCCTCCCGATGGGAAAGGACACAGGAAGACAGAGTGGCAGAAAGAGAAAGGTGGAAAGGTCAGGGGGGTTGGCAGGGAGACGGGGTAGAGGGGGCGGGGGGGAGGGGGTAAGAGAGACAGAGACAGGCAGAGAGACAGACAGACTGACAGATAGGGGGAGACACTGAGAGAGAGAGGGACAGGGAGAGACTGAGAGACAGACAGAGAGAGAGAAAGAGAGAGAGAGAGAGAGAGAGAGAGAGAGAGAGAGAGGGAGAAACAAGAGGGGGTGGGGGTGTAGGAGAGAAGAGTAGGACACATATATATATACGCGCACAAACGCTCTCTCTCTCTCTCTCTCTCTCTTCTCTGTGTGTGTCTGTGTGTGTGTGTGTGTGTGTGTGTGCGTCAGCAGCTCCAAGCTACAGTTGGCTGGCTGGTTTGATTTCCGATGACATGTTTGGCAAACTAGCAGAAGATAACAACAGAGTTCAAGAAATATAGAAGGAAGGGATTCATACAAACAGAAAGCGAGAGAGAGAGAGAGAGAGAGAGAGAGAGAGACAGACAGACAGACAGACAGACAGAGACAGAGAGAGAAAGAGAGACAGATAGACAGAGACAGAGAGCGAGAAGAGAGAGAGGTAGAGAGAGAGAGAGACAGACTGACACAGAGAGAGAGAAGAGAGAGAAAGAGAGACAGACTGACAGGCAGAGACACACAGAGAGAGATAGACAGACAGAGAGAGAAGAGTGAGAGAGGGAGAGAGAGAGACAGACAGACAGACAGACAGACAAACATGCAGAGAGAGGGAGAAGGGAGAGAGACAGACAGACAAACACACAGAGACAGAAAGAGAGAAGAGAAAGAGGGAGAGAGACAGACAAACAGAGAGAGAGAGAAGAGAGAGAGGTAGAGAGAGACAGACACAGAGAGAGAAGAGAGAGAAAGAGAGACTGACAGACAGACAGAGACAGACACACACACACACACACACAGACAAACACAGAGAGAGAGAAGAGAGATAGATACAGACAGACAGACAGACTGAAAGAGACAAAGACAAGAGGAAATTATTGATTAAAAAAGAAAAAGAAAAAAAAGTTTCTGCACAAAGCTGTAACCTTACAAGACACCCACACCCAGGCAACAACAACACGACGGCCATGAAATTTACCTAAAAAAAAATTTAAAAATAAAAAAAAATCACCCCCAAACAACCCCCCCCCCCTTACCCCCACCTCCCCTAACTACGTCCACAAAGACATCTCTCTCCCTCTGAAGGCACGTCACAACTGCAATCAGCACACACCACGACGTGCAAGGTTTAAGAGCCTACATCTGAGAGAAGGACAGGCTACAGTTTTTTCTCTCTTTTTTTTTCACCCCCACCCCACACCCCCCTTTTTTTTTTCTTTTTTTTTTTCTCTCTCTCTCTCTCTCTTTGTTTTTTTTTTCCGCCTCCAACTTGTCTGGCTATTCTGAGCTGCGTCCGGCTGATTTCATTTTTCGTGACGCGTTTGGCAACCTCGGGAATACATGACGAGGTGTTTGGTATTAGGGAGGGTAGAAAGTGAAGGAGAGAGAAAGACAGAGAGACAGAGAAAGAGAGAGCAACACACAAACACACACACACTCTCTCTCTGTCTGTCTGTTAAAGCAACTCGAAACCGTTTTCTTGACATAACTTCTTATGACATGTTTGGGAAACTAGCGTAATATGATAGAGCAACAAGAACGGGGAAGAGTCATGGTGATATATACATAACTAGTATATTTGTATATATACAAATATTTATGTGTATGTGTGAGTGTATGTGTGTATGGCGAGAGAGAGAGCGACGGCGAGAAAGAGTGAGGGGGGGAGAAAGGAGGGGAGGGAAAGCTGAAAGAATTTTTTTTTTTTACTTTTTTTTTTTTTTTCAGAAACAGGAACACATAAAAAGAGAGAGGCTGAGAGAGAGAGAGAGAGAGGGAGAGAGAGATGACAGCAGAGAGAGAGAATGACTAAGAAGACAGTAGAGATAAAAGAGAGATCTTCCATATAAAAGCCATAACCGGTGCAAAACACCCACAACATAAATGACCATCCTCCCCCCACCCCTCCGGCCGCTCCCCCTTAAATTCAACAGGTACATGTGCTGTCTAATCATGTTTGTGTGTACGCTTTGCATAACTTTTTTTTTTTCAGTCTTCTGTGTGCATAATTGTTTCCTGGTCTTTTCAGAAACCTCACCCACCAACACAAAAGTTTACTGTAAGTGAACACCCTCTGAGCACTTGAATCTTCCCTATTCTGGTTGAATGTATGCAATACGCACACATAAAAAACAACAACTGAATCCATGAAAGAAACGAAACGAAAAAAAAAGGGGGTGGGGGAGTCAGTTAACAAAAAAACAAAACAAAACAACAAAAAAAAAGAAAAGAAAAAAAAAAGGCCATAGCCACAAAACCAATTCTCTCTCCCTCACGACAACTCAACTGCAATCACCACACAACACGACGTGCAAGATTTAAGGGGCCTACATCTGAGTGGAACAGACGCTTTTTTTCTTTTCTGTTTTTTCCTCCGCCCCCCTTGCCCCCCCCCTTGTCAGGCTATTCCCAGCTTCGTCCGGCTGATTTCATTTCTCGTGACGTGTTTGGCAACCTCGGGAGATGGGGTAATGGTAGGTGTTCGCTATTGGAGTGGGTAGCTGGGTGGGAGAGAGGGTGGGGGAGAGGAAAGAAGGGAGAGCGAGGTGTGAGAGACAGGACCACAGGGAGAAAGAGAAGAGTGAGAGAGAGAGACAGAGACAGAGAGAGAGAGAGAGAGGAGAATGAGAGAGTTAAGAGAGTGAGAGAGAGGTAAGGTATGGAGATGTTGGGGAAGGGAGGGAGAGAAAGACGGATCAGAGACAGAGAGAAAAAGACAGAGAGGAGAGCGAGGGAGAGAAAAGAAAAAAAAGAAATAATATAAAAGACAGAAAGACATGGAGTCAGAACAGAAACATACAGACAGGGGGGAAAGAGTGAGAAAGAGAGACACGCTAACAAGAGACCTGACATTTTACTAACATCAATACCTTAGAGATCTAATGTGAAAGGGGTGCACATTTCTTCACTCGTAAGTATCGAATCTGAGATAATAACAAAACAAAAAGAAATAAATGAAAGCAGACGAGAGAGAATGAGAGAGAGAGACAGACAGAGAGAGAGAGAGAAAGAAAGAGAGAGAGTGAGTAGACAACATAGAGAAAGAGAGGAAGCATATAAAAGAAAGAGAGAGAGAGTGCGAAAGCAGACAAGAGAGAGACAGAGAGAGAGACAGACAGACAGACAGACTGAGCCTTCTTGCAGCAAAGTGACTGACGACCAAGTCTCTCTCCAAACAGGAAACTGTAGCCATCACCAAGGGGTCCTTTCTCCCCAACCTGTCATACCACGTCAACTCCCATCACCGTGCACATAGCTCGTGAAGCAGCTGGTGGGCAAAACTCTGTGTGTGAGTGCGTGCGTGCGTGCGAGCGTGAGTGTTTGCGTGCGTGCGTGCATGTGTGTGTGTCTGTATGTGGGTGTGCCTTGCCTGCGTGTGTGTGAGCGCAGGCACATGAGTGTGTGCACGTGCGTGTGTACATGTGTGTGTGTGCACGCGCGCTTGCACAAACGTCAATAAGCATGCGTGCAAGCTTGAGCGCGTCCTTGTGTCTGTGTCTCCGTCTATTTTCTGTATTTCTCTCTGCGTGTCTTCCTCCCCCCCTCCACCCCCATCCCTCTCTGTCTCTCTCTTGCTATTTCAGATCCGTTTCGCTAATCGAATTTTTTGTTGATTTGTTTGGCAAACATCAGCAGATAATGGACTCGTATGGAGCAAAGAGACGCGGAGCATGGGTGTGTGTGTGTGGGGGGGGGGGGGGGGGGAGGACGGGGAGAGGGGAGCAGGAGGGGACACAGTGACAAAAGTGGGTTAGAGACATACAGACAAGCGGGTGAGAGAGGGAGAGGGTGAGAGAGACGGGAGGAGGGGGTGGGAAAGACAGAGAAAGATAGAGAAACAGAGACACATGCAGAGAGAGAAAGAGTGAAAGAGAGACAGACAGAGAGAGAGAGAAAGAGAGACTCTGTATTCATTAAGGGTGCACTGCACTCAACTCAAAACCCCCACATGACTCTCTTTCAACCAGCCAGCCATTGTCCACTGGCCATGAGAAGTGTCTCTGTGACCCATCAATCCAAATCACCCCCCACTCCCTCCAGACCCGGCGGCTCAGTTTTTAATCAGCACACCACACACACACACACACACACACACACACAGAACGACACAGCCAGGGTCACAGCGACCTGAGCAAAAGGAGGGCAGTAAGTTCTTCATTTTCTGCCACCGTTTCACTCACACCCCGCGCACACGTCATAGAGCATGTTTGTTGTTGTTTCTTGTGAGTGGTGTCAACATTCTGACAAGTGCACCCGGAACTGTGACGGTGGAAGCCCGCTGCGATGCAAGCCTTGCATGTTGCCAGAACCATCTTTTGTCACAAAGATACACAAATGGTCCAATGCATTCTGTTTCTGTCATCTGATTTTTTTTTCTTTTGATGGGGGCGGGGTGCAGGTGAAACGGTAACCTCAACAGCAAAATGAATAAACGATTTACGTGGTGCGGTGGCCTTGTGGTAATGAATCCAAGACTAGGAAGCCTGCGTCACGAGTTCGAGTCCCATTTCGGATCAGGAATTTTAACCCCCCCCCCCCTC
>NC_134882.1:33501713-33509213 GCF_041734735.1 Babylonia areolata
GCCAATCATGATGCCCAAGGGGGAGGAGCACACACAGTCAGCCAATCATGCCCAAGGGGGAGGGGCTAACACGCACAGTCAGCCAACCATATGCCGAACGGGGAGGGACACACACGCACAGTCAGCCAATCATATGCCAAGGGCGGAGAGCACACACACACAGTCAACAAATCAGTGGGCACACACGCTGACGCTGACAACCAATCTTATGCCTGTTCTCCTTGTGAGGGGGAGAGGTAAACACGCACAGTCAGCCAACTGGACGGACACACACGCAAAAAAACAGCCAATCATATGCCTAGTCTCCTGGTAAGGGGGAGGGGCATACACGCACAATCAGCCAATAGGAGGTGACACACGCTGACATCCCATCTTATGAATGGTCTCCTTGTCAGGGGGAGAGGCAAACACACGCACAGCCAGCCAATTGGACGGGCACACACGCAAACAGCCAATCGAATGCTGGTCTCCTCGTAAGGGGGATGGTGCAAAGACGCACAGTCAGTCAATAATATGCGTTGCTAACCGGTAAGGGGGAGGGGCAAATGAATTAAGCCAATTATATGTCTTACCTCCTGGTAAGGGGGATGGGCACGCATGCAATGTCAGCCAATAGTATGTGTAGTCCCACGGTAAGGAGAGGCAATCTCTTTGTGTGTGTGTGTGTGTGTGTGTGTGTGCGTGAAAGGAGAAGAGATATCAAGAACGATCATGGGCGACGGTTTGCTCCCATCTTCGCCAAACAAATCTGATCATCAATCTTCACAGAAACGGACCATAATTTAATCAAATCATGTTGCTGATAGCCCAGCCGACCGCAAAATGACTATTTCAGGGCTGGATACCAGTCAATTCTTAAAACGAGTGGGGAAAAAAACAAAAAAAAACATGGACCAAGCGTTACCTCTGATGTCAAAGTAACTGCGGACGTGTGAGATTTAACAAGCAGAATCCCAAACCACCGTAACTTGACCTACCCCCCTGATTCACTGTGTCTTCCGCTGTCTGTCCCCTCTCTCCTGTTCTGCTGCCCTCCCAATCAGCTCCCCTTTAATTGTACTGCGCCTGAAATACGAGTAAACCAGTCTCCGCCAAAAAGTGCTGTATCCCGCGGCGTGCTAGTTCTCACTCTCCTTCCCTAACCTTTCGCTTCTTTCTGTTTCTCACGCCCTCACAGCCCCTCTGTAGATCCCTATCACGTGTTGCATAAAGTTCATTTTCTCTCAAAAAAAAGGTGACAAGGGAAATAAAAGCCTTCATATCTGCCACCACGCCGCACACTCATGCTTAGATGCTGTGACCAAATACACGCGCGCGTGCGCGCGCGCGCTGCACATGCGAGCGTACGTACCCTAACATACTCTTTCTCTCTTCCTTTTCACCTCTTCCTCTCAATCACAAACGGCAAATATGCAATCTTTATCCTTACATATGGTATATTTATACACACGCGCGCACACTTGTATGTATTCATTGACAAACCACAACGCACATACACAATGCAAATTCGTAACCTCCCTTTAAGGTATGGAGGGCAGGTGCGTACGCACGTTCACAAACACGCGCGCATACACACACACACACACACACACCGGACCCACCCTGAACCCTATCAAAAAACAAACAAACAAACAAATAAAAAAAAAACGAAAAAAAACCCGCAACTGATAATTCTTTCTCACGCAAGAAAAGGGAGGAGGACTTTACCAAACCCAGAAAAAACTGTTTAAACCTGGGTGGCGAATGGTAACCCTAGTCATCACACCCCGTTAGCTCTATCCACAACTGAAGTGTCAAGACGCTGTAAGGGAAACACACCGGAGGGACGGGGACAGGGTACATGGGGGTGTGGTGGTGGGGGAGCCAGGAGAGAAGAAAATACCCGGGGTGGTGGGTGGTGGTGGCGGTGGTAGAAGTCGACGGGTACTCTTCCGGAGGTACTCCCTGACCTTTGGGTGCTTTCTTCCGAACACCCCTACTATGTGGGAGATGTCTAAGGAGTTGGAGACCTTTGGTTTCCTCTCATGAGGACAAAAAAAAAAAAAAAAAAAAAAAAAAAAAAGAACCCCGGGGTTTGATTTCCAGCGGGAGAACAAATGAGTTGAGTGGAGTGGTGGTATTGAAGGGGAGGGTGCAAAGAAACAAATGTTCACTTCACGTGTGGCCCACTGCTGCTGCTGAGAGAATTGACGCACCCGATTGCACTTCTATGAGTATGGTGCTTCTGGTCTGTCTTTCTTTGCCGTTATCGTCGCTGTCGTTTTGTGCTGGTGGACTTTTTAACATTAGCCCGCGTGTGCACAGTAAGTCTCTCTGTCTCTGTCCAAAGCGAGTTTTGACAAGTACACATAGCAGCATAGCTGTTCCCGATCATTCCAGAAAAAAACAAAGAAGTCATCTTTCAGGATTTCTCTCCGAATGCCGTGTGATTGCTCCTTCCTACTCCTCCCTGGGGTGCAGACCACACACACACACACACACACACACACACGCACACAAACACACACACTCTCTCTCACACACACACACAAACACACACGCACACACACACACACACCTCGCTCAGTTCTTATGTTTTTACCTTCTGTAGATAAGTGGACACCTGCACTGCCTGAACTTGTGACAGATGAATCGCAGATCATGTTACTTCCTCCTCTAATTCATCAACAATTTGTGGCACATCTTACCAGCGATCTTGATCGCTTGTGTGTGTGTGTGTGTGTGTGTGTGTGTGTGTGTGTGTGTGTGTGTGTGTGTGTGTGTGTGTGTGTGTGTGTGTGTATCCCCCCCCCCGCCGCATGTGTGTGTGTTTTCGTATGTATCCCCCCGCTCCCCCCCAATCCCACTCCCCGCCCCGCCCCCCCGATCGCGCGCGCGCGCGTGTGTGTGTCTGTATAGGCGCATTTCTTTTCTGCCTCACAAAAAAAACAAACAAACAACAAAAACAAAAACAAAACAAAAAAGAAAAAAGATATAACCACCTTGTGTGTGTGAGTTTGCGTGTGTGTGTGTGTGTGTGTGTGTGTGTGTGTGTGACATTCGATTTATATATATATATATATATATATAAGGTTCTTTAATCTTTTCTCACTCTCCTAATCACTCCATCCTTTTCCTACAATACCCTTTTTTATGCCCGCCCCCCTACTCCCCCCCCCCCCACTACCCACCAACACACACACACACACACAAGACCAGCTCAGATTTACGTAGAAAGGCGGTGTCTATTTTCCCAAGCTTCCGGCTTCCTGGTTATCGCAGGGGATGATACTTCCTGTCCTGGCTTGGTTTGTTTGAACTGATGATGAGGGTGGGGGAGGGGGGGAGGAGGAGGTTCTTTGCGTGATGACGGACATTTGTCTTTCTTTCCTGGTTAGCTTTCACTGCGTCCAGCAGGGAGATAAAGAAGGTGGAGAGGGGAAAAAAAAAAGAAAAAAAAAGCTTCATTTCACCTGTCCACCCACACGCACATCCTTTCCCCCCTCTCTCACACACACATACACACAGAAGCACGTGCGCCCAAACACACAAATTCCTTCCTCACTGCAAAACTGCTCTCACAAACATATCCGCAACACACACACACACACACACCACAGATATACACTAATCTTTTTCACCTCCAAACGCACTCCCAAACACACACGTTACTCATTCCTAAACACACACACACACACACACACACACAAACACACACACAAAAACACACACGCACACACAGACACAGACACACACACACAAACTCACTCACTTTCCTAATTCTCCAAAACACACACACACACTTTCCTCATTCAAAAACACACACAGACACACATACACTTTCCACACTCCTAAACAAACAAACACACACACACACACACACACACACACACACACCTTCCTTACTTCCGACTACAAATACATACACACGCACACAACAACAACAACAACAACAACACACACACACACACACACACACACTTTCCTCATTCCCAAACACGCACACACACAAACACACACACACAAAACACCCCTCACCACACCCCCACCCTACCACCACCACCAACACACCCACCCACCCACACCCTCGCTCCCTATGCCCCTCACCCTCAATGGCGTAGTAGAGGCTGTCCCGGGCGTCCCCGTCCTCAGCGGACAGGAGGATGATGAGCTGCCCCGGACGGTCACTCTCCGTGATGCGCTCCGTCACCCCGCGCTGCTTGAAGCTGGGCGGGCTGGACGAGGCCCGGGGTCTGCCCTTCACCTCCACCTGCACCTTCTGCTGGGACTTCTTCCGCTCCACCCCGTTGTCCATGGCCCGCACCTAGGATACAGCAACAATAACAAGTAACACGCCGTGATGATGATGATGATGATGTCTGCCTGCCTGCCCTTCACCTCCACCTTCTGCTGGGAATAACGCCCGCCCCCCCCCCCCCCCTCCTTTCCCCCCAAAACAACAACAACAAAAAACGTCGTTTCTTCAATCAGCAGTAAAACGGTTAGTGTCAGTTTCTCATCCATCGACAGATATGGGAGGGGATAAGGTTGTGTTCCCGTCTCGTTGGGAAAATTTGGGACTTTTTTTTTTTTTTTTTTCTTTTTTTTTTTTTTAGAGGGTGTGCAATCTGCTACCCCCATGATCGTGGTGGTGTGGTGTGGTGTGGTGTGATTTGGTGTGGTGTGGTATGGTGTGGTGTGGTGTGGTATGTCGTGGTGTAGTATGTCGTGGTGTGGTGTGGTGTGGTATGTCGTGGTGTGGTGTGGTATGTCGTGGTGTGGTGTGGTATGTTGTGGTGTGGTATGTCGTGGTGTGGTGTGGTATGTCGTGGTGTGGTGTGGTATGATGTGGTGTGGTATGTCGTGGTGTGATGTGGTATGTCGTGGTGTGATGTGGTATGATGTGGTGTGGTATGTCGTGGTGTGGTGTGGTATGTCGTGGTGTGATGTGGTATGATGTGGTGTGGTATGTCGTGGTGTGATGTGGTATGTCGTGGTGTGGTATGATGTGGTGTGGTATGTCGTGGTGTGATGTGGTATGTCGTGGTGTGATGTGGTATGATGTGGTGTGGTATGTCGTGGTGTGATGTGGTATGTCGTGGTGTGGTGTGGTATGATGTGGTGTGGTATGTCGTGGTGTGGTGTGGTATGTCGTGGTGTGGTGTGGTATGATGTGGTGTGGTATGTCGTGGTGTGGTGTGGTATGATGTGGTGTGGTATGTCGTGGTGTGGTGTGGTATGATGTGGTGTGGTATGTCGTGGTGTGGTGTGGTATGACGTGGTGTGGTGTGGTATGATGTGGTGTGGTATGTCGTGGTGTGGTGTGGTATGTCGTGGTGTGGTGTGGTATGATGTGATGTGGTATGTCGTGGTGTGGTGTGGTATGTCGTGGTGTGGTGTGGTGCCGTGTGGCGTGGCGTGGCGTGGCGTGGCACCACTCACCACGATGTCGAAGACGTCTCCTTTCTTCAGGTCCTTCCTGGAGTAGATCTCCCCCGTGGTGCTGTTGACGTAGAACTGAGAGGCCTGGGAGGAAGACCTCAGGGTGTACGTGACCTCGGCGTTGGGCCCTTCGTCACGGTCGTAGGCCACAGTCCTGGAGAATACCATAGACATATAATTATTCTATAGTGATACGGTCGTAGGCTACAGCCCTGGAGAATACCATAGACATATAATTATTCTATAGTGATACGGTCGTAGGCTACAGCCCTGGAGAATACCATAGACATATAATTATTCTATAGTGATACGGTCGTAGGCCACAGTCCTGGAGAATACCATAGACATATAATTATTCTATAGTGATACGGTCGTAGGCCACAGTCCTGGAGAATACCATAGACATATAATTATTCTATAGTGATACGGTCGTAGGCTACAGCCCTGGAGAATACCATAGACATATAATTATTCTATAGTGATACGGTCGCAGGCCACAGTCCTGGAGAATACCATAGACATAAAATTATTCTATAGTGATACGGTCGTAGGCTACAGCCCTGGAGAATACCATAGACATATAATTATTCTATAGTGATACGGTCGTAGGCCACAGCCCTGGAGAATACCATAGACATATAATTATTCTATAGTGATACGGTCGTAGGCTACAGCCCTGGAAAATACCATAGACATATAATTATTCTATAGTGATACGGTCATAGGCCACAGCCCTGGAGAATACCATAGACATATAATTATTCTATAGTGATACGGTCGTAGGCCACAGTCCTGGAGAATGCCACAGACATAAAACTATATTCTATAGTGATGTAGACATTACATCTCAGTGGAGAAGACCAGATAAAGATTGATGTTGAGAAATAAGTCAATGCGATCTTTATTTTTTTTCTCATTTTGTTCTTCTTGTTGCTGCTGCAGAGAAAGACTGAAATGGAGAAATAAGTGAATGCGATCTTTATTCTATCCTTTTGTTGTTGTTGTTGTTGGTGGTGGTGGTGGTGGTGGTGCTGCTGTTGCCCAAGAATTTGGGACATTTTGTTTTCTATATTCCGGAGATAATGAATGAAGAATGTATGTGTGTGCAATCATACATACGTGACCGTGAAAGTTTGATATATAAAATGTGATATATGACTAAGATTATTATCACGGAATAAGACAATCAGAAAACACACGAAATTTAAGGAAAGGTCTTCAGCCTGCCAAGATATGAACACGCATAAAACATTTAAAATTAGCTTCATCGATTTAAAAAAAATTTTTTTATTTATACTTTAATTCTTAAAATAAATAAATAAATAAATTACTGGACATGGCATTTTACGACATGGAAACAGTAAACAGATGAACGTCCCTGCAAGAAGAAACAGTAAACAGATGACGTCCCTGCAAGACGAAACAGTAAACAGATAAACGTCCCTGCAACTTCTCTCCGAAGCGGAAAGCGTAATAAATAAACATGGCAGCATCTCTTATCACACGCCTATCTTCATTCTGCAACAGAGGGGGTACGGGAGGGGGGAGAGGGGGGTGTGGGGAGGTAGAGAGAGAGAGAGAGAAAGAGACAGAGGCAGAGAGAGACAGACAGACAGACAAAGACAGAGAGAGAGAGAGAGACAGACAGACAGGAATACACAGAGACAGAGAGATACAGAGAGGGAGAGACAGAGACAGACAGACAGACACACAGAGACAGACAGAGAGAGAGAGAGACTGAGAGAAAGAGATAGAGACAGACAGACACAGACAGAGACAGAGAGACAGAGAAAGAACGAGAAACAGAGACAGACAGACAGATAGAGACAGGGAGGGGGAAAAACTCGAATGTTTTACCAAGGGTACATAAATAAGCTGAAAGCTTCTTTTCACCATATCTCCACAACAAATTACAATGAAAACTGTAGGAGAAGAAGGAGGAGGAGGAAGGACGAGGAGGAAAAGTAGGCAGAAGGAGGAGTAGAAGAAAGAAGAAGATCAAGAAGGAAAAGGAGGAGGAGGCGGAGATACTCAAAATGCAAACTAGAGACAACACTCATGCGCTTTACAACAACAAAA
>NC_134882.1:33516713-33529213 GCF_041734735.1 Babylonia areolata
ATGTAAAGCGCTTTGAGCAGTATTTCTGGAGAAACACGCTATATAAATGTCCATTACTATCATTATTATCATTACTCAGTCAACGATTCGCTGCCATGTGCAAAATGTTCAATATAAATATCATGCTGCAACAGAAAGAAAGGATATGGGAGAAGAAAAAAAAAAGAAAAAAAAAGATTGCCGATCGGTAATTGGATCAATATCTTTTCACGCCAACTTCTTCATCGATCTCATATTAGGCAACCCTAAAACCACCCCCACCCCCTCTCTCTCTAACATCTCCCTCTTGTGAACTGATCTCTGTCTCTCCCTTTCTCTCTTTCCCATCCTCCTCCCCTTCACTCACTCACTCCCCTGTATATATCTCTCTAATAATCTTGTACTGCACTGGTAGTAAGTAACCTGGGAGCAGCGAACCTATTTTCAACCACCCGATTTCCGAGCATGTCAGCGAGCTTTCCTCTCTCTCCGGGTATTCCTACCTACTTCAGCCAGAGACAAGGACCTTGCCGTTCACGCGTGTTTTGCTGACTTCAAAGAGAGATATGGGCGGGAAATTATCGGTTTCGCCATTATGCTCTGCCCTCCCACCGAGTAGGTTTGGGAGGTGAGGTATTTTTGGTTGGGGGTAGGGGGTGGGGATGGGGATTGGGGGTGTAGGGGGGGACTGGTTGATGTGTTTGTATAGAAGTATTCTCTGGTGACTGTGGCTGATGTGTGTACGTACAAGTATAAGGGCGTGGAATCGGTTGAAAAAGGGAGGGGGAAAAGTGTGTGTGTGTGTGTGTGTGCGTGTGCGTGTGCGTGTGTGTCTATGTGTGTGTACAGTAAACAATGCTGTAATGTATAACCTCAGCAAGGTCTGCTTTTTTTTTTTTTTTACTTTGTCCAGCTCAATGTCAAAAGAAAGTAAAAGAAAATATTTCTTTTTGTTTATGTTAATTTCACTGACGATAGCCGGGGGTGGGGTGGGGATGGGGGGGGGGGGTCGTGGAGGGGGGGGAGGCACGTAGGAGAAGGTGGAAAACGAAAGATGCACAGGAAAAGGAGGAATAGAAATAAACATGGAAGGAGGAAAGTAAGAAACGCAAGAGAAGTGCGGAAAACCCCAAACAAACACAAGACGAACAAGGCCTGGAGTCAGTTGCATTGCTCGGACGGAAGAGCCTAGTATGGTCGCAACCCGCTATACTAACTGTGTGTGGTATGGAACTGACCAATGGCGTAGTTCGGTCAACGTAGGCATTTAGTAACGTGTAACTGTCAAAAAAAAAAAAGAACCAAGCAATGCAACTGGCGCCTGCGTCACACTGAAAAAAAAAAAAAAGAAGAAAAAAAAGAAGACAAAAGCTGCAGGCAATTTCACACCATCAGTCGAACCCCACGCGCAGGGTCGTTTGTCGGAGAGACTTCAAAGGAACGGGGAACTGGGCAGGTGTGAGGAAGGGTCATAAAACGTTTTTTTCCTTTAAACTGCCACCCATTTGTTCCGCAAAAAAAATGACTGATGTACTCGATGAGATGGGGGGGTATATGTGTATATGCACAGGGTCAGTGGGCAACCTTCAAAGTCGTTTTGATGATACCTTAGATGGGACGTACCCAACAGTTGGGAGAGATACGGATGCAAGCCTGGAGGTATGGTAGTGCTGAAACTTTATGACTTCCTCTTTGTCTCTGTGATAAACTTTTTTTTTCTTCTTTTTTTTTAAAGTCAGCTGCGTTGTCAACTGTAAACGCATATACAAGCACTTATGCAAATTTGTTTGTCTGTCGTGCACACACATGCGGATACGTACGTAGAAACGTACGTACGTACGTACACACACACACGTGAACGTACACAAGTCCAAAAAGTCACAGCGAGAGAGAGAGAGAGAGAGAGAGAGAGAGAGAGAGAGAGGAAAGACATGAAGAAAGAGAGGTAATGAGGTAACGATGACGAATATATAACGATGATTCAGTCAAAGAAAGGCCACAACCCCACTCGAAGGGGGTAATTTACAATAAACACCATGCGCTAAACACATTCACCTGTATTTCAACACGTTGTCATTTCACAACAAAGTATGCTGTCTTTTGAAGGAATGGTATACATAATATAATGCAATATTTAGATTAGATCTTTTTTTTCTTAATTTTTTTTTACGCCTAAAGCATTACAAGCCTAAAAATTGCTGGTCGTTCGTAATATCTTAAAGGAGAGAGAGAGAGAGAGAGAGAGACAGACAGACAGACAGACAGACAGGGAGAGACAGGAGAGAGAGAGAGAGAGAGAGAGAGAGAGAGAGAGAGAGAGAGAGAGAGAGTTTTCCCCCCTTCAAACAAGCAACAAAACATATTAATATGTATTCTTTGCTCACAATACTATAAAACAACGACATACGCTCCATATGGAAAAACAACAACAACAACAACAAAATAACAAAAAAAAACAACAAACAAGAAAACGCAAAAATTAACAAATAAATTCTTAGACTGTACAAAAAGTATATGAGAAAAAAAAAAGACATATTAAGCAGCATTTTTTTTTTTTTTTACAACAAGAAGCGAAACAGAATACGAAACATGGTGGATTTTTCTTTGTTTTTATGCTTGTCCCGTGGGATAGGACGCAATGTTTGAACAGCGGGCACAGCGAAGCCGCTAAGAACAGATCCCCCCCGAGACCGTTCAGCTCCAGAGGCCAAACAAAACTTGACAGATCATTAATCGGCAACTCGACTGATCGCAATCACCTTCCTCCCCTTAACTTTATTTCTGATCAACCTCGCATTTAACATCCCCATCAACCCTTTCTGTATCCCCTTGGGTCCCTTGGGTGTGTGTTTGTGGTGTTGTGTTGTGTGGTGGTGGTGGTGGTAAATGTGTGTGTGTGTGTGTGCGCGCGCGCGTAGGTGCTGGAAGTTTCCACGAATATGCACGAATCTGTCTGTCACACATGAACAGTTCTGAACCCCAGAGTGCAACAACAACAACAACAGCAACAACAACAACAAAGACAACAGGCGATCTATTTCCAGCACCCCGATCTCCGAACTGCCAGTCAGGCTCTGTGCACTGCACTTGCAGCCAGACATGGAACCAGCAGCCACTGATGTGCACACTGCTGGCTTCAAAGGGCACCAGGCGACCCAAGGCGGCACCTCATTTCACTGTTCAAAGCACCTCTCTCTCCAAAACCTCGCTCCCAACTATTTCCGGGGAAAAAAAATGCATGCTTGATGCACACGTGAAGACGACACAATTATTAAGTATCCCCTGTGTGTGTGTGTGTGTGTGTGTGTGTGTGTGTGTGTGTGTGTGTGTGTGTGTGTGAATACGTGTGCGTGCGTGCGTCTGCCAAGGTGTAAACATGCAGTGTTTGCGGGAGGGGAGGGGGGGGGAACACCCAAAGCGGACTATCAGAAGGATAATACGTGACACTGTATCTCTGTCACCCCATCCTCCTATCTACCATGGACTCTGTATGTCTCCCCATGGACTCTGTATGTCTCCCCATGGACTCTGTATCTCTGTCTCCCCATGGACTCTGTATCTCTGTCTCCCCATGGACTCTGTATCTCTGTCTCCCCATGGACTCTGTATCTCTGTCTCCCCATGGACTCTGTATGTCTCCCCATGGACTCTGTATCTCTGTCTCTCCATCCTCCTATCCACCATGGACTCTGTATCTCTGTCTCCCCATCCTCCTATCCACCCTGAACAATCAGGGAAACAAGGTATCTCCCTGATCTCCCTGAACTCCACTGTTAAAAGAACCCCTGAACTCTGGCCCGACTATTTTTGTGCACTTTGTCAATGCACACGTTGGCTATAAAACTGTAAACCTTAAAAAACAAAACCCCCAAAAAACAAAAACAAAAAAACCCAACCAAACTCGAAGGCTATACCAGTATATGAACAGATGTCAAACACTCTACAGCCCTCGCCGATCGAGCCACTTGGGTGAAACTAGCCGACTGATCCATACACAACTATTCAAAACTCCAAACAGTTGTACATCTGCAGTGCACGCACGCGCAAATATCGTAAACCAGTTAAAAAAAAAAAATTCTCCCCCGTCTCTCGCTTCCACCATTCCATTCCCAACAGGCCCCATTCAGTTATCTACGATTCTTCACAGACGGAACAAATACTCAAATAGATAAATGGCCAAAGGAAAAGCCACCAAGGAGGGGGGGGGGGGGGTAAATACAGGGAGGAGTCGTAAAAGGAAAAGATGGCACAGCTACTGGCGCCGGATCTATGGGTTAACTAGCTGCACACACACAGTGCAGCCAAGACTCTCCTCCAGATAGCGATCTGCATGTAAAGCAGGATGGAATCGTGGCAGGCCCAGTAAACACTGCATCCTTAGGAATCGACAGACACATTCCCGTTTGGCACAGGCTTGGAGTTCCGGCGCCACGCTTCATGGTAATGGACGAGATGGAAGGAGAGTGATCAGAACATTGGGAAGATGGGGAGCACACACAAAGAACGAGAGAGATGGGGAGAGAGGGGGGGGGGGGGGGGGGGGGAGAGGGAGAGAGGCGACGGATATGAGATGGAGGACGACAAGGAAAAATGTGGACTTCTCACAGAAGGAATCTAACAGACATACTGATGATGACGATGATAATAGGACAGGAGTTGAAGAATGAGGACGAGAAAACGAAGGAGAGTGAGATAGAGATAGAGAGGGGGTGGGATTTTTTTCGGGGGGGTGAGAGAAACTGAGAAACACAGGGATGATAGTGATGAAGAAGATGAATGTGGAGCATAAAATGGGGGTTAGAAGTAGACTTTGTGCATCAACCTCCTTACCCCCCCCCCCCCCTTCTCTCTCCAGTCTGTTCAATTTCGTCACAAAAACCAACACCGACAACAACAATTACACACAAAAAACGATAACAAAAACCACAAGCTTTAACTGTTGGAACACACGCATCAGAATAATGTCTTTGTAAGAATTGTATGAATATCGTAGCTGCAAGAATAACTGTCTGGAGGAACTATGAATCAAATTCCAAATGGCTGAAGATTACAGACAGAAAAAAAAACAACCTCTCGCCAAATGAAAGCAGTCGGCGTGAATATAAATTCACCTATGAAAAGCTGCCAGCAGAATCAACCAAATAAAGGGGGGAAAGCTCTTCTCTTTGATTTGACAGAATGATCTGTGTATCCGCTGAACAAGAAAGAAAACGATGTGAGTGTGTGTGTGTTTGTGTGTGTATGTTTCTCTCTCTGTGTGTGTGTGTGTGTGTGTGTGTGTGTTTGTGTGTGTGGAGAAGGCACACACACACACACACACACACAAAAGACAAAAGAAACAAAAGGTGAGGGTTGTAGCGACCTGGCAACTCCGAGCCTGAGGGCAAAAAGGCACCATCCGGTAACTTCACTTCAACGGTTAGAGGGGCCTTTATCGAGGACTTCAAAGAAACTGAGAAAATAAAATGGGGCTTGGGTGTGACGGCATATATATATATATATATATATATATATATATATATATATATATATATATATATATAACCCCGTGATTCCGCTTTTGCAGACCCCATACCCCCGAACTCACAATCAAAACAAACAAACAAAATTGCTTTCATGAGTCGACGAAAAGAAATTGTGGAGTGACAATGTCCAAAATTTAATTGTCATTTTGATAATAATTACTGGTGGCCTGATACTCAAAAACGCTATTCGTTCACGCATCCTGAAAAGATGCGAGCTTTCATGGCAAGTGCCTTGCAATATTTTACATATATACCGACTGCATAACATCAGGCACAAATCCGCCATATATTCAGCGCTTGTGCGTAAAAAATCATGTAAATTACGACATGACTTAATAGAAGACTTTCTCGTTGTCCTGTACGAATTCACTGTGTTGGTACTGTAACATTTTCAAATAAAACACTGTTTATACCAAACACTGTATTACGATTTGCTCCTTGAAGGCCCTTTCTCCGTAATGACCACTTGAAATATTTTTGCTTCTGTTCTTCAAGGAAAATATGATTTATGACGCGTTAACTGAACAATCCAAAATTAGTTGTTTTTTTTTTTTTTTATTCAGTGTGATCATTTTGAAATGCCTACACCGATCTGTTTCACACTTCTCGAGATCTGTAACCCCTTGCTTTTGCTGTCGCCTGGTGTATTCACCAACACAATTTACTAAAAAATTCACTGCAACACAAAAGCACCGTGCCATCACTTGCACGGTTTCCCAAACTCTTTAACACCTTAAGTGCTGAACCTTCGAAAAACGAAACCAATGTGGCATGAATCTGAAGTGCACGAACTAAACATTTCGTGTGAACTTGTAAGCGGTGTAACTGATTTTGGCGAACAAAATCAATGCAATCCCAATGAGGAGGAGGAAGAAGTAGTCCAAAATAGGAAAACATTATGACAGACATCCTGACCTGCGTTAGCTCGTCTTACCTCAGTTAATAACAAGCACCAGCCCCCTTCACTGACGAACACACTCATCAGCAGAAGTCAACGGGTTAACCTTTCCCTCACGCCCAGGCTAAGTAAGTAGACTGAAGCGGAAGTGGCTGTAGGGGGTTAAGGAAACGAACAAACAAACAGACAAGCTGTGCACTCTGCCTGTTCATCTCTCTGACCTGGCTGCCTCTCTCTGCCCCACACCTGAGAAAAACAACACACATCGACCCCCCACCCCCACACCCCCTGGCTAGAAAACAACATGACTGCTAGCTGCTAGGGGCAGGGCGAAATGCCAAGACGTCGTTAATCTCCAATCAGTCCCCGCACCCCCTGCCCTCAACTACACCCCCCCCCCTAACCTCCACCCCCAACAGGTCCCCCCGCCCGCCCCCCTTTCTTCCCCATCAGCTTGTTTTCTTAAGCCATCGAAGATCGAAATTTTGCTGCACTGGCAATTTGCTAGGTCAGCTAGGTCGTTGCTGTTGTTGTTACTGGCGATTTGGAAAGAATCCGTTGCTTTTAATTAATCTAATTTAAAAGGTACAACAAAGGTGCAGTTACCGGCTGATTGGGGGGCGGGGGCGACGTTTCAGCGAGCGCTCCGTTGTGATGTGAAGAATAAATATCTCTTGACTTTAAAACTCGGAAGGTTTGGGAATTGCAGTTCGAAGCTGAACATCGAAACTGAATAAGATTGAAAGGGAGGTTTTAGTGTGTGTGTGTGTGTGTGTGTGTGTGTGTGTGTGTATGTGTGTGTGAATGCGTGCGTGCGTGCGCACGCGTGCGTGCGTGTGTGTGTGTGCGCGCGCGCATGTGTGTTTGTGTTTATATGAGAGACAGACAGACAGACAGACAGAGGGGTAAGGCGTTGGCTGTGGCAGAGGGTGGGAAAAGGGGTCTGTCAAAGGAACTGAATAAACCCTTATATCGCTGTACTTAACACCTCGAACTTTGTCACATTTGGTGTGTGTGGAAAACACTTTGCATATGTCATTGTGAAATATTCTGTACTGAGAGAACAGAACCTCCACAGCATGGGGGCTGGGGAGTGTTGGGCGCAACCAAAAACCAAAAATACAAAACGACCAAAGAAGCAACACAACTTTACTTCATGTCGCTGATCTCACAACCTGAAGAACCCGAAGGAAAGGTGCAGACTGAGGATGAAGTAAGAAAATCAAATCAAATTAAAACAAACTCCAAGTTTCACAAAACCTAGTAATCACCACCACGTAATCTAATCTACCCCTCCTTCGACAAAACACGAAGATAAGCACTGTTCATCGCGAGTTCCCTAGTTTTTCCACGGTTAACAAAGCAACTCGACTCCCACAGAAAAACCCCCAAAAAAAACAACAACAATAAAAAAAACACATCTGAAATATACCTTTTGCCATTTTCATTCCGTTTGTGTGGGTGTAGACGCATACTTTTTCACAGAGATGTAAAAGTGAATATAAAAAAACCCCAACCTACAGCAACCGTCATTCGCTGAAACTAAAGAACAAATTACAACAAAAGCTTTGACGTTTTGCCATCCGAAATCTATGTGGAAATACTGTGTTGTGCGCACAAACTTCGTTTTTCTCAACCACTCCCACGCCCTTTGTTTGCCATTATTATCACACACTTTCCTTCCAGTCAGAATGGATTTTACACACACACACACACACACAACACACACACTCATTTTAACGAAAAGAAGAAGAAAAAATGTCAGGAACTTCGGTTTAAAGGGCAGATAGTCAGAAATCAACATCATCTGTCATTCCCTCACCATAACCAAGCAAAAAAAAAACAAAAACAAAAAAAAACAAAAACAAAAAACCACCAAGCATACGCCTGTCGACATTCTTTGGCTGAGGAATACAGTGTAGTAACTAAATGACTGACACTACTTACGGTTCTGCCAATGGTCCCTGTCAACACAACTGTCTTTCTACTCCTCACCCACCTCCTTCCCCCCCCCAGCTCTCTCTCTCGCTCGCTGTGTGTGTGTGTGTGTGTGTGTGTGTGTGTGTGTGTGTGTGTGTGTGTGTGTGTGTGTGTGTGTGTGTGTGTGTGTGTGTGTGTGTGTGTGTGTGTGTGTGTGTGTGTGTGTGTGTGTGTGAGGCATAGAGAGAGAGGCAGAGAGAGAGAGAGAGATGGTGTGTGTGCGCGCGCGTGCATGTGTGTGTGTGTGTGTGTGTGTGTGTGTGTGTGTGTGTGTGAGACTGTGTTTGAGAGAGAGAGAGAGAGAGTCGGAGAGAGTCGGTCTCCATTCTGCAATGAACCATTTTATTGAACACACTCTCGGCGTAACTCTTCCCAATAATAATAAACTATTCAATCTTGCCATCGTTCTGTGTGTCTCGAGTGGCGCTAGGTATACCCAGTTTTCCGTGTTCGCACAAATCAGACTCCATGGAAATACCCCCCCCCCCCCCAACCCCCCCGACCCCTTTACTGCCAAGGACCGCAAAGACTCTTGTATGTGATATCTATTTAATTTCCGCCTCCTCTCCCACTGTTACTTATTCTACCCCCCCCCCCCCCCCCCCCCGAACACAGACACACACACATAAACACACACACAAACAAAAAAAAACATACCACTATTATCCAATCCAGCCTGAAGTAAGAGGAATGAGCAATTCAATCGAGAAGGGAAAATGGCGAGCAACTGGTTGTAAGGAAGAGGTACCACTTAACAAACAAAAAAAAAAAAAAACAACAACAACAAAAAAAAAAATATATATATATATATATGTTTGCGGAATGATTGCCTCTGTCGTCCCCACTCCAACCTCACAATCCTCCCTCTTTCTCACTTTCCCTCTCTATCTGTTCCCTCTCTCACACTTTCTCTCTATCTGCCCCCCCCCCCCCCCTTCTCTCTCTCTGTCCCCTCCCCCCCCCCCCCCACCTCTCTCTCTCACTGGGCTCACTGTTTGCTGAGCCCTGTGTGTGTCAACACATGGTAAAGGTCTTCGCCCTTTCTGTCCCCTTTCTGCAAACCGCTCCCCTTTGATGCTCTTCCAGACGTCGTCAATAGCCGGACATTTTTTTTTTTTTTTCCTGGACATCTACTGTTCAAACCTTGCCGGTGGACTGTTTGCTCCCAGTTATATATAGAATCTACCTATCTAATGTCCCCGACTGTGTCGCTGGGTTACGGTCTAGATATATATATGTACATAATGTACAGTCTAGTTATCATAATATGGTTTTTAATGCCGTTGCTGTATTTGTTCTTGGTTTCAACTTTTCCTTCTGGATTTCTTCTAGACTGATCAGATACGGTTCGGACTTTGTCGCAGGACTTGTTCTAGATATATATGCATACTATTCAAACTTTGTTGCTGGACTTCATCTTGATCGATCTATCGATTTATTTATCTGTCTGTCTGTCTGTCTATCTATCTAGTTTCAACTTTGTCGCTGAATTTGTTCTGGATATATGATACTGTTTCAATCTTATTGCTGGATTTTTTTTTCTTCTAGATATATAAATATATAACGGTGTAAACATATGTAGACTTCAACTTTGTCGCTGGAATTTTTATCTAACTATTCAAATTCTGTTGCTGGATTTGATCTAGTAGAAAATACGTTCTGCATTAAATACCGTTCCAGCTTTTTGTATGGCTTGTTTTAGATGTATAGATAAATACAGTTCCAACACTGTCGCTTGATTCACCCCCCCCCCCACCTCGCCCCCACCCTCCCCATGCATTTACTGTTTAAATGTTATGGACTGGATTTTTTTTTTGCAGATGTACACTGTTTCTATTTTGTGGGTGGCCTTTTTCCCTGGGTTGTCGATGCTGCAGACTGGTCAGCTGATTCAGTCGTTACATCAGTCACACACACACACACGAACAAACAAACAAAAACACCTCTTCTCTACCAGTCACCACCTCCACTGCATTTAAGCAATAAAACTCTTGCGTCTTATGACAGGAAGAATTTTGTCTCCCCCCCCCCCCCCCCCCCCCCCAATTTTTCTTCTTCTTTTTTTGGGGGGTGGGAGGTGGAGGGGGGAGGGGAGTGGGAGGAAGAGGACTGGAAAAAAAGGGGGGGGGGGCGGATTATTTAAAAAGACAACAGCAACATGTACACGCGTGGCGCCCAGAGAGAGAGAGAGAGAGAGAGAGAGAGAGAGAGAAGGCGGAGGAGGAGACAGACATACAGACAGAAAAACACGAAGACGGGGCAGACCGACAGAGACAGACAGACAGACAGGTGAGAGAGAGAGAGAGAGAGAGAGAGAGAGGGGGGGGGGGCTGGGGGAGAGACAGAAACACACACACACACACACACAAACACACACACAGAAAGAGACAGAAAATGAGAGAGAAAGAGAGGGTGTGTGTGTGTGTGTGTGTGTGTGTGTGTGTGAGCCATTTCCACCAGTACCAGTGGCAAATCTCGTTGTGCTTTTTTTTGTGTGTGTGTGGCATTTCAGCTGCGCACAACGAAGGATGGCTCAAGGCTCAAAGGTGGGTGTGTGTGTGTGTGAAATGATGGGGAGCAGTTTTCAATTGGCCGTAACTGCTTCAGTGGCAGACAGCGCGACGAGGGAGGGGGGGAACAGATAGATCACCACCGCTGAACAATGCAACCTACGGTGTCAAACTGAAAAAGCGGACGTGGAAAGTAGACACGCGCACGAAGAGAACACACACACACACACACAGAGTCACACACTCACACACACAGACACACACACACACGCACACACACATATATCTATAATATATACATGCAAAGAGAGAGAGGGGGGTGGGGGACGTGGAGGGGTTGCTGCCTCGATGCAACAGACTGTGAAATTCGGGTGAAGAGCGGTGGGGTGGGGGTGGGGGGGGGGGGGGGGTATGGACTTGGAGGCCAATTTTCCATTGTTCCAAGAGAGCAGTCAACAGGCAACAAGGCGTGAACACCTGACGATACCACGTTCAACGATGAACGTTCATGTCACATCAAGGTGGACCTGTGGGGTCCTGGGCATACAGAGAGAAAGACAGACAGACAGACAGACAAAAGACATCGTCTAGATATTGTTAGCATATTGTCATTATAATGTATATGTTTCGTTACACTGTGATATTAGAGGCATAAAAAAAATCCTCTTTCATTGCTGCATACATGTGACCGTGGTCATTCTATCATCTATGTGTATGACTGTGGTTATTATTGTATGAGCAGTCGACTTCAACTTAACATCAAATCATTTTATGCCCACTGCGATTATTGCATGTGTATTTACTGTGATTATTCCACTGCATTATGTATCGTGCCCTGTGATTATCTGTGGATATGGCAGACAAAAGTCCTAACACGCTATCAACCCCTTATTGCCCCATGTGATCAATACCAAACAATGCAATACACAATACACAAACTTTATTGTCTATACTTCGGTACAGAGGTTTTCTTTTTGTCTTGTACCTTGCCTCAGGACTACGTGACAGAACTGTCCTAGTAAGTACAGGCAATCCTGGCCGAGGTAGAGTACACCTTACTCAATAGTTCCGCTGGTGCAGGTCCGATTCGCTTATTCTCGTTTCGCCTAATATGTGATCGTTCACGCATAGACACACAACAAATACACATGTAAACTGGGAACAGGCCAATCAGGATCACCAATTACATAGTAGGCGAATCGGAAATAGGCGAAACAGGAATAGGTGAATCAGGAATGGCTGAATCGGGATGACACCAGCAACACTTCCCAACCACAAGGGAAGGCGACAACCAGCCACACCAACGAGCAGTATGATCCTGGGCTGAGCAGCAGTAGGAGCAATCTTGGCAGCGCTGTGTTTAGCGTTGAGAATGTTTCCCAGGTCTTCGCTAATTCCACACGCTGAGAAAATTAATCTCAGGTACTTCCATCTGCCGTCAGCTTCCACTTTGCCCAATCTACACCTAAACGAACAAAATCCAGTGATACTTAACTCCTAGTTTTGTTTTTTTCCCCAGTTTTTTTGTTGTTTTTTTTCGCCGTCGTTTACTTCTGACAAAGTGGAAGGTGGAAGAGCCGGGGGATGGAACCAGTGGTTTTACAGCAA
>NC_134882.1:33531713-33536713 GCF_041734735.1 Babylonia areolata
AACACACCTTGTCTCAGATAAATGGGGGAGGATGGAAATGCGATCAGTCTGCATTGAACCTAACTGCTCTGTCACCCATCCCACTGACACAAACGGACAAGTGGAGATGGCTTTTTCCTCTTGTCCAACGGAAGGAACAGTGTCTCGGACAATCGGACAGACAGGTATTTCGAGCCCTGGAGCCAGTTGCACTGCTCGGACGGAAGAGCCTAGTATGGTCGTAACCCGCTATACAAACTGCGTGTAGTATGGAACTGACCAATGGCGTAGTTCGGTCAACGTAGGCATTTAGTAACGTGTAACTGTCAAAAAAATAGAACCAAGCAATGCAACTGGCGCCTGGTTTACATATCTATAGATACAACGGATCTGAGAATGAGCACTGAAATTTCCAATGCTTCTTTTCATGCCATTCTTACCCCCACTCTCTTTCTCTACCTTTCTCTCTCTGTGCCTCTTTACCAACTTATATGTCTATGAATGTTGACAGGCATCTGAAGCATGTAATGACCAAATTTAGATTTGGCGTTTCTGAATTGTTTGTCCATCGATATCGTTACAGACAGTCTAACATTTCTGATACTATTTGTCCGTTATGCAAAAAGTCAAAGGAAGATGAAGTCCATTTTGTGCTAGATTGTGCAGAATTGAGAGATATCAGAGAACAATTAATTCCAGAAAAATATTTCAGACAACGTTGTTTATTCAAACTCGTCTTGTTAATGTCATCTACAAACGAAAGTCTTGTTAAACAATTCACTCTTTATCTGTGTAAAGCGTTTAAACGTCGAAGTGCCTTCGTAACATCTTGAACGTTCTGTGTATTTGTACGCGACTTTCATGTTTATCCCCCTTCTAAGGGGCTATGGCCTTTATGAATAAAACATCTTCAGTCTTCAGTCTCTCTGTGCCTCTTTCTCTATCCCCACCTCAACTCTCTCTGCCTCTCTCTGTGTGTGCCTCTTTACCCCCACCCCCACTCTCTTTCTCTGCCTCTCTGCCTCTTTACCCCCACCCCCACTCTCTTTCTCTACCTTTCTCTCTCTGTGCCTCTTTACCCCCACCCCCACTCTCTTTCTCTACCTTTCTCTGTGCCTCTTTCTCTACCCCTACCCCCACTCTCTTTCTCTGCCTTTCTCTCTGTGCCTCTTTACCCCCACCCCCCACTCTCTTTCTCTGCCTTTCTCTCTGTGCCTCTTTACCCCCACCCCCACTCTCTTTCTCTACCGTTCTCTCTCTGTGCCTCTTTCTCTACTCCCACCTCCACTCTCTTTCTCTGCCTCTCTCTCTGTCCCTCTTTCTCTACCCCCACCCCCATTCTCTTTTCTTTCTTTTTTTTTCTTTTTCATTCTTTCTTCTTTTGATGATGATGATCTTGCAATGTCTCCTATCGACCCGGAAACTGAAGAAGAAAATCAGAAGAATAAACGCAAGAGGAGAGGAGCTAGCAGCTGTAACAATGTGTGTGTGTGTGTGTGTGTGTGTGTGTGTGTGTGTGTGTGTGTGTGTGTGTGTGTGTGTGTGTGTGTGTGTGTGTGGCAGCGGATACTTTCTTGTCTGCATGTCTGATTATCGATGTTAGACGTGCCAACACCCTCCGACATTCTGACAGCCAGATGAAATGAGAGACAACCTGATGGCAACGGGTAAGGTTTTTGAAAAACTACAGCACACAGCCACCGGCTTTTCTCCGGCCCACGCCGTATCTTACGTGTGGTTGGCTTTCAGCCCATGAAAAAATACTAAATCTCCCGAACTGAACACACACACACACACACACACACACACACCAGATGTCTTTAAAATCTGGAGCAAGAGAGAGAGAGAGAGACAGACAGACAGGGAGGGGAAGGGAGAGTCAAGAGAGATAGAAAATTGGAGATGGAGGGAAGCAGGAAGAAAGATAGTGTGTGTGTGTGTGTGTGTGTGTGTGTGTGTGTGTGTGTGTGTGTGTGTGTGTGTGTTGTGTGTCCCTCTCCCTCCGTCTCCCCAAAGCGCCTGGCAAATGTCCTGGCGTTAAACTCTGTCGAGGAACGCAATTAAGCGAAACAAAAAATGCGGCGAATGAATCGCTCTCCACCCAAAAACAACAACCCCGCATTCGTTATGCTTCAGTTCAGGATGCTTCTTAGCCAAGACAACAGCCACCACGAGGGTGAAAATGTCTTCAGTTATGTTCTCATTATCGATGCTTCTGCTTCTGCTGCTGCTGCTGCTGCTGTTGTTCTTGCGACTGTTACTGCTACTGATGGCTGCTGCTGCTTGCAGCCTCGGTTACCTGCTGATACTCTTTAAAATTGTTGTTATGTTTCTGGCCGTGCCAGCGCCTTGCAGCTGCTCGGGATGCCTGGGCGACAGCCGGACACAAGACTCTCTGCATGTACATGCCTCTGCCGCCTTGCCTGTCTGATGGCAGTTCCATGCTGCCACCCCCCCCCCCAACCCCCATCCCACCCCTCCTATCCCCTCGCCCCCCACCACCCAACCACCTGCAACCGCATAAGCAGTGTGTGTTTCGGACCAATACTAATACCACATGCGCGCCGTGAATCCTGCCGATCATTTCTATTAATGAAGGCACAACGCGTTGCCGGTATAGTAATTCTAAGTTCCTCGAGAGATAACCAATGGTGGTCGTTGCTATATCACACACACACTCACAGACACACATACACAAACGCACGCACGCACGCACACGCACACTCACACACGCGCGCGCGCGCCGCGCACGCACAGTCACAAATACAACAAAATGAAATGAAATTAATAAAACTGACTTTACGAAAGAAAGTGCCAGCAGACAGATAGACAAGGCAGCAGATCGCGAGTGGTCTAGACAACTATCGGCTATTAATTTTGTTTGTTTGTTTATTCATTTTATTTATTCTGCGCACTTTCTGTTTGTCGAACTCCATTTTCCGCCCGAGTGAAACACTTGTCTGTGCACTCTTCCCTTCTCTCCACCCGCAGTGTGCCACAACTCTCTGTCTCTGTCTCTCTCTCTCCTTCACTTTGCTTCTCATAAATGTCATTCTTACCCCCCACTCTCTTTCTCTGCCTCTCTCTCTCTGTGCCTCTATGTAAATAATCCCAATAACTATAGAGGTATTTCCCTAAGTGACATAAGTGGTAAATTATATGGAATGATTATCAATAAGAGATTGCAAGAATGGGTGGATGAAAATGACATCACAGGTGACCACCAAGCCGGTTTTAAAAAAGGATACTCTACTGTAGACCACATGTTTACGTTGCTTGCATTAGTACAGAAACAGTTTTCGTTTAATCGTAAGTTGTATGTTGCTTTCATTGATTTCGAAAAGGCATTTGATTCTGTTAATCGTAATCTTTTGTGGCCAGTTCTACTTAGGAATGGTATAAGAGGTAAACTTTACAAATGTGTAAAAAGCATGTATAATGTAGTAAGATCTAGAGTTCGCTGCGGCGCTAAACTGACTGAATTCATTAACTGTACAGCTGGGGTTAGACAGGGAGATGCCTGCAGTCCAATTTTGTTTTCTTTATTCATTAATGAATTAGCAATCCATGTAATTAATAATGGAAGACATGGGGCTTTGTTTCCGATTGATTCTTTTGAATTATTCATACTTTTGTTAGCTGATGATGTTATTCTGATTTCAGAAACTGTTATAGGGTTACAAACACAGTTGAACAACCTTCACCATGCAGCAGTTTCACTCCAATTAAAAGTTAATATGTTGAAAAGTAATATCATAGTATTTCGTAAGGGTGGATATTTGAGCAGCAGAGAAAGATGGGTGTATGATGGTAGTTTGATGCCAGTTGTCAATGTTTACAAATATCTGGGCATATTTTTCTCCACACGCTTGAGTTTCGTTGGGGCATGCAAAGATCTAGCAAGCAGAGCCAAAAATGCATTGATTTGTATTATGAAAAAGTTGCATATGCTCAATAATGTTTCCTTTGATTTGTTTATCAAATTATTTGACACACAAGTGCAGCCTGTTGTGCAATACGGCTCTGAATTGTGGGGTCTAGACAAAGCTGCTGTTCACTGTGAATCAGTCCACACTTTTGCATTAAAGAGATTTTTAGGAGTAGATAGGCAAACGCCAAATGACTTAGTATATGGTGAAACGAATCGATACCCGTTATATTTAGTTTCTGCAGTCAGGTGTATACGTTATTGGTTGAGATTATTACATATGGAACATAACAGAATACCCCGCAAAGCTTATGATATGCTATATGATTTAGATACTAGAGGCAGAGTGAACTGGGTAACCAAGATTCGCCATTGTTTGTTTGAATATGGATTTGGATTTGTTTGGTTAAACCAAGGTGTTGGTAGCATCCAGGCATTTATCGGTGTGTTTCGACAACGTCTAATTGATTGTAGATGGCAGAAGTGGTCTGATCATATTCAGAATAGTGAAAGATTTAGTTTCTATAAGAATTTTTGCAGTGTGTCTGATCTGAAACCTTACTTAGTGTTGAATATGGATAGACATTTGAAATATATGACAACAAGATTTAGATTTGGCATTACAGAATTAGCGGTCCATCATTACAGATACAGAACATGTAACGACAGTGATCTGACCTGTCCATTATGTAAGGAATCACAAGAAAATGAGATACACTTTGTTCTTTGCTGTCCAGTTTTAAGGAACATTCGAGAGGAGTTTATCCAGCCTAAATATTATAGTAAACCTACGTTGTTTAAATTGAACTTATTGATGTCATCTACTTCCCCTGAAGTTGTTCGCAAATTTTCACTATTTCTATACAAAGCTTTCAAATTCAGAGAAATGGCTACTTCGTGAAAATGCTGTATGTATTTTTTTGTTTGTTTGTTGTTGTTGTTTTTTTTGTTTTTTTTTTTTTTTTCTTTTATTGTCTTACACATTGAACTGTAATGCTGGTATATTTTTGTTTGACTGTGTTTATTGATGCTCACAGTGTCGTGATGTATTGTTTGTAAAATAATGTTCACAATCCCCTTCATAAGGGGCCTA
>NC_134882.1:33541713-33581713 GCF_041734735.1 Babylonia areolata
TGTGTGCATGTGTGTGTGTGTGTGTGTGTGTGTGTGTGTGTGTGTGTGTGTGTGTGTGTGTGTGTGTGTGTGTGCGTGTGCCTGTCTCTTCCTCTCTCTGACTAGTTTGCCCAGATATGCTCTATTTATTATTGTCTGTTAGAAAATAGCATAGACACAGATGCAGCTAACACACACACATATACACACATACGGACACATACACACGCGCACTTGTATATGTGTGTGTGTCCGTGTGTCTTGACACATGAACTGACATAAGACACACAGACACACACTAAAAACGCGTTCACACGCATACGCATCTTACACTGATTTTGTTGATTTTACTTCGATAATCATGACAACTAAATATATGTGGTTCTCTCTCTCTCAACCTTGGAGACGAACGACTGGGGGGTGGGGGGGGGGAAGACACAGTTCCCGCCTGCCACATGGACATTTTAAGCAAACGACAAAATACCAAAGTGCCACTTATCCCTTAGTAGTTTAGTTTACTTTGTGTTTTTCCTTTCTGTTCCATTTTATTTGTTTTGCACCATTTTCGTTCTGATTTGTACCTACTATGTCACAGCTAATGACATTAAACATTTCAGTGTTCAGTGTTCTCTCCGCCTCCCCCCCCCCTCTCTCTCTCTCTCTCTCTCAATGAAGGAGATAAAAGAAATGTTACCCCAAGTACCCCCCCCCCCCAACCCCTCTATCTTTCTCAATGAAGGAGGAAGAAGAAACGAAGAAGAAAACAAAAGTTACCCCAAGCCCTTGAGGCTGGGATCGATGCAGAGAGACAGCGCCAGACTTGGAACAAGCACCGGCGGCAGGGAACATTGACGGTGAGTGCCGTGAAATCTTCTGGATGTTACATAAATTGACACGCGCACTTCACGGGCCATACGATAGCGATAGGACCCGAGGTGTTTTATTGGCCGGACGGAGGGAAGGAAAAGAGGAAGAGGAGGAGGAGAGAGAGAGAGACAGAGAGACAGAGAGACACAGACAGAGAAGGGGGAGGAGGGAGCAAGACACATGGGCAGGGAGAGAAAGGGGTAGCACGATTTGGGGTCAGGAGAAAAATGAGCAGTGTTGTGAGTAGCGAGACTGACAGAAATAGAGAGAAAGACGATAAGGAGGTGAGCGGAGAGAAGAAAAGAGTGCTCCTGTGAACGCTTTGCCATCTCTGTTCGTTTGGGGGGGTGGGGGTGGGGTTTGCAGGTGGTGGTGGCGGGGGAGAGAAGTGAAATGAAAGATGGAATAAACATTAGCAATACGAAGAGCAAGTTCCACTGACGATTTAAAAAAAAAAAAAAAAAAATCTACATTCAGACAGGACGTTGACCCCCTTAAGAACGCCCTGCAGCAAGCGATAGAATCCCTCTCTCTCTCTCTCTGAATGCTGCTGCCTTGACGCCACAGGCTTTTTTTCTGCGAGCCACTTAGGTCCCTTTACTCAGGTTTGGTTGGCTCTCGTGTCCTGTGAGTAAGAAGCCATCAGCAAGCCACTTCGCTCTTCCTGCCCCGCGTCGTTTTAGTTTGTTAACACACGCCGGTCTGGGCAGCGGTCAGGAGGACCCAGGAAGGATCTTGGCTGAGGAGGAGGAAGAGGACGAGCAAAGTAAAGAGGGGACGGGGGAAGAGAGAGAGAGAGAGAGCAGGGGGAGAGGGAGTGTGGGGGCTGGGCCGTGGGGCTGGGGAGAGGAAGAGAACACGAACACACACACACACACACACACACACACACACGCGCTCTCTCTCTCTCTCTCTCTCTCTCTCTCTCTATCTATCTATCTATCTATCGCTCTCACTCTGTCTCTCTCACACACATCTCATTACACACGATGGAAACAATGCCCCCCAAAAGTCTGGATCAATACACAGGCTGTATAACCGCCTTCCTGTGCACGCGCTGCTAACTTCGTTAACTGCACGGGCACCCCCCTCTTCAAAGCTTTAAGAAGTTCACACCTTACAACCAGAGCTGCTGCTGAAAAAAAAAAAAAAAAACAAAACAAAACAAAAAGGTAACGTGGGGATTTGGGGGGCTGGACGTGGGGTGGCAGAGAGACAGACAGACAGACAGAGACAGAGAGAGGTGCAGGCAGACAGTGACAGAGAGAGGCGCAGGCAGACAGACAGACAGAGGTAGATATACACAAAGACACAGGGAAAGAAGAGGGGAGAGAGAGAGAGGGGCAGACAGACAGACAGACAGAGATAACCAGAGAGAGAGAGAGAGAGAGAGAGAGAGAACGAACGAATAAAATGTTATTTTTCCAGGGTATTGAGATATGCATAATGACAAGAATGAGAGAGAGAGAGAGAGAGAGAGAGAGAGAGAGAGAGAGAGAGAGAGGCAGACGGTCGAACAGATAGACAGAAAGACACGCACCTCACTCCCACCATAAAACCTTTTTCCCCATCACAGTCTAAAAAAACAAAAAAATAAATTACAAAAAAACAATGAGAAAAGTCCAACTAAAAGACCACCATAGCACTGCCATTAGACAGGAACGTGTCGACTCCCTGCAAAGTGCTGTCTGCCTGCCCGCTGGGCCGGTGTTGGTGCAGGCTATTTGTACCCACTTCTTGCGTTTTTACTCCGGGGTCAAATCTGGCCAGCCCCAGAAGAACTCCTGGATCAATGTAGATTTGACTGGAATGACCCCGTGGGGTCAAATTTTGACTCGTCAGATCTGACCCTTCCTAGCTGAGTTTTACCCCCCCCCCCCCCTCGCCCCCCGAACCTCCCCTCCAACCCCCTCCCTTTCTCACGTAATATAAACTGTGACCCTTCTCCTTTCACCACACCATTACATGAAGAAATGTATAGGGTAAGAGCTGCAATACAGGTTTTCAAAGAAGGAACCCTCCTCCACTTTGCTTCAGTTAAATTCAAACGGTGGGAGGCGTGGGGGTGGACAGTCAGTAAAGGCCAGGCCACCCCACGGTCGCACATCCCACCCCAAAATCCTTTCTTTTTTTTTCCTTCTTTTCTACTAGCTTGATAAAACCCGTAGAAAGGGGACACTTTCCAACTGCGAGGGAGGTGTTGAGGGGTGAGGGGTGGGGGTGGGTGTCGATCTTGACCAGCCACAAATAACCCCGGGGGGCATTCGAGGCCAGACTGGAATTATCCCGGGGTAAAATCCAGCGAGGGGGATATTTTGGCAGCTGTTACACCGGTAAAAAGTAAACCCCAAAAGTCAGGCAAAAACACATAACAGGGGGAGGGGGGGGGGATACTAGAAGGGATATCCAGTGGAAAGACGAAGAGTCAGGCAGGACTCTCAAAGTGAAAGAGCGTCTCATGCTGCCTGGATGCATTAGGGCCGCTACTGCAGCAATGTGGAAACCAAATTAACCACATCCACTTTCCTCCTACCCCGTCTGCCTGCTCGCTTGCTGCTGGCTGATGCATAGAAAGTGGAGGGGAAGAAGAAAAAAAACGAGAAAAAAAAAAACAAACCTCACACACACCCGTACGCTAGCATTCTATTATGGTGTTATTACATGAGGGAAGAACTCTTCCGCTGATTGTAGTCTGTGGGCGGTACGGTACTACCATGTACTTTATTTTTTGTCTGTCCGATTTAGCGCTGCAGGCTACACCATAAATGCGTCTCTCTCTCTCTCTCTCTCTCTCTCTGCATCCTCATGACTATCGCCGTCTTCTATTCACGCACGGAGGTTGATCTATGTTTTCGTCTATTCATGTCCTGAGTCGTGCCTGTTGAGATATTTCACACACACCCTCCCGCCCATCCGACACATACACAAGATAATAGTCGTACATACACATTCATACACACACACACACACACACACACACACACATATATATATATATATATATATATATATATATATCCATCCGACAGGTACACAAGATATGTCGTAGTACATATACATACATACATTCATACATACATACATACATACATGTAAGATGCGCTTGAAGATAGAGGGTGTTGCGTACACGGCATACCACAGCGTTTCCTGTGATAAATGTTGTGGCTGTCGGTGTAATTCTCGTGGGTTGTTTTTTGTTGTTGTTGTTGTTTTTTAAGCACCCAAAAAACAAAAATGTTAACTGAATATTTACAGCATTATAGTGAAGAAAACAGTTTAAATCAAGGCACCTGCTACCTCCTTTGACCGATCCTATTCTTTTGGTGGAAAATAATCAAGTGAAGAATAATACAAGATACCCCCCTCCCCCCCCCCCCACCCCCCCTCTCTCTCTCTCTTCGCCACCCCTCTCTCTTCGCCAGTTTCCAGTGTGTGAGTACTGTTTAAACACACACACACATACACAAGAACGCTGAATATGAAAAAGAAAAAAAGAACCAAAAAACATTGCATAAAAAAACAACACCTCGTCCCTTATCTCTCTCTTTTCTGTCCATCAACCAGGAGTAACAGTGTAAGGGTATGGAAGGAAGAGCCTGACCTACATGCTGCGAACGTCTGCATCCTTCTACCCACGGACTTGAGTCCATGAATTCTGGAACCTTATGAGAGGGCGCCACCTCTTAATCATGGTTAAAGTGTGGCGGCGTGTAAAGTGTCTGAGCCAATCAGGAAACATGTCTAACTCGTCTGGGAACCGGTCGTTTACTTTTAATTACGCTAGTATAAGTTCATCCTATTTTAATCATACGCACGGTGGATAAGTTAAACGCACACTTTGGGAAAATATACAGGGGTATTCGGTGCACCGAGTTTTTAGCTGGGAATGTGGGGGTATGGGGGGAGGGGGGGGGTGGAGTGAGAGCAAACGGCCGGGCCGGTGGAAAAGAGAGACAGAGAGAGGGGGAAGGGAGGGAGAGAGGGAGGAGGAAGCAGACAAGAAAAGGAAGACAGACCGACAAACACGCCGGAACCTATCATATGTTGAGGAGGGCGAATATAAACCTGATAAGATCCACGTGAGGTTCCGCATACGCACATGTACACACGCACGCACGCGCGCACACACACACACACAGAACCCCTTCCCTAAACGCACACACACACACACACACACACACACACACTGACACAGACACACACACGTCCCTACCTCCGCACACCTACCCGCTAACCCCCATCCCTCTTCCTTTTTCCCAACCCCCATGGAGATGAAGCAATAAGAGTGGATGGGATGCTGGCAAAAAGAACACATGTACAAGCGATACAAGCCAGCATAGCAGTCAGTGTGTGTGTGTGTGTGTGTGTGTGTGTGTGTGTGTGTGTGTGTGTGTGTGTGTTTGCGCGCGCGTACGTGAGTGTGTGCGTGTGTGGATGTTATGTGTGCGTGCCAACCTCCTGGCAGTAATTGTGTTTTGAGACAGCCCCGCTGGGTGCCACAGGACACACAATGCATGGTGATGGGTGGAGGTGCTTTGGGTCAGACAGACAGACAGGCCACGTTGCCAACACAGCCGATGGGACAGCAAGAATAACAATCGTCACAATCATTATGCTAACACATAACAGAGCGAGGGAAGTGTTCGGGGACGGGGGGTGGAGGTGGTGGGAAGAGCGGGGGGAGGGAGGGAGGGAAGACGAAGAACAGGTGGGGGATACTGGGGATGCGGAGAATAAAAAAGAGGAGAGAGAGAGAGAAAGAGAGAGAGAGAGAGAGAGAGAGAGCACAACATTTGAGGAGTCAGATTACCAGAGGGAGAGAGAGAGGAAGAGGCCGAGGATTTAGCCTGAAGGAGGCCATTAAGCCAAGGTCTGGAGGGCTCCTACACAGGGGTGCCTAGGGGCCGGATTATCCGCTATCCCTTGTTGACAGCTTGTGTAGCTTACTACACACAGGTACTTGCATTCCAGTGGTTCTTATTAATTACACACATTGCTTGGAGACTGGGCAGGTGCTTGACGACGAAGCCACTTGTACAATTTACAACATTTGATGAAACGGTGGCGATGGGCGCACGTGTGAGCGCATGTGTTTTGTGTGTGCACGTGTGTGTGTGTTATAACTATTGCTTCGATGTCACAGAGAGAGAGAGAGAGAGAGAGAGAGAGTCAAGTGTACGTTCATCCTCCACACTTCTCAAGGCGAAGACTGGACGAAAAACATTCACTTCCAGTAAACCCCCTCCTCGGATCCTTCTTGTACCCAACGCCCCCTCCCTCCCCAACCCCCCTCACTCTTTCTCCCACCCGTTCTCCCTCGTAAAAGACAATCATTGTCACTGTCATCATTTCTCGCCCCCTCTCTCGTAAAACGACACACACAATCTCTCTCTCTCTCTCTTTCTCGCTATCCACAACCTGCTCCTTCCAATCTGGTTCACCCCCTCCCGCCTCACCACCAACAACCTTCTTCTCATGGCACCATACGAAAGACCCTACACTGCAATTACCATACCAAACCTTTCTTATAACTGCGGTGGACGTTATGCGAGCATGCACGCTACTCAGAGTAATAAATAGGCGTGAAGGGGCAGGGGGTGCACAAGTACTGAAATTTCTGGAATAAAATTGTTCACTTCCATTATGTCCTCCGATCTGATCTTTAACCCCCCCCCCTCTCCGCCCACAGTCGTCCTCATAGGACTGTAGCAAGAAGTCTCCCTGAAACAAAAACAACGGTGGACTGTTGCGAAGGGAGCACACGCACGTCACAGTTAATGAGAGTGACAGAAGAGGCGTGAAGGACTCAGCAGTGCCTCGCTCCCACCAAGGGCTAATATAGGTGTAGTCAACACAACCTCTGGTTATCGACAAACACGTCAATCATAACTACTGGCACGAGCCCCGCTGTACGTAGGCTGCCCACGCTCGCTGGCCACATACATACAGCACGTGTAACACGGCGCCGCCACAGTGGGCCAGTCAATGGTTTGCTGAACAGCTCCAGAGGAGGACGGTGGCAGAATGGTTATGACGCTCGGCTGCTAATACAGAGAGTCTGTGAGGGTCTGGGTTCGAATCCCGTTCTCGCCCTTTCTCCCAAGTTTGACTGGAAAATCAAACTGACAGTCTTGTCTTCCGGATGAGACGATAAACCGAGGTCCCCTGTGCAGCACGCACTTGGCACACTGAAAAAAGAACCCATGGCAACGAGAGCGTTGTCCTCTGACAAAATCATGTTACAAGAAATCCACTCTGATAGGTACACCGATATATAAGCACGCACTCAAGGCCTAACATGCGCGTTGGATTATGCTGCTGTCAGACATCTGTCTAGCAGATGTGGTGTAACGTATATAGATTTCTCCGAACGCACTGACGCCTCCTTGAGAAACTGAACAGCTCAAGTCTTCTCCGATTCTTCTTCTTGTTCTTCTTCAGCAACAACGCGCAAGATTCGTCTGATGTGAAAAGACAACGTAGAACGAACCGCAAGAACAAAACATGACAGGCGGCGCCTCGCTTCTCTTTCCGAGTGCGAAAGAAGGCGCCTCGTTTCAGGAAGACTGTCAGTTTTATCATCAAATCTCTTCTCTCTGAAAAAGTTGGCGCAGGTTCTTCACAGCTCTACAGAAAAACACCAGGAGAGGGGAGTTTACAGGGTGGGGTTGGAGGAATGGAACTCGAAACGATGGTACTGAATGTTTCTGGATAAAAAACTTTCACGGTATATATATATATATATATATATATATATATATATATATATATATATATATATATATAATTATATCCTTCCGCACTTCTGTTTTGATTAATATACACAAATCTTTCACCTAAGCCTCCTCACCACCCCTTTCCTGTCCCTGCCTCCCACCCCACCCCCCTTTGTCAAATCAGCAATCTCTTATCCCCTCTATCTTCCTTCCAAGTCTCTCTTTCCCCACCCCCATGCCCCCTTCTCTCTTCCCACGTCGACACACTTCTCTGAACTGGCTCACAAACTCGGAACTCCATACTTATTTCTTCACACAGATCTACGAAAGACGTCTCGTTTTCATTTTTTTGTCGCGAGGAATACGGCGCTTCGTTTCCATCAGGCAGTACGTTGAAACTAGTTCACGAAGAAACACTGCGGCAGATCTGGGGAAAAATAATAATGTGTAACGATACAATATAAGATTTTCTGCACTATCGTGCCAATGGCTAACACGTACGGGTATTTGCAATACCTTTTCTTCTACCGAGCCCGAGCCCTAAAAACCGTCCAAGGGAAGGGAACAAATTCCTGACTACATCCTGCTCAGTCGCGAGGAACCGCGGGAGAGAACCTTGCTCAACTCAGGCACTAATGCCATTGGCTGTCCTGATTCACAACATCCTTTGAGGCACCCCGTATGCTAAGTAATGAGCCTACCCGGCCCGGTAGATTTCCCGCATTTTATAAAACCCGTCCGCGTAAATGGACGTCATGAAATTACTTCTTCAGCCACAACAGAAGGTGCCTCTCGAAATCCGAGCTTACGGAACACGGTGCCACGTTTCTTCATCTTCAATCCGAAGAGTGCCTGGTTTTCATCTCTCTAGCGCGTGAAACAGGGCGCCTCGTTTTCATCAAATGGCTGATGGAAGCTGGCACTTTTGTCATCACAGATCTGCCGCAAAGCTGGCACACCTTCACTGACCGGGAAACAGTGTTCATGATGTGGAAGAGAAGCCGCGGCGTGTGTGTGTGTGTCTGTGTGTGTGTGTGTCTGTGTCCGTCTTTTACAGAATTAGATGTCTGGCTGCTCATGAGAAGCAGGAGTCCTTGTTGTCATTATCATTAGCCTACCGCCGATCGGCTCAAGGAGCTGGCCATTTATTTATTTATTTATTTATTTATCTACTTATTTTATTCTCTTCATTAAGGCGGGGAGAGAGGGAGATAGATAAAGAGAGAGACAGAGAGAGTGTGAGAGAAAGACATTTCCACCGATTAGGTACCAAGGCAGGCGCAAGATTTTCATTACATGTAGGAAGCGAACGTCACGTTTTGATCACACACACACACACACACCGCACTGAACACCATGATCATCCTAATGCCTGCATCGTTGCGTCTCTAAGCTTGGCACAGCAGCAACAGCAACATCGTCGTGATTAGCAGCGGCCACAGCAACAAGAAAAAACAGCCAATCTTGTCATAACGAACATGAAGATAAACAGCTATAGGGTCTCGTTCTCATCTTGATTTCATCTGTGATGGAACCGCATTAAGACTTTATATTTACATCATCGTATAAAAAAAAAATAATTAAAAACAAAAACATAAAACCGCGTGCACACCGGACACATGGACTAGAACATAAAACGAAAAGAGGGCAGCTCAAAATCCGAAATCCTATCATGTCTGGTTAATCACACACACACACGCACACACACACAGTGATGATGATTGACGAGAACAACGATGATGATGATAACTATTGTTACTCAGAAAGAAGCGATTGAAATTACCGTTACCAAATAAAGGAATAAGCGTGTACACGCGTTCATGAATACACACACACACACACATACACACACACACACACCATCAGCCACAACAAGAATAGGGCAAAAACCATGGGATCGACAGAATCGAACTCTAATTACCGGGCTATGGTCGAGGCGGCGGGGGAACAGACGGAATCTCCCCTACTCCTCCTTGCAATAAATAACATCACATGCAATTCCTTCAATGCCTCGCTTGCCCCATTCCCTTGCAGTGGAAAAAAATTAAAGCGCGTTCCGTCATTCGTGTAGTCTTGAGCCGAAGCTGGATGGCTTCAAGTGCACAGAAATCCCACGTTCAACAAATGTAGAAGTTCCGGCAAATTTCCGCCAACGGCTTTTCGTGTTTTCTTTCGGGTTTTTTTTTTATGTGTGTCCCCCCCCCTTCCCCCCCCCCTTTATTTCATTTTTTTCTCCGCCCATTCTGGGGGGATTCAACGTCGCCGAGGGGAGGTGCAGGGGGATGGGGGTGAAGGAAGAGGGGTGGGGCGGAATGAGGAGAGAGAGGAGGGGGGTGGGGGGGGGGCTGACACTGAAAGGTGAAGCCATTAAAGTCAACTGTTCTCTACCGCTCAACCATCACGCTGGAAAAAGTATCACTGATGTCTCTTGATTACTCTGCGAACAAAACACAGCTTAAGGGAGCGGGGGGAGAGAGAGAGAGAGAGAGAGAGAGAATGAGAATGGAGACGGGGGTGGGGGGGGGGTGCAGAGGGGGGAGGGGTCTCAGCTCTGGAAAGCACGGATTATCTCTAATTGTCTGTCCATTAAATAAAAATAGCCCCTTTCTCCCTGGCCCCAACATGTGGGAAACGGACTGAGACATTTTAAAGTGCTCCCATGTCTCAAATAATCTTTATGTTTCCAACGAACTCCGTATAGTTATCTTTCACGAATCCTTACTTTACGTTAGTGTGCCAAAGCCCTGCCTGCTTCAACTGACTGGATGAGGTGGTAAGAGGGATGTGTGTGTGTGTGTGTGTGTGTGTGTGTGTGTGTGTGTGTGTGTGTGTGTGTGTGTGTGTGTGTGAGTGAGTGTGTGTGTGTGTGTGTGTGGTGTGTGTGTGTGTGGGGGGGGTGGTGTGACAAATCCTTACAGTAGTTAGTGTGCAAACTCCCGCCTGCACCAACTGATTGGATGCGGAAGTAAAAGGTGGGAGGGCGGGGGAGGGGGGGGAGGGGAGATGGGGGGGGGGGTGCAACTTTCTGTTCTTCGACTCCGAGAGGAGACAGGAAGGAAGGAATAGAAGAGTCAGAGACAAGGAGATCGAATGTAGGAAGAATGAAAAAGGATTCGAAAGAAAGACAGAGCTGTGAATACAAAAGATGAAAATAAAAGGGAAAAAAAAGGATGCATGGCTAGGAGAGACGTCATACGGGAAGAAAGAAAGAAAGGAATAAAATAATAAAAGAGAGGTACTGATTTATTGCTACGATAGAAAGAAAGAAAGGAAACAAACAAACAAACAAACAAAAAACAAACGCGGCAAGTAAGAAACAAACAAAGGACAGTTTAAGAGAAGAGTGGCTCTGATTTACTCGCAGGTCATCACGTACTCCCACGTGGAACAGAAGGGTTTATTTTCATAGAGACCTCCACGCTTACTGACACCCCACGGGCTGAAGACAGTATGGAAGATGGCGGTAGAGAGAGCGAGGGACTACACACACACACACACACACACACACACACACATACACACAAACTGAGAGAGACAGAGAGAAGGGGGTGAGGGGGGTCGAGGTAAGGGGGCATTGGGAGAGGGAGGGAATGAGGGACAGAGAGAGATAAATACACAGAGGGGGGCGGGGGGGGGTGGGGGTGGAGGGGGGCATAGGGAAAGAATGGGGTGGGAGAGGAAGAGAGAAAGAAGGGTGACAGAGAGTGAGAATGAAAGAATGGGGGATGGTGGAGAGAAGCAAAAACGTAACGAAATTTCATTTAACCAGAGTAATGAGATAACATTTTTTCCCCCACGAAGTTCTTGGGCTGAGTGGCGAAAGAGAGAGGGTGGTGAGGGACGGAGAGAGAGAGAGAGAGGAGAGAGAGGGAGAGAGGGGTGGGAGGGAGAGAGGTAAACAGACAGACTGACAGAGAAAGACACAGGGAAATACACAGTGAATCAAACACACACACACACACACACACACACACACACACACACATATATACAAAGAGACAGAAGTATAGAGTGGGCGAGTGGAAGAGAGAGAATGAAAGAGACCGAGATAATCACACACACACACACACACACACACACACACACACACACACACTGGGGAATGAACCCTGAGAGAGCATTAAAAAAAAAAAAGAAAAAAAAAAGACAAAGACAAAAACAGAGACAGAAGTGAGCTGGTATGGCTAGCTTCCTCCTCCTCGCAGTTCCTCATTCAAGCCTCCGAGGCTCAAGCTGGCAGCTCCTCGTGAGTGTATGACGGAATACCACGCACCATCGGTATCAACCACGCCACCACCACGAACCGTCACTCGCACCTAGCGCCCCCCCCCTCCCCCCTATGCCCCCCCCCTCTCTCCCCTCCACCTTCATACCTGCATAATCGTTCACCGCATGCAACCTGACATACAGCCACGCAACACTGACTGGCAGGAGGGTACGTGTCAGTGCTGTGAGTGAGAGTGAGAGTGCCTCGGGTCTCTTGGTGGCTGCCACGTGGCGCTCTGATGAAAAACAATGCCGTTGCCCAGGTAACCAAAACCACCTTGTCCCTACCAATGCATCCGCCCGCTCCATCTGCCCGTGACGATGATGATGATGATGATGATGATGATGATCGTGCGTGTTCGCATGCTTCCCTGAAACTGGTATAATAATGATGATGATGATGATGATGATGATGAAGGCAGCCCCGGTGTTACGTCTTGAGGGGAAGGGTATAGCATCTGCCTTGTCTGTCAGTATGTCTGTATGTGTGTATGTATGATTCCAACGGCTACTGCACTTCCAGAATTCATAGCCACTTAAAAGTTTTCGTTTAGCATGATGATCACCTCCACTGTGTTTTCGGCTCGGAGGCTTTTTCTGCGATGATGAAATGGAACTGTTGCTGGGACATGGTTTATAGTTACAAGACCGTTAGTGAGGTACTTAAGCGTATTTGTTCACATTATTCCATAATTCCCCCACCCCCAGAAAACTACCAATCAAAACTGTAATTGTGATACTGGTCCATTCCATTTTCATTCAATGGGGATGAAAAGGAGAATAACACGGTAATATTTCGGGGTCTTTCTTCTCTCCCAAAGTTGAGTGTTCAAATCGCATGCGCAAGAATTGGGACATGTCTCTTGACCACCGAATCAAAATATGCTGTCACTGTAATGATGTCAGATGTTCTGATGTCCCTTACTTTAGCCCTCAACCCACTGGTAAGGAACTGCATTGTACAGCAGTTTGTCTCATACTGCTGTTTTCAGTTCCATGTAACACCCTCACTCTCTCGAAATGGTTGTATCCGTATTTGGCTAAACCACCCACCCACCAGCGATAAACCCTGAGTGCAGTTCACCCATTAGTTCTATCTAATCTGCTTCAGCAAACTTTGCCACAGCCCCAGGGGGTCTTAAAACCCGCTTGAAAGAAAAGTGGGCGTGTCAGTACAAAGTACTCATGAAGATCATAACAGGCGAGGTGGGGGGGAAGGGGGAGAGATCGTTAATCTCCTTCACCCACTCCAAAGAAAAGGGAAAGGGACACCAGGTATCCCATTGTCATGGGAAGAACAGAAGCGGTTCTTCACCTCAGGAGTAGGGGTCACCCGATAGCCACAAACCAACCCCTACCCAAGAACACGATAGTCCTTATCCCCACTTTAAAGTGTAGGGAGGAGATAGCACGGTCCACAGAGTGCCGCGCGGAGAGAACAAGGAGCTGAGGGGTAAGGGGATGGTGTGGTGTAACGAGACGAGGATGGAATGGAATCTGCCTTGTCTCATCCACTCCAGAAGAGAAAAGGGTGGATTTGTCAGATTCTTCATCCTGTCCAGTGGAAACGAGAAGCCAAACTCTACTTCCTTTAGCGAAAGCAGAATGAAACAGAGCTGGGGTCGTAACAATGGTCACCAGTGGCCCTCCCCCTTCCTCATGCAAACTGGTGGATACCGGAAGGAGAAAGAGAGGGGAGGATAGGAGAAGGAGGAGGAGGGGGAGGATCCTGACTAATACAGCTCGTTCACTTCAGCGCCAAGTAATAGAGAAAGAGGAGGTGGGGGTCAGGGGTTACATCAAGGAGACAGCCGTTTCCGCCTGATCTGAATGGCACTCCACTGATCGACCACAGTCTTTACTCAATCAACGCCTCTGTGAGCAGTTGGGTGGAATAGTGAGTGATAGTCAGTCCTCTTTTGAGGAGCTTCGGCACCAGAAGGGAAATGTGCTTCCTGCTGATACCCCCACTGCCCGTGAGGGACAGCACTCGGGGGGGGGGAAGTACCAAATCGTTTCTTTGCTGTTAAGGCTTGACCAGCGCCTTGGGTTGTGCATAGTCGGTCAAGCATCTCCATGGTATGGCGCAGCGAATACATGATAGATCAGTAGGCATGCGCTAATACCTCACTGAAACTGAATCCCAAACTGAACCCGCTGTTAAAATACAAAAAGAGACAAAGAAAAGAAAGAGACAGATAGATAGATAGATATACAGATAGATATACAGATAGATACATACATACATAGATGAATAAACAGACATACATAGAACTGAAACTGAACCCGCTGTTAAAATATGCACAGATAAATACAAAAAGAGACAAAGAAAAAGATATACAGATAGATACATACATACACATATAAAGATACTATTCTGTGCAAATATAATTTTTGCACTAACAAACACACACACACACACACACACACACACACACAGAGAGAGACGTTGAGAGTGTGGCCTCAAATGTTACCCAGGAGAGATGCAACCCTGTTTCCACCCAGAAGTATTTGCAATGCAACCTGTGATCTGACTGCTTTATCACGTATTTTTTCCCGAGCAAATCTGCTTGCATAGTCAGCGAATACCTTTAGATTTATCCATATTTAAACACACGCGCGTGCCCGCATGCGCAAGCAACACACACACACACACACACACACACACACACACATCCCACATATAAAATATATCCCTCCCCCCCCCCTGTCCTCTTCCTCAAATGTTCACCCACCATTCTTACCCTCATATATCAAACAAAAATAATTCATATGTTTCGCAACGTCCTACTATAATAGCCAAGGGATAAATCAAAACCGCGTGCGTGCGCAAGCGCGCGTGTGTGTGTGTGGAACGTCTTTCTGTCATACGTCTCACAGGTTTTGCCTCGTGAATTATTTACATTCTTTCTTTACGTCTCTGCCTCTGCCTCTGTCTCTCTCTCTCCTTCCCTTTCCATATCGAACAACCTCTCCGATAAATGTCAAGCCCAGTCAATCAGAAAGCACGCTTCCACAAAACAAGCCAGGCTTTACAATAAAGCCTGCAAAACAAAACAAAACAAAATAAAATCAAAAAAGGAGGAAACAAAAATCGATGACACGGAAAGGCTTAAGGCTGTTGACAAAACGCAGCCGTTCGGCCCTTCTTTTTTGGAGGGGGGTGGGGTGGGAGGGGGCTAGGGCAAAGGAGGAGGGGGGTGGGAGTTAAGCACGTACAAATGAACATACACACACGCACACATACACGCGTGCTCATGAACACAACAAAAGACTCACGTACAACTATCACGCAACAATACAATAGTCATTAAATATAAAATGGCATCTCCCACAACAGAACACACCACTGACATCTTCAAAGAAGACAGACTGACAGTAAGACACAAGCTTCATCATTTGAACAGAGCTGGGGAGTTGCCCCCCCGGTCACAACATAAACTCAGTAATATATCTCGCCTTGATGTCCAACAAAAGCTAAACACGTCTATCTAGCCAAGCACATAACGACGTGCCAGCACCATTCGATGATTAAATGGCATGGTATCTTAGAGTCAATCAGTCAGTCTGTGTCCCCCCCCCCCACCCCCACCCCCTTCTCTCTCTCTGTGACCCTTTCTCTCCCTGAAAAAAAACAACAAGAAGAAACAAACAGAATACACAAATGCACTCACACCAACAACCTGCCTCCTTTCAATGCAGCCACCAACATCTGACGTTCATTCTCTCTCTGTTCCCCCATCTCTCACCAAAGCACATTACATCTGCATCCTACACACACACGCACGCACACACACACGCTAACCCCTCCCTCTCTCTCGTCCCCGCCCCTCATCTCCATGTTCCTTTTGTCTTCCTTCTTCACATGTATAAACTCCTTGTCCCCGCCCCCTCCTTTCCCCGCACCCCTACCCCCCTCCACGACCTCCTTCAAGCAGACTGTACAATATTGAACGCAAATAGCCCTGGATATAGGTTAAGCCCCCCGCACTCACCCCCACCCCTCACAAAAAGAAAGGAAAAAAAAAGAAAAAAAAAAGACCGGTGGTTGTTGTGTTGCTGTCAGCAGTAAGCGAGGCCTTGGGGCCTGTGCTGTTCTCCAGTCGGGACCGACTTCCACGGCAGCTAACTCTTCTTCTTCTTCTTCCTGCATGCTGCTGCTTCTTTGTTCTGATGGAGCGCACATGTGAACGCTGGATCTGATCTGGCTTATTATTCAGACGTTGACTGCCTCCATCATAATATACAACAGAACAACGCTTGCTACACACAGAAACACACACACACACACATACTCATTCTCTCTCTCTTTCCACTCATATCTCTCTCTTTCTCTCTGGTGTGTGTGTGTGTGTGTGTGTGTGTGTGTGTGTGTGTGTGTGTTAGACAGAAAGGTAGATATACAGACAGAGAAGATGTACGAGTGCAAGAATAAGATACCCATCTATCCACCACCACCACCCCATATATATATATATATATATATATATATATATATATATACTCTATACGCATGAGACAGAGAGAAAGAGAAAGAGAGAGGGGGGGAGGGGCGTGGGGGGGTCAGCCAAGGCAGAGAAAGAGACAGGTTGGCCAAGTCTAAGCTTGGGGGCAGGCGCGAGCGACATGAATAATGAATGAATCAGCCTCCAAACCACAGATAACAGATTCCCTTCATGCCGCCCTCTCCGGAGAACCGTCATCCCAAGTGAAGGTAAAACAAGCCAAACAACGTGTTACGTCCACCCAGCAGTCTGCAACACTTCTAAGTCTTTTCAGCTCCCAAATTTTCACTCCTTAATTCAGACAATTTAACACACTTCTTCAAAGAGCAAATGGCCCTCCACAACGACGAGTCGGAATTTTTTGTCCGCAATATTTCCTTGAATCGAATCGATTGACCAAGAAACAACCAAAAAAAAAAGTGGTCACAAGTGGTCCACGAGATATATGTGATGTCATGGGCATGGTGAATATATACAAAAGATAAAAAAATAAAAATGAAAGTCTGCTATGCATTCGTTTCACAATCAAAGCGGATTTTTTTCCTGCAAAAGTTTGCAAAGAATAAACCCACGTTTTCCCGTGGATTCTTTCACATGCATGCTGTATTCTGGACCTCGGTTTATCGTTACACCTGAAATACTATCATCCAGACCACCACTCTAGGTCTTGTGGCCGGGAGGGGTGGGTGAGTGGGTGAGTAGGTAGTTCAAATCCGGGTCCGTGCATGGGAGGGACTCGAAGCCGAGGACACTCGCTTCCTAGTCACAAGCAAATTACCACAAGGCCACCGCTCCACAGCGTGGTGATATGACTGCGACAGAACTGTTGTCTATTTGTATTTCTCTTTTTATCACAACAGATTTCTCTGTCCGAAATTCGGGCTGCTCTCCCCAGGGAGAGCGCGTCGCTACACAACGTCACCAATTTTCTTTCCCCTACGTGCAGTTTTATTTGTTTTTCCTATCGAAGTGGATTTTTCTACTGAATTTTGCCAGGAACAACCGTTTTGTTGCCGTGGGTTCTTTACGTGCGCTAAGTGAATGCTGCACACGGGACCTCGGTTTATCGTCCAGACCAGCACTCAAGGTCTTGTGGGGGGGGGGGGGGGGGGGGGGGGGGGAGAAAATATCGGCGGCTGAGCCGTGGTTCGAACCAGCGCGCTCAGATTCTCTCGCTTCCTAAGCGGACGCGTCACCTCTGGGCCAACACTCCACTCTGGGGGCCACAGACATAATACTTATCCAGTGATATTACTTGAAATACTGCTCGTGTATGGGCGAGTCAGAGGAAACACAACAACAATAGCAACGACAAGAACAACAACAAATCATTCCTCCGCCCAGCCTTCTGACAAAAAGCCACAGCACAAAATGCTGACACCGCAAACATGTTTACATAAATGTATATAGTTTTTATTTATGGTTGTGGTTGTGGTCGTGGGGGCTGCGTGCGTGCGTATGTCTCATGGATTTATATGCCCAGTCATCACATGGCGACAGAGCTGGTGAAGCATACCCACTCTCCGCTTCACCCCCCCCACCCCCCACCTCACCCAACCACCACCACCTTTTCCAGTATGTTTCTGTTCCTGGCAGCCCACATTACATTATGGAGGGTAAGGTCCGACGCCCTCTACATCACTGTACGTGTCACAGTTGTTGGTTATGCAGACAGACAGACAGAGACAGACACACAGACACACACACACACACACACACACACACACACACACACACACACACAGAGACTTAAAACAGAAAAAATAAACACCTCAAATGAAACGAAACTTCATTCCACAAGGGTAATAAGATAAGCAAATGCACATGCTTTCATCCAGCCCTGGGCTTTAGGACTGAGAGAAAAAGAAGAAAAAAAAAGAGGTGTGGGCGGGGGTGGACGGGATGGGGCGAGGTAAAGGGAACTGGGTGCGCATTGAAAATGAATACGTTCCTTTTAAACAAAGAATCATTCACAAGAACAAAAACAGACAGTATGGCACGAAACACCACATACGAAAACGAAAGAAAAAAGACAAACGAAGAACAGCAAATAGAAACTAGCTCTCTCATTCACTCACGAACAAGAGAAAGACACAGAGAGAGAGACAGCGAGACAGAGATACAGAGAGAGAGAGAGAGAGAGAGGGGAGAGAGAGAGAGAGAGAGAGAAAGACAGAGAGAGAAAGACAGAGAGAGAGTATAAAGCTTTGTCTTTATTTCCCCCAAAACCACCCTCAACAACCGAACCGCCAGCCATTCCCCATCTCTGCTCCTTTTACATTGCACACCACCACACCATTTCTCCACCAACCCCTTCCTTTCTCATCAGATTTTTCGTAAGCTATACTTTATCCCCCCATCCCCCATTTCTCCCTCACACCTCTCATTTTCCCTTCATTTCTCCCCCTCCCCACCCGATCCTTCTTAGTACTATCCCTCCAAATCCCCCCCCGACCTCAAACTTCCACAGCATGCACAAGCTTCCAAACAAACCTGAACCGCTCTGTACACCACCATACACCACTGAGCTCGATGCCATACACCCAGCGTTCTATTCACGGCGCGGCACCTGTCGATCTTCCCATCCGACCACAACCATATGGAGCCCTCCTACCTCCCATACCCACCACCCCATCCATCCCCATTCCCACCGCTCTGAAATCAAGATGTCTTACTCATCCCCCACCCCACCCCCCAACACCCCCCTCGCTCTAAAGGAAGGAAGAATCGTGGATTGCGTGCAGACTTGTTATGTAAGAAAGGATGCAATATAAGAAAACAATCTGTATACATTCTGTGGGTGGTAAAAAAAACAACAACTCATGGCGTGCGATTCGATTCCCCTACCTTTCACCCCCGTCCTTCCAAGTACCCCCTACTCCCACCTCCACCCCCAAACCACCCCCGCCCTCCACCTCCCACCCCCACTCCTCCACTCTTTCTCTCTCCCTTTCCATCACAGTTCCCGTTTCCCGGTTACCTTTCCACTTGTGACCCTTTTGCGTTGTCGGGATGAAAAGTGACTGGAAGTCACGGGAGAAGGGGTAGGGGGAAAAGGGGAGCATCGATTGCAACGAGAAACGAATACACGCACGCACGCACGCACGCACACACACACACACACACACACACACACACACACACGTTGTGGGTAAAAAAAAATAAAAATAAAAAAAGAGGCCAGGTAAGGTCTTCCAAACACATACACAACTCTCACAATGCAAGCAGTACAGGATTCGGAAAAATACGAAAAACAAGTGGGTGACGTTCATGGCAAGATTGTACCGAGTTATCCGAGGATACCACTTGGAACCAGGGCCGTGTTTGCGCGTTTTTTTCTTTTTTTGTTTTGTTTTTTTGTTGGTTTTTTTTCCAGTTCCATCGAGTTCAGTCTTGCATCAATGCAACGTGAAAACATTAGTACTTACCAACTTGAACACTGTCATCTTCGATGTGTGTGAAAACTACTTTGCAATTGTCTGAACCATGGCAAGATGATGACGATGATGATGATAATAATAAAATATTCTAAAAATCGATTTCAGAAGAGTGGACGGGAAAGACTCCAGCGTTACTTGTATGCGCTGGGATGAAAATACACATTCTCTGCAAGAAACAATCAATATGCTTCTGGTCTGCCGTTTTCGATCGGCTGACGTACTGGCTGGTTTTTACTTATTGTTGGCTTTCGTGATGCTGTTCCGATGTGGACCACCAGTGCCATCACTGCCTGCGTATCAAAGTCGGAAACAAAAGCTTCTCATCCCGGCCCAGCATTATTTCCCACTATGGGGGAACGGCAGAAAGGATTCCATCAATGTCTGTTAACCTCTGCCCCGCTGGGTTTCCTTGGCAACTTGCCGCTGAAATGAATAAATGCCGATATATCACTGTTGACTATGGACACACACACACACACACACGCACGCACGCACGCACGCACGCGCACGCACGCACGCACACACACACACACACACACACACACACACTTAGACACATCAGCAGTCAGTACTTTCAGTCGGGGTTATGATATGACAGAGACTTAACTCTTGTTATGACACAGAGTTCACTCTTGTTTACACACGTCAGTCCAAAGTGATTTATTCTGGCGAGACACCAGCTTAGCCAAAAGCGTGTCAAAACTCCCAAGAAGTCTATATGGACAGAATCTAGCTAGGCTTGATGTTTTCAGAAGAAATAATGTAATGGAAATAATTGCCGAGGAAAAACAGTAACATCGGCTTACTTCAATCCCCATTACTCAACCTTCCAACCCCCCCCCCCCCCCCCCTCAATTTTTCCTGCTTGGTTTCTTCATTCTTAACAGAAATAGGGGTCGGGGGTTACCCGCAGACTCTACAGTGACAAAACAAGACATGATAAGACAATACAAGTTCAGTATCATCGACGGTAATGGATAAGATAGGTACTTTTTTTTAATTTTATTTTTATTTTTTTTAATCCAGTCCTCGCCCTGAGGAGGGTAATGGAGAGGGATCAAAACACAACGAAAAGAGATGTATCGGTGCAGTTACCGTGCTGCTACTCGTTCTAAACGCTCCCCCCCCCCCCCCCCTCGTACAAAAGAGGGACAAAAGGAAAAGATGAAGAAACCCTCACTCCCACCCCACCCCCCAAAAAAACCCAAAACAAACAACAACAACAACACACACACACACAAAAAAACGCATGTATTACTGCAATCACCCTCCCAGTTTCCAGATCAATTTGACAAAGTAGATGCTGTGGAGACTTGTTATGGCTGAAATACACACACACACACACTCTCTCTCTCTCTCTCTCTCTGGCTTCTTCCGGTTCGTTCACCCCCATCCCCCATCGACTCCACCAGAATGCTGTCTCGTGCGTTTCGATCTTCACCCTGCATTATTAAACACAGCCAGCCAGCACACCGTGGCCAGAGGGAAAAAGCTAAACCAAAAGAAGACGACGACGACGATGATGATGATGTCGTTGATGCGAAAATGATGTCCCGTGGTTGACGCCTTCACAACACCCCTCTCTCGCCTTCCCTCCATCATTTCTCCCCCCCTCCACCTGTTCAATAGTAGGCCGAACCTGGTTTTATTATTATTTTTATATTTTTCTTCACTCTAAAGTGAAAGGCCGGGGCGGGCCTACTGCTTGACATGGATGGAAGACAACTGGATCGGTTAGGAGGATGGTTGAAATAATTATTATCTTCCCACTCCATCCCTCCCCCCCCCTCCCCCGACCAGCTTCCATCAACTCTTCACTTGCCTTTCCATGAACTCTCTTATATATATATATATATATATATATATATGTGTGTGTGTGTGTGTGTGTGTGTGTGTGTGTGTGTGTGTGTGTTTTGTTTGTTGTTTTCTGTTTTAACAGATGTTCAATGATCCCAACGCAGCGATGCAAGCAGAAACACCAAGATGAAATTTCATACTGGACAAAAAATGCTCTGACAACTATCATCCTCCCTCTCTCTCTCTCTCTCTCTCTCTCTCTCTGTCGATGCAGTTCCACAACTTGTCAGAACCTTTCTTATTCCCATCAGAAACCAGAACAGCGTTGCCAACTGGCTTAAACTAAAGAGAGGGAGAGTCTATGGATAAATGAAACCGAGAGAGAGAGAATGAGAGAGAGGGAGAGAGAAAGGGGGCGGGGGAAGAAATCGTTAATACAGGTATTGAAGAGAAAACAAACCAGTGTGTGTGTGTGTGTGTGTGTGTGTGTGTGTGTGTGTGTGTGTGCGCGCGCGCGCGCGCGCGCGCGTGCGTGCGTACGGCCTCAAGCCCATTTACCTGTCCAAGCCACGCCGGATTGGACTTGCGCAGACCTGTTATTTATCCTGACCGGAGTGGCAGTGCATGATGCCTGCAGCGGAGCACAGTTGCCAAGAGACGAGCGGTAATGAAGGTATGCCGGCGACAGGAAATGATCCACTGAGCTTTCGTGGACTTATGTCCCTACCTCTCTCCCTCTCTCTCTTTCCCTTCTTGTCCCCCCCCCCTTTCCACCACACCCCCACCCCCTTTTCCTATCCAGACCACTACCTGATCACCTGTATCGTCATTCTGAACAGAAATAGTCCGCGTCTAAGACAAAACGCAGGCATGCAGGTAACTAGAAACATAATGATTTGCTCTACTGGATAGAAACCAACGTATGAACTAAAAGCAAGACAATTATCAATATTATTAACATCGTTATCATTATTATTACCATCATCATCATCATTAACTTCTCGTGTTATTTCAGTGTGCGGGAACTAATCTGCGAAATCTAATGAAAAGGAAGAAAACGTCGCGGTTGAACAGAAACACAACCCCCTCCTCCCTTGCTGGACTATAAACAATAGCAATGTAGTTCTTTTTCTTTCTTTTTTTTTATATTTAATATATAACCTCCCAGCTCTCAATATGTAAAAGCAACCATCTCCCTTCCTACTTCTTTCCACCTCCTCACTTGACCATCACGTTCTGAGAAAGGGAAGTAATAAAACTGTCGAATGGGACTTTTTGAGTTATGAGTGTGCGTGGTGTTGTTTTCCTGACGCGGACAGGCAGCCTGGGTGTCCAACCTGGCGTGACCACGACAGAGTCACGTGGCTGTTTGGGGGGGGGGATGGGGGGGGGGGGGGGATATATGACCTCCCCACCCCACCCCCAATCCCCCTTTCCTTCAAGTCTCCTTGTTCTGAACAGAAGTTGCGCCAGTTTTCTGATGAAAATTAGCGCAGAAGTAGGATTCTTAAAGACAAGACAATGATCACACACATCCTCCAACCTGTATATCGCAACAACAACAACAACAAAACCGAATGAGAAAGAAAAATGTGTCACCGTTAAACGGAACTGTCGCCATGTATCTCCCCAGTCGGGCTATCGCTGTTTAATATAATTATCATTATTTCACCCTGGCCAAGTGAGTTGGTGTTTCATATAACAATAGCAATGTATCCCCCCCACCCCCTTAGCCAATACATTTCCCCCGGTCGTGATAATGTTTGTTTGATACTACCTCCATCTATTCCAACCAGCTGGAGAGATGGTTGTGTAACAGAACTATCGCCATTCTATTTTCCCTACACACGTGATGGCTGTTTAATAGAACTATCGCCATCTATTTCCCCTAGACAGGTGATGGTTGTTTAAAAGAACTATCGCCATCTATTTTCCACAGACAGGTGATGGCTGTTTAACAGAACTATCGCCATCTATTTCCCCTAGACAGGTGATGGCTGTTTAATAGAACTATCGCCATCTATTTCCCCTAGACAGGTGATGGCTGTTTAATAGAACTATCGCCATCTATTTCCCCTAGACAGGTGATGGCTGTTTAATAGAACTATCGCCATCTATTTCCCCTAGACAGGTGATGGCTGTTTAATAGAACTCCCCAAGACAGGTGATGGCTGTTTAACAGAACTATCGCCATCTATTTCCCCTAGACAGGTGATGGCTGTTTAATTAATAGGACTATCGCCATCTATTTCCCCTAGACAGGCCATCTATTTCCCCTAGACAGGTGATGGCTGTTTAATAAAACTACCGCCATCTATTTTCCCCAAGCCGGGCGATAAATCACTGTATAACTAACGCTATCTGTTCCTTCCATCCGGATGACCGCCGTTTAATACGCATATTTGAATATTGCCATTTCCCCCCCACGTGGGCGATAAAACAACACTAACAATCTATCCCCCTCCAGCTATAAAATGTTTGTGTTTGTGACTATCAGCTCCCCACTCCCACCCCTCCCCACTCCATTTCCCCCACCCCAATTCCCCAAAGGAAGGTGGGAAGTAATAAAACTGTCGATTATGATATCCTAGTACTATGTGTGTGTGTGTGTGTTGACACTTCCCTCACGCCGACAGCCAGCTAACGTGCCTAACGTTGCGTAACTGTTGATAGGGTGTCGTACTGTATGACCGTTACGTGTATGATTTAATGACAGCGGTGTCACGCAATTCATCATTCCTTCTTCACACAGTCTTCATCAACACGACAATAATCTTACGCTCCGGGCTAGTGTTCTCTTCTTCTTCTTTTTTTTTCTTCTTTTTTTATATATATATATATATCATTCGCAAGGGATTTTCAGTTGTTTTAGATTTTTCATATTGCGTCTGAGTTTCAACTTTCAACATGGGATTTTCTATTGTTTTTATTACATGTAATATCTATGATACACTCCGACATCAGGTTGAAAAGGAAAAAAAATAATTGCTGTGAATGCAACTTCCATCATCTCGCTCTCGCCCCAAACGCTTTCCTTCACCTGCTCCCTCCTGCGCCCCTTTCCTTCCTAATCTTTTTTTTTTTTTTTTTTTATTTTTAATACATGCAGTTCAAAAACTGGCCAATACCTTTTACCTTCTGATCAGAAGTTGCAGCAGCAATACCACGCTGATTCTATAGCATAAAAAAATATATTGAACAGATAAAAATACAACCAAGCAAACGACTAAAATGCCTTCAGACCTGCTGTCTGGTATTGTGACCCGAGTGGCATGATGCCCGCAGCAGCGAGGGGCGTTGCCAGGAGACGAAGCGGTAATGATGAAGGTAAGGCGGGGACAGGAAATGATCCACTGTGCCTGCTTTGCACTCCTCCCTCCCTCCCTGTCTACCTTCCTGTCCCTCCCTCCCCCCGTCCTTCTTGTCCCTCCATTCCTCCTTTCTTGTCCCTCCCTTCCTCCTTGTCCCTCCCTTCCTTGCCTTCTTGTTTCCTTCCCTCCCTCCCTTCCTTCTTGTCCCTTCCTCCCTTCCTTCTTGTACATTGTCCCTCCCTATCTTTTTTCTTATCCCTTCCTCCCTCCCTCCCTTCTTGTCCCTCCCTCCCTCCCTTCCTTCTTGTCCATTGTCTCTCCCTATCTTCCTTCCTCCTTGTCCCTCTCTTCCTTCTTGTCGTTTCCTTCCCTCCCTCCCTTCCTTCTTGTCCCTCCCTCCCTTCCTTCCTTCTTGTCCCTCCCTCCCTTCCTTCTTGTCGTTTCCTTCCCTCCCTCCCTTCCTTCTTGTCCCTCCCTCCCTCCCTTCCTTCTTGTCGTTTCCTTCCCTCCCTTCTTGTCCCTCCCTCCCTCCCTTCTTGTCTCTCCTTCCCTTCCTTCTTGTCCATTGTCCCTCCCTATCTTCCTTCCTTCTTGTCCCTCCGTCCCTCCATTCTTGTCTCTCCCTTCTTTGTCCCTCCGTCCCTTCCTCCCTTTCTCCTTGTCCCCCCCTCCTTCTTGTCCCTCCATTCCTTCCTTCTTGCCCCCCCCCCTTCCTTCCTTCCTTCCCTCCCTTCCTCCCTTTCCCCTCCCTTCCTTCTTGCCCCTTTCATTCCTTCATTCTTGTCCCTCCTTCCTTCCTTTCCCCTTGTCCCTCTTTCATTCCTTCATTCTCCTCCCTCCTTCCTTCCCTTCCCATTGTCCCTCTTTCATTCCTTCATTCTTGTCCCTCCTTCCCTTCCATTCCCCTTGTCCCTCTTTCATTCCTTCATTCTTGTCCCTATTTTCTTCCTTTCCCCTTGTCCCTCCTTCCTTCCTTTCCCCTTGTCCCTCTTTCATTCCTTCATTCTCCTCCCTCCTTCCTTCCTTTCCCACTGTCCCTCTTTCATTCCTTCATTCTTGTCCCTCCTTCCCTTCCATTCCCCTTGTCCCTCTTTCATTCCTTCATTCTTGTCCCTCCTTCCCTTCCATTCCCCTTGTCCCTCTTTCATTCCTTCATTCTTGTCCCTATTTTCTTCCTTTCCCTCTTGTCCCTCCCTTCCTTCCTTTCATTTGTCCCTCTTTCATTCCTTCATTCTTGTCCCTTCTTCCTTTCTTTCCCATTGTCCCTCTTTCATTCCTTCATTTTTGTCCCTCCTTCCCTTCCATTCCCCTTGTCCCTTTCATTCCTTCATTCTTGTCCCTATTTTCTTCCTTTTCCCTTGCCCCTTCCTTCCTTCCTTTCCCCTTGTCCCTCTTTCATTCCTCCCTTCCTGCCTGTCCTGAGACAATACTCCGTCATCTGTATCATTATCCTAAACAGTAGCTGCAGTCAGGTTTTCTTCAGATGAACAGCTGTGACGAAGGAAATAAACAATGGGTGATGTTTTTTTCTTCTTGTTGTTTGTTTGTTTTGTTTTGTTTTGTTTTCTTCTTCATCTTCTTCTTTTTCTGTTTTATCATTTTTTTAAGATTTATTTTCAATTTATCTGTTTATAGCTGTGCCCAAGAAAGAAGCTGCCAGGTCGATTGGGAAAGAACACGTCGTCCTTGAATAAATAAAACTGTCTATTTTCTCACAACAACAACAACAATAAACTAAGGGGGAAAAAATCGATCACTCTCCCCCTCCTGTTGTCAATAATTTAACCGTCACATCCACCTTTTTTTCCCCTCCCTCCATATCTCCACTCCATCACGTTCCCCTCCCGAGAAAAGAGAGGGGGGATAATAAATCTGCCAATTATGACACTGGAATATGTGATTGTGCGTGTGAATGGTCACGCTTTTTCTTACGCTTATAACTCAGCAAACGTGTCTAACATTGCATAACAGGGTGTTGCAGTGTAGGGGTGGGGAACTACAAGGTGATGATTTGAGGAGTGTGGTGACACGACCCTCATGCCAATCATTCCTTCCTTCATCTCTTTGCGTTAACGTGATCATCTAATCCAGCGTTCTGCGCTCTGACAGTTCTCGGTTTGGGGATTCTTTTGCTGTGTTGTGTTTTCTTTTGCTGAATCTTTGGCTTGACAACATATAGACGACGGGTGACTGACTGTACACACCATGCTTACATACTTCTGGAGACACGTGCACCTTGTGAAGACGGCGATGCGAAGAGGTGTGAGGGAAGGGGAGAAAGAGGGGGTGGGGGTGGGGGGGGACGGGTAAGGGGAGGGGGAGGAGGCAGAAGGGATTGGGGGAAGAGAGAGACAGCGATAATAGTAATGGACAGAGAGACCCTGACTGTATTGAACGCGTATGGTAGTAACACTAAAAAAAAAAAAAAGTCCACATTACCACCTTTCCTTCGCCAGCAAGCGTTTAGCAGCTGAAACATATATTACTGCTACCACTACCGCCGCTGGATGTAAGTACTAAAACGGTTATTACTGCTATCAACGCCACCGCTGCTGTTACTACCGCTGCTGCTGCGACGGTTGCCATCAATATACAACTGTGGGCAACCAATATTGGGTCTGACTCCAACTAATAATGCGTCTGACAAAGGACAAAACACGGAAGATTCCATACGTTCCAGTTCTAGCTGACGAGCTCTAAATATTTACCAAAAACTTGGTTCCATACATAGTTTAGTTACAGTATAAGCATCTGTCGATTCATTCATTCATTCATTCATTCATTCTTTCCTATCGTGTATTGTTCTAACACCTCCTGGAACCAAAACTAATACAAACTATCTACCAGCACGTTGGGTTTATAGGCAGTTTTGGCATTTACCGAGTTATTTATTCATCTAGCGTTTATGGCCCTGTTCACACGCTCTGACGCCTCCTGGAGACAGAAACTCCAAACTAACGTCAACACCGCCACTTTCAACCATTAGCCAGTCTCAGTCCCAACGGACTGATAAACAGATAATATAAAACCAATTCTATTTACAAGTCCGTGAGTAAGTCCTTTCCCCCTCCAGTCACCGCCACAGGCTGTATGATACACACTCAGACCTCTGATGGCTCTTGTCTTGTCAGTGTTATGTCAGGGAGGTCCGGTGATCCTTGACATGTTTGACCCCTTGTATTATCAGGTTCGGACTTTCATCTGCTGGAATGCTTGTGCCTTCCCGTGCGGCGCTGTTCAGGGAACACAGCGAGGTAGTGTGAACCTTTGCCTGTTATGTGGCTGTATATATTGCAGGAGGGGAAGGAAGTTCATGTGTGTGATCTCAGCCCCCAAGACTTACTTGGAAGACTGGGGAGGGACTATTGTTCCCTGTGTTCATGAGGTGTGACTGAGTTCTGAGATGTGATGTATGATATTGTGTTGTGATGTGACGTGCTGGTTTGGTATGTGGAGCGGTCAGTTGTGGTGATAACCCGTCGTTGTAGTAGTTGGGAATGTTGGGTGTGTGTGTGTGTGTGTGTTGAGGCAGAGGAGATGTTTAGAGATAGATGAAACTCTCTCTCTCTCTCTCTCTCTCTCTCTCTCTCTCTCTCTCTCTCTCTCAGAGTTTTGAAGTTTTGCCACCAGTCAACACACATAGACACACCCACCACAACAAGACCATAATTAATAATCACACACGACAGCAGGACAAAAAAGATTAAAAAAAAGAAAAAAAGAAAACAACAAATAGAAATACCAGCACTTCCACCTTTTTCTCCTATGATATTTACCCACAACAACGAAATGACTACTACTGCTCCTTATAGAGCTCGTGGAGCTAGCATGACTAAAATCACCATTATGTTCCTAGTAACTACGTCTACCGCGCCTTTGAACAACTTCCACTCTTCGTTCTCACACTCCGCTTGGCATCTTCCTCCACCGAGATGCACGAGCTTCGAACGCGCGCGGCTTTCCCACACTTTTCGTGAAGTGTCTGACGGGGATAATTACATTATATCTACTATCACTACCGATATACCGCGACCATTATTGATATCTAACACCGCAAACACTACCACGGACGGTTTCGTACTGTGAATATCTCAACCAGTACTACTATCGCACTAGCATAAAATCGCAGCGGTTTTCGTTCGAATGATGCCACCATTTCGGAACCATTACTGCTCTATAACACCTGCAGACACTACAACGAAGGTTTCGTAATGTGAATATCTCTCTACCGGTATTACGTTACCTCAATACCATCACTATACTTTTCCAACGATGCAACCAACACTACCACTATCAAATTACTCCTCAGGGAGTCTCCCCCTCTTCAACACTGACCAGTTATTGTCAGGGCGCTGTGTTTTAGCGATCGCAACATTATCAGAAACAGCTCTATGGAGGTTACGACTGACCGTGAAGATTGCCCCCAAAGGATTGCATACGGCGTTCTTCTTCAATCCGCAAAGTACCACGAACTTCGAGACACAAAGTAACATACGAATACATATTACGGCGAGTGACCTCAGCCAGACGTAAAACTTATCACACTGGAATGTGCCCTCCCACGAAGGTCGACAGATACAAGGACTGCGTGCTGTGGCGTGGTGAAATATAGAGTGGCTGTAGAAATGCACAGCCTTTGATATGATCCAGACAAGAAGAACAAGGCTACGTCTACATCTGTAAGCTGCGGGAGACTTTTCGTGGTTGATGACTTTTTTTGTTTTGTTTTGTTTTGTTTTTCGGTTGATGAAGTTTGTTGAAGAAGTCTTACTGTGCTTTTTTTTGGTGGTTGTTATTATCATGATACCATTTTACCAAGAGTGTGGAAGATTTGCGGTTTGGTTGGGTGCGTGGGTGGGTGCTGTGTGTGTGTGTGTGTGTGTGTGTGTGTGTGTGTGTGTGTGTGTGTGTGTGTGTGTGTGTCAGGGGGGGAGGGGGAGAGGAGAGAGAGAGAGAGAGACAGAGAGAGAGAGAGAGTGTGTGTGTGTGTGTGTGTACGTGCGAGTGCGTGTGCGTGTGCGTACTTGCTTGTTCACACTCGCGCGTCGCCTCCACAATGGTAGTTTTTCTGTCTCTCTCTCTGTCTCTCTCTCTCTCTGTCTCTCTCCCCCAAAAAACTTCCGTCTCAAAAGTCATTTAAGTATCGATCGGTTCGCGTCTCTCTTGGTAATCCTGCATCCCACAGGGCGGGATTAGGATAACTTCTTTCCCAATTCCCCCCTGCAGGTTTCTGTTTCTGAGGGACTGTGAAAGTCTTTTGCTGGTACCTTTCTTCGTCTAAGTTCCAGCGAAGAATAAAAAAAGGAAGAAGAAAAAAAGAAGAGCTATTCACAACTTCTTTATTTTCTTGGTCTTCCTCTCCTGTCTGATCGATTTCTCCAGGACTATATTCTCGAAAAAGTGTTTATCTTTTATTTCATTAAAAAGCGGAGTGGTTTTTTGTTTGTTTGTTTGTTTTGTTTGGTTGGTTGGTTTGGTTTGGTTTTTGTTTTTTTGTTGGAAAACAGAGTTGGTAGAATACAGAAATTATCTGGACAAACTTCAGACAGTTTAATCTGATTCTGTTCTTTGGCAGCTGCCCCCCCCCCCCCCCCCCCACCCCCCCCCCCCCCACACACACACACACCCCACACCCACCGACACACAGACACACCACCACCAACAACAACCACCACCAAAACAAAACAAAAACATAAAACATCTCTTATAAAACCCCACATCTGCTACAAACTGTGCTCCTCCTACACCACCTTCTCCTAATAAGACCTGGCCGCCGACGTCCTCCAACGAACAACCAGCCAACCCGTGTAGTATGGCTGACCCTCACGTACCTGGCCAGCGGACAGACCTGTAGATGGACTGTGTCGGAGCACAGGAGGAGGGAGGGAGGGATGGGGGATATGGGGGAGCGAGGGGGGGGGAGGGTGTGGAGGTGGGTATGGGATTAATCCCGTGGACTGTCCAGCTATGTTAATGGCTTTCCTGATGGCAGCCTGCCCACGGCAGATTACCACTACTGTCACGCCTCGGATCTAACTCTTTCTGACCTTGTCTGTACGCCTGTGATGTGTGTGTGTGTGTGTGTGTGTGTGTGTGTGTGTGTGTGTGTGTTGGGGGATGGGGTGGGGTGGTGGTGGTCGAATGGTAAAGACACTCCCTTGGGTCATAAATAAATAAATAAGTAAATAAATCAGTAACTAAATAAGTAAGTGTGTAAAACAAATAAATGAATAAACAAGTAAATAAATAATCAAAAATAGAATAAATGAATAAACAAAATAATAAACAAAACACGAATGAAACGAGAGTAGACAAACAATCGAGCCATAACAAAAACACACAAAAAAAGATTCAACCTCGCCCAACACAACCCCCAGACCCCTCCCCCCCCCCCCCCCCACACACACACACAACCATACCCTACACCCACACCCACACCCAACCCCTCCTTCCGGCGACCCAGCAGAGCTAACTAAGCAGCCAGAGCACCAGACTCAGACGACAGAACCCACCACAGGCACTGGAGCAAGCGACAGGTGCACGTTCTGCTGCTGTCGGGGGGGGGGGTTGGGGTGTGGTGGGGTGGTGTGTGTGTGTGTGTGTGTGTGTGTGTGTGTGTGTGTGTGTGTGTGTGTGAGAGAGAGAGAGAGAGAGAGAGAGAAGGCAGCAGACAGGCCTGGCCAGACTGACTTGCCAGGCTTAGATAGCTTGATCACCATCAGCTTGCCAGCTGCTTGGGATCATGACGTGATGGGAATCTGGGCCGGTACGGGTCGCATGACGCGATCTTTGCAGCGCTAATTTTTTTTGGCTGACGGGCGTTTTAAGTGAGCCGAAAGTGACTTTTCTGTGTTGGTTGAAGCAGACAATAAAAGTATTTTGAACTGAATTGAACTGAACTGAAGTTTCCTTAGAGTGAAGAATATTCACTGACAAGTGTATGGAGTTTACCGTAGAGTTGGGAACATTCTTAGCGATGCTAAATTCGTTCCTGCAAGCCACCCTTGGGTTCGTATACTAGGGATTCATTGGAGAATTGGTGGGGGCGGAGAGTATGGAATAGTTTGTTAGTTACGGGGGAGATAGTAGAATATGCCAGTATGTGTGTGTGTGTGGGGGGGGGGGGGAATGGTGGAGGGGGTGAAGGTAGGGCTAATCATTAAATGTGGGAGAGTGTTTGTGTGAGTGCCTTCCCAACCTTTACCTCACTTCCCCAAGCGCATACCCACACACGAGTGAACAAATAAATGAAATAAAACCAACGTGTATATCAAATGTAATCATACACGTCTGCATGAGGAGACAGAGGAAGACAAGACTTTCAGAGAAAAAAAGAGAGAGAGAAAGGCGAGGCAGTGAAAGCGAGAGAGACACACACACACACACACACACACACACACACACCCTAAGAGCCCCAAACCAGATACACCCCCCAACAGAGGAGGAAGGCATAAAAAGAAGCCTCCCACCATCACAACACAAGATGGATCCCTTTCACATCAAGAGAGAAAACCCCTCTCACCACAGACGACTCCCCGGCCCCCCGCCCCATCCCCCCCATCCCTCCCGGTCACCTACCCCCGCCTCCTCCCATTCATAACCCCTACACAGGGGTCGTGTGCCGGCCACAGAAATCCTCTGACCAGTGGCTCACCGTTTGCAGCCCGTCCATTTAGCAGAGCTGGGGCTATCAACAGCGGCCATGACCACTTTCTATCAAAAAAAACCCAAAAAAACTGACCCCCCACGTCTCGCATCCTCCCTGGTTCATGACGGAGCGAGGCTATATCTATGGCTGTGTGACTGTCTCAAAAGATCTAAAATTCGTTAATACTGATGATGATGATGAAAGTCGACACTTTTGTTGGCGATGAACGTACAGATTTTTTTTGGTTTTCTTTTTTAATATAATAATGAATATTAAAAAAATATAAAAAAATAAAAAAATAAAAAATAAAAACATGTGCAATAACCGTTGGTTTCATAGGTAAAACACTGGCATACATATATCATATCGTACCGTATCAAATCATTGCAGATTAAATGCTTCAAACTAGTATATGAGGTCCTTTTTTTTCCCCCTCTTCTGCCTTTACTCTGTGAACAGTCATCGGGGCGTTGCATTTAAGAAATGTTGTGGATACATACTTTTTGGGGGAGAGGGGGTGGCGGGGGTGAGGTGGAGGGAACGGAGACAGTTTTAAGAAAAGAAAATAACATATTTTACATAATCATCACTTCTGATGTCACTTGCCCCGCAATGATTCTATACACTGTACACCTTTTTTTTCTCTCTCTTTCTTTCTCTCTTTACTGGATACATTAACTCTCTCCATACGAACGGCGAAAGAGACGACGTTAACAGCGTTTCACATCAATTACCCTCATCAAAATATTGCAAGCGGAAGGCTCTTATACTGAAGAGGTGAATGTTGACAAAGATACCACAATTCTGACAACGGAAGCTAAAGATTGGGTCATTCAGACACCTACTGGACATCCGAGGGGTCTGTGTAGAGGAGAAGAGAGGACTGGCCGTACTGAGTGAGTTAACAACCAGAGCCCAGTCTCTCACTACCACAGTGAAGTAGGGAATAGTAGAGCTAGCTATTGCCAGCCGTACGGTGGAGCCAACCTACAGACCCTGAACACAGCGCCGAGTGAGCTATGCCATTTTGCCGACAGACTAGACGGTCTGGGAAGGGGGAGGGGGGGTCCTTGCCGTCAGTCCATTCATTCATTCACTTATGGGGTTCATTCACATTATCCTCCCCCCCTCCAACCCCCTCCGTCTGGTGTCATCATTCAGCTGCTATGCTGTCTTCTCTGACCATTAGAACCAGTTCAAAACTTGGTGAGCGAGTCTTTTCAAGAGTAATGTGAATGGGTTGTTTGTGACGTTCTGTGCAGGATCTTTTTTCTTTTCTTTTTTTTTCCTTTCTCTCTTTTCAACCCCCCATTCCTCCCCCCTCCCCCCCTCCCTCTCTCTCTCCTTTTTCTTTGCTGCTGTCAATAGTAATGTGAACGATTTCAAACTTTTGAACGAGTCTTTGCGGAAGTAAGGAGTCTCGTGATTGCGACGGTTTGAGTAGTGTATTCGTCTCTTTCTGTCTGTCTCTTTTTTCCCTTGTGACTCGAGTACTGCTGAGAACTTTGTGTCTGAAGTACTGAGAACAAGTGCAATGCTGAACCATTTTTCCTGTCAAAAGTAGTGAATGGTGCACATGCAACTGTTTGGGTTTGTTACCGCCCCCCTACCTCCTCCTCATTTCTCTCTCTCTCTCTCTCTCTCTCTCTCTCTCTCTCTCCATCTCTAGTGGTACAGTGTAAAGAATTTTTTTTCAGCTTATCCATTTAAACGTACACTGTAAACACCGTCCGCTTAAGGAAATCATAAATGCTAATATGAAATGACGCGCGATCATGCGTCTAAACTGGTTATTTTAAAAAAAATTCAAAAGAAAGAAAAAGTTTCTATTTTGTCGTCACAAAGAGACAGATAAATACTGAGAGAGAGAGAGAGAGAGAGAGAGAGAGAGAGAGAGAGAGGGAGGGAGGGAGGGAGGAATAAACACGAAGAGAACTAACGTTTTCGTAACTTGCTGCTCCTCCCTCCTTCCGCGCGCGCGCGCGTGTGTGTGTGTGTGTGTGTGTGTGTGTGTGTGTGTGTGTGTGTGTGTGTGTGTGTGTGTGTGTGTGTGTGTGTGTGTGCGTGCGTGCGTGCGTGCGTGTGCGTGCGTGCGTATGTCTGTGTCTGTCTCTGCCCCCCCCCCCCAATCCCCCTTCCCTCTCTGCTCTCCTCCCCCCTCAATCCATCCGACCATCTTCTCTCTGTCTGTCTGTCTGTCTGTCTCTTGACACCCCACACCATCCCCCCACTATCCCCCCCCACCCCCTTCCCCCCAAAAAAAACACGTTCTCCATCTCATCATGTCATGTAATAATGGAGGCCCAGACATCAAACGAGTGCTGGAAGACCCCCCTGCTCAAAATGTCAAGCCAAACTCGACCTTTCCTCGCAAACCTGTCCCACGCTTCCCTCATTTCTCTCTCTCTCTCTCTCTCTCTCTCTCTCTCTCTCCCCCCCCCCCTCCTCCCCTAAGGTCACGTCCAACCCAGCCGACAGCTATCCACACAGAACTTGCAGGATGAGAGGAGGGAGGTCGAGGGTGGATGGATCAGGGAGAATGAGAAGAGAGGAGAGGAAGATGGGAGGACGGATCGAATAAAAGCGGATGGAGATTGCAGCAGTTTGAGTGCATGCCCGCCCTCCCTTCCTCCCACCCTCCCACCCCCTCCCTTCCTTCCTTCGACCCTCCCCCTCCTCCATCCTCTTTCGTTTATAGTACGTTCTAAAGACCAAAATGTGCTGAACAGATAGAAGACAAAAGGGCGGAGGGTATGGGGTGGAATTCATGTGAACCACCTGTGTAAGCGCGTGCTGGTGGTACCCACATCGGGGGGAGACAGTAAGACAGACAGACAGACAGACACAGACACAGAGGAGACAGACAGACACACAAAAATAAAGAGAAAATGGGTGAGGAACAGAGAAAGAAAGAGAGACAGACATACACACAGAGACTGAGACAGTGAGAATGAAAGAAAAGAAAGACAGAGAGTGGCACAGAATGAGAGCGGTGACAGAGAAAGAGAACGTGACAGAGAAAAGTGAGACAGGGTCAGGGAGAGAAAGAGACAGAGACAGAAACAGACAGCGCTGACAGTTTACTGCCTTCAGCTAAATAAGCCGTAAAGACAAGATTGGTTGCACACAGTAAATTGTACGCATTTCGCATCATAAAAGGAAACAAATAAATACACACTCAGTTCCTGGTTCTGGACTCATCAACACTGGCAAGGGTGTTCATAATTAGCACTAAAAACGATGCTCTATCAACTATGATAATGTTTTATCCTGCTACTGGGTGTCTGACGTTCGATGTAACTCTTTCATGATACTGGCAATTCTCTTGTCCTTCTCTTATATCAATTAGTTTCTGTCACCTGTTAATGAGGTGTAGCTTATATGAATCTGTCCACGCACTCCAACGCCTCTTTGCAATTGAAACTGCAGTTTGAGTGTACACAACAATGTATGTCTCCTGTATGGAGACTCTCTCTCTCTCTCTCTCTCTCTCTCTCTCTCTCAGCCACACACTCTTACGTCTGATCCTATCAGAAATACAATATATCAGAATACAAAAACATATAAAATGAAATAAAATATCATAATATTTTAGCAAAGTATTATGAGCTATTGCCATCAGGACGACGCTACAGAACTTTTAAGTTGAAATCCAGAGCTCTGAAGACTTTTATTCCACGTTCAATCCACCTTTTAAATTCTTGAGAACTCTGTGTGTGTGTTTGTGCGCGCGCGCACTCTCATGTGAGACGTGTGAAAGTCCGTGCATGATAGGCTGTACCTTGTTCTAGTTGTGGTGTGTGTGTGTGTGTGTGTTTGTGTTTGTGTGTGTGTGTGTGTGTGTGTGAGTGTGTGTGTGTGTGTGTGTGTGTGTTTACTGAGCTTAAAACGTGACAATTGGTTATAATGAATGTGCAATATGTAGGAAGAATAATGTGCAATATGCAGGATGAATGTACAATGAATATGTCTAATGCTAACGTCCATATTCTAAATATATTTCTGTTTAATAATTACGATGTAATAATTAATTGCAATGTTTTTAAAAGCGAATATGTGAAATGCTTTTATTTGAGAACATATGTTTATTACTCTTGTTTGATCAAGTTATCTGCGTGTGTGGGGTGGGGTGGGGGGTGGGGGTGCGGTGCGGGTGTGTGCTGATTATCTGGTTGTGGTTTTCCGCAATTCATCTTTATTCTTATCTTATCTGTCTATTATAATCAATGTGCAGTATAGTAGGCTATGTTTATAATTATATTCAAATAATGTTTCTTAATTCTTTCTGTTTTTACATTAAGAATACTAGTTATTACCTGCAGTGTGTGGATGTATGTATGAAAGGATGTATGTGATATTTTTTACATTTGTATCTTCGTAATATTTGTTGGGGCTGTTGTTGGCTTTTACAGTTATGGTCCCCATGTTGTTTACTTGTCTATGTTGTGATAATGCACCTGACCAAATTTCTCCAGGTGGAGATAATAAAGTTATTCTTATCTTATCTTATCTTTTTTCTTCTTCTTTCCCTTTCTTACCTCAGCAACAACAGTACCCACCCACCCCTACTACACATATTCCCCACTCACATACATCCTCCAACCAAGCAAATCCAACCCACCCACACAACCTTACCACCACCACCACCCCCGCTCCACACGTCAGAAGAAGACGGCAAGGTAAGGGCAGGAGGGTGACAGGAAATAAAACGCCAGGTGATGTGTCATTCGGACCTGGACTGTCCAGACAGGTCGGTCAGGCAGCCAACCGTTCCAGGTCAACCCACCAACCCACCCCTCCTCCGGACACACACACACAACACAGAGAGAGAGAGAGAGAGAGAGAGAGAGAGAGAGACCCGTGGACCACCACTGACGGCCACTGGCTAGTGGAGTGAAGCCGCTTTGTTCAGTCAGGCGAAAACAGCGTGGTGCCCGACTTCTTTTTGTCCCCCCCCCTCCCAACACACACAGCATGAGTTACCTCCCTTCACCCACCCCTAAAACACCATCTCCCCCCCCCCCCGGCCCCCCAGGACTGGAGTTGAGGGGTGGGGGGTGGGGAGTCGGGAGGGGTCGAGGTACTCAAAGAAATGACGTTGACGCCAGACAACGGAAGGTGTATAGAAAAAGAAAGAAAAAAAGAAGGAACATCTCTGGAACTAATAAAAGCCAGGCCATCACAAGCCACGCTGATATTAACAACAACAACAACAACAACGCAAGAACACAAACAGAACAACAAAACAAACATAACAAGTAAGCAACACAAATCAACACACCGAAATAACATCAACCCATTATTTTACTTCACGATATGTATCAGTCGTTCCAAACCCGAGCCCCCGTATCTAACCTCATCATCACTATACAAAGATAACAACCACCACAATAAAACACCGACAACAAAAGCAGCAAACAGAAGAAAAAGAACAAGATGATGATTAAGAAGGAAACAACAACAACAACAACAACAACAACAGCAACAACAACGACAACAGAAACAGCAGCAGAAAAAAAAAAAAAACACCAACAAACGCACAGCATCATCAAAACAGCACAGTATCCTTCGAGCTAGCTCAGTTAATAGAGTAATGGCAATACACCAGCCAGCAAGCAATCGTAATGTATCATTCTTCCTGCTATCAAATTTCAAATTATATATATATACATGTGTGTGTGTGTGTGTGTGTGTGTGTGTCTGTGTGTGTCTGTGTGCGTGCGTGTGAGTGACAGAGACAATCTCTGGTGCTCTGGGACTCGTTACTAATCACTCTCCCTGCTGTCAACATGTTAAAACAAAACAAAAAAAGAATCCCAAAATGACACGATGCGGAACCCTGGAACGAAAACAACAAATGCTAGCGACGACAGGTAACGATTACCACCTGATCATCACAGCAACAACAACAACAACAACAACAACAACGACGACCGAAAAATATCACGATAAAATTAATCACGTGTCATGATCAGGGAGTGCAGTGGTGGTGGTGGTGGTGGTGGTGGTGATGGTTATGGTGTGTGTGAGGCGGGGAGGGGAGGGGGGCCGGGGGGGGGGGGGGTATGAGTGAGTGAGTGAGTGATAGTTGCTCATTAATTTCAGTTTTTTAACGTCTGTTCACTGCTGATATTTTAGACGGGAAAAAAAAAGTGTGTGCAATGTATATGTGTGGGGAACTAATTCTGACTGTACACAATCACAAATGTAAATGTTCAAGAAATAGAAATATAGAACGGAGAAGGAAATTTTAGGGATGGAAACAAATTACGGAATTAACTATAAAACCGCGAGTGAGTGAGTGAGTGAGTGAGTGAGAGAGAGAGAGAGAGAGAGAGAGAGTGTGTGTTTGTGTTTGTGTGTGTCTCCTGTCTCTGTGAGGGAGGAATTAAGTGAGAGAATGAGGAATACAGAGAACGTGTGTGTAAATGTGTGTGTGTGTGTGTGAGAGAGAGAGAGAGAGGGGGGGGGAATTAAGTGAGAGAATGAGGAATACAGAGAGCGCGTGTGTATGCGTTTGTCGTGTGTGTGTGTGTGTGTGTGTGTGTGTGTGTGTGTGTGTGTGTGTGTGTGTGTGTGTGTGTGTGTGTGTCTGTGTCAGTGTGTGAGCGCGTGCGTGTATGCATGTATGCATGGATGGATGGATGGTGGTGATGGTGGTGGTGGTAGTTGAGTGTGGGGGTGTCGGCGAGCGGATTGAAATAAAGTCCGAGCGGACAGGCTGCTGCAGTAAATCAGGACCTGGGAGCTCAGGAGAGCGCCCAACAAGAGCACAGTGGAGCCAGAGAGCTTTAGTGGTCTGCTGAGCAATTAGTGGGATACAGGGGGGAGTAAGTGGGTGGGGGAGGACGATCGCGTGCATAGTTGAGTGTATATATGTGTATAGTGTGTTTGTTTGTGTGTGTGTGTGTGTGTGTGTGTGTGTGTACGTATGTGCGTGCGTGCGTGCGCGCGCGCGCGTGTGTGTGTGTGTGTGTGTGTGTATGTATGATGTGTGTGTGTGTGATGTGTGTGTGTAATTTTGGGGTGGGGAAGGGGGGGGGGGGCGAGGGGGAGGATTGTATAGTGTGCGTGCGTGCATGCGTGCGTGCGTGAACGGGGGTGGGTTGGGGGGGGGTGCGTGTCCGTGAGAGAGAGTGTACATGTATACACGCAATACTGTGCCTGCGTGCGTGCATAAGGGTGTGTTGTGCGTTTGAGCAAAGAGCCTAAAGATACCCATGCAAATACTGGGTCTGTGATCTGAGAGCATGCGTACTGCGCGTGCGTGCGTGCGTGCGTGCGTTGATGTGTATGTGTGTGTGTGTCTGTGAGTGTGTGTCTCTGTGTGTGTGTGAGCGTGCATGCGTGCGTGTTTCGAAAATCGGAGACACCACACAGAAGAGCCAGAGGGAGAAAGGTGGCCTAGTGGACCACATCTAGATGTACGCGAGAACCACGGAGTTTCCCAGTTTCCTTTTCCTGGGAGGAT
>NC_134882.1:33586713-33596713 GCF_041734735.1 Babylonia areolata
CGCTCGAAGCCTAGCACGTGCACACACATTTATGGAAAGCTTGGAGGGGCTGGGGGGGGTGGGATATCCTGATCGATATTATTTTAACGATTCCCCCAAGCTTAACCGAAGCTTGCGCGACGTTTCAAAAAGAGAGAGAGAGAGAGAGAGACAAAGAGACAGACAGACAGACAGACAGAGAGCAAAAGACCAGATCGAAACAAAGAAAGAGAGCTCTATCCATGCCTTGCGAAACTTGATGGCATGTGGCTGCTTCCAGCCCCATCGACGGACTCGACAGTGACATAAATAGCCTTCACTTCGCCATGATTCTGTTGCATCAGCATTAATAAAATGACATTCAACAACGAGCGGTACTCTCTCTCTCTCTGTGACAACGGATCGACAACCATCTGAGTCAATAATATTTTATGCACCAGCGAAATGTTTTTTTGGTTGTTTTCTTGTGTGTGTGTGTGATTTTTTGCTTGTTTGTTTTGTTTTGTTTTTGTTTTTGTTTTCCACGCTCAAGCAAGCGAAAGAAAGGGAGAAAAATCGAACACGCAAACAAGATGGGGAGGAGGAGGAGAAGAAGAAAGAAGGAGGAGAAAGATCTTGGAGGAGGAGGGAGAGGAGAAGAAGGAGAAAGATCGAGGAGGAGGAGAAAGGAGAAGATCGAGGAGGAGGAGGAGGAGGAGGAGAAAGGAGAAGATCGAGGAGGAGGAGGAGGAGAAGATCGAGGAGGAGGAGAAAGGAGAAGATCAAGGAGGAGGAGGAGGAGGAGAAAGGAGAAGATCGAGGAGGAGGAGGAAGAGGAGGAGAAGAAGAAGAAGAAGAAGAAGAAAACATGTATGTCAATAAAGAAATGTGCTTCTCGTTATGTGTGTACAGGTACGACAGTATGACATGGATACTTATACAGCGCCTATCCTCAGTCGGAGACCAAACTCTAATGCCTAAGCGCGTTACAAACTAGACGTCATTTGCACAACAGGCTGCCGACCTGGGTAAAGGCAATTGACAGCTGCCACTGGGCGCTCATCATTCGTTTCCTGTGTCATTCAATCAGGTTTCAGTCAGGCACACATACACACCGATACAGATAATGTACAATTTTACGTGTGTGACCATTTTTGTTTATTTCCCCCGTCAGGTAGGCAGCTATACTTTGTCGGGGGTGTGCATGCTGGGTATGTTCTTGTTTCCATAACCCACCGAACGCTCACATGGATTGCAGGATGTTCAACGTGCGCACTTGATCTTCTGCGTGCGTATACACGAAGGGGTTGGTTCTGGCACTAGCAGGTCTGCACATTATGTTGACATGGGAGATTAGAAAAGTCTCCATCCTTGACCCACATAGGCTGTTACCGCGATTCGAACCAGGGACCCTCAGATCGAAAGTCTAACGCTTTAACCACTCGGCTATTGCACCCGTATCGTGTTGTGTAGACCCAACCCGCTTTTTATGACGGTGTCTATCTGTTTGTCTGCCCCCTCTACATCTCTTTCACCCAACCCCCCCACCCCCAACCCCTACCCTCAGCTCCCCCTAAGCTCCACCCCAAACACACTTATGTACATACACACGTGCATACACACACACACACACACACACACACACACGTATATATATATATATATATATATTATCTCTAGCTCTATGCGTTGAAAGCTTGATAAAGAGAACGACAGCACTTCAAAGGCAGATAAGGGGGCGACACTCCATGATAAAATGTGTATTTTGGGGGTCGCGAAAAGAAAAGGAGAAACAGGAGGGAATCAGTGTACGAGCAAGCAAGAGAGAGAACTGAACTGAACTGAACTGAACTGAACTGAACAGAAATGTTCAATGTCATTCGCTGAAAAGCTCTGGTGGCATAGTAGGTACAAATCGGAACAAAATGGTGCAAAATAAATGAAATGGAACAGAAAGTGGACAAAAAAGCCAACAAACAAACAAACAAACAAAACAAAACAAAAACACAGAATTAAGCAAGAGAAAGAGACAGACAGACAGACAAACAGGTAAAGAGACAGACACAGCTTTCAGACACAGCTTTGCCAAATAAAAGATAAATTATGCTGCCCCAAAAATGCACCGTTAAGAACAACAAGGCATTCTACATACAACGTACCTCAAGCTGACTGAAAACCACACCACCTCTATTAGGCTTCAACAAACCCCCCAATTGTAGAGCCACGGCATCATCAGTGCTATTCTCCCACCCCACCACCCCACCGCCCCACCCCACTAATGTCTCAGCAGCAGACAGGGAGCGGCTTCCATGTCGCTCGTCACCTCGTCAATCTGTGGAAAATGTGGCGGGGAGCATCCAAGCCTGACCTGTAATATCTACTGACGGCTCAATCCACCACAGGAAGTACACAACAACGAAAAAAGGGGGCCTTGTAGTCACTGCTGAATCGGCAAGTTTTTTTTGTGTTTTTGTTTTGTTTTGTTGTTTTTTTCCCCCAAAAAAAATCTGTTTTGGTTCGTTTTCGGTTTGTTTACGAAGTCTGCTTGAATGACGTAAATGGAGTAAAAAAAAAAAAAAAAATTAATTAAAAAAAAAAAAAAACACTCCGAAAGTATAATAAACATTTGTGCGTCTGCTGACGGTCGTAAAATTATTGTTTATGTTTCAAGTGAGCTGGACTTGAATATTTATTCTATCTTTAAAAGATGTTTTATCTATATCATTTCATGCCAGTGATATTAATTCATTCTGGGTCCGCCATTTTTTTGTTTGACAACAATACGTTACCTGTGGAATATGACGGAATTTCTCAAAAAAAAAAAAAACCAACAAAAAACATGAACTGTCCAACATCGATTATTGCAGCCAACAGAAGGTGAAATCACGTTTATGCAAATGCCGACCTGTTCTGTTATCAAGCACTGAATCGTTGACGAGATTGCATCTCTCTCAATGAACCTATGCATCAGAATGCCAAACAACAGCCCCAATTCATTTACAGACACCTTCCAATAATCCTAAAATACATGTATATCACTCCATATATAGTTACCAGTGCAATGCACAGAAAGTAAAAACTGGTTTTCTGAGACTGAAATAAAAACAATACCCACAAATTTCATCCCACCCCTCTCCAAAGAAAGGTTTCTCAAGGAATCATGGCTTTCACCAAGGAGATAGATCACAGGGAAGACTTTTCCCCCCTTAAGTATATCGGATTCTGCCCAGCTGGGTCCTCTTCTGCTAGCAGATACTGAGAAAATGCCATGATCTCTCTCTCTCTCTCTCTCTCTCTCTCGCTCTCTCTCTCACACAGAGGAAGAGAGAGGGGGAACACACACACAGATACACACACACAGATGAAGACAGAGAGAGAGAGAGAGGGGGGGGGGACACACATACAAACACACACATATGAAGAAGAGAGGATGAGGGGAACCCCCTGTATCCCCCTCCCCTCGCTCCCCCCCCCCCCCACACACACACACAGAGATGGAGATAGAGAGAGAGGGGGGGGCGAGAGAGGGGGGGGGGGTCCACACATACAAACACACATGAAGAAGAAAGAGAGGATAGGGGGAACCCCCAAGCTTCCCCCCCCCCCCCCTCCCCCCGCCCAATCCTCTAAATATATACAGATGAAGAGAGAGAGAAAGGGTGGTGGGGGGGGGGGGGGGACACATATACAAACACACACAAATGAAGAAGAAAGACAGGATGGGTGGAACCCCGTGCTTCCCCCCCCCCCCCCCCACACACACAGATGAAGAGAGAGAGGGGGTAAACACACACACAAGAAGAAAGAGAGGATGGGGAAAGCCCCTGCTTCTCCCCCCACCCCACCCCCACCCCCCTCTCCCAAATACACACACACACACACACACACACACACACACACACACAAACCCAACTGACCGTTCAGCGGGTCGATCTGGAAGAAGTTCTGCGGGTTGCCCCCGGTGATGGCGAAGCGCAGCTGCTCCTGGCGGCCGTCGCGGGGGAGGTCGCCGTCTCTGGCCTGCACGCGCACCACGCTCTGCACGTGGCGGCTGTTCTCCTGCACGGAGGCGTAGTAGGCCGGGCTGAGGCTCTGGGGCACGTTGTCGTTGACGTCCTCCACCTCCACCAGCACCTCCAGGCGCCCCACCTGCGGCACCAGGCCGCCGTCCCGGGCGTGCACTGTCAGCCAGAAGTGCGAGGCCGCCTCGCGGTCCAGCACCTGCCGCGTGCGGATCGTGCCTGGGGGACACACGGCGACAAGGGGGAACGGTTAATTCAATGTGTGTGTGTCGTCACGATGGTCATCAGTGTTGTTGTCTTTCGCGTGTATAATATTAATATTATTATAAAGCGCCTCCAGCTTTCTTGGAGGGAGGGCAAAGGGCGCTATACAAAATGTGCATTTGCTATCATTCTTGTTCTTCCTGTTCTCTTCTTATCATCATCATCATCATCATCATCATCATCATCATCACCACTACCACCACCACCACCACCACCACCACCATCATCATCATCATCATCATCATCATCATCATCATCATCAGTATAGTCAGTCATCATCAGTAGTAGTAGTAGTAGTAGTGATGTCGTTGTTACTATTATGGCGATGATGATGATGACGATTTTTCATGTTGATGATCTTGTTACATCATCATGTCAATGTGGTGGTAGTGGCAGCAGCAGCAACAGGAGACACTAAACAATTTTCATGACTAAAAGACGATATAGTGTCGGTGGGGGATAAAAAAAAAAGTCAGATTGACGACTCCTTCGTCATTTATTTTGAGGAAAAAAGACACAGCATAGACAATAAGGGAAAAGGGGCAGTGATGGATGGGCTTTGCTAAAGTGCACAAACGGACTGATCCAACCCTTTAAAGAAAGCAAGCCGGCAAGCATTAATCAAATCCTTTGTCACGGAGACGGCCATTCGAAATAAATTAATTAATTAACAGCTCAATGCCGGATATGACCTGAGTTCCAAGAGTGAGAAGTCCATATAGGGACTCCACTGGTACCCAAGACGGGACCTCCCACCTGCACTGACACCCAGACCACCACTTCCTCGAACGACGAAGCCTTGAAACAGCAAACCAATACAAGACCCCAAGCAGCGAACAACATGACCTCAAGGGCGCAAGCCAACAGATCGTCAAAGCCAACAACTGTATGACCCGTCAGATGACGTACTACACGACTGACTGGACAGCCATCCACCCATGGGTGCGCGATCTGATTTCGATTTATTAACATATTTTATACTGCCAGAGCCTAAAATTAAAGCTATTTAGGCAGTAGTTTAACTGACCTGCATGCTATTTTTAAAAAAGGATCATTATATATTTGAACTAAATATAAGATCTGCCTCGCAATGAAAATAAAGAACAAGGAAAATACAAAAGATCCGATACTGAAACATACATGTTAGTTCCTAAGTACACTGCATAAAACAAGTCATGGGTGCGCCATGTCGGTTTTAGTATATGAACCGCGTTCTTCTTTATCTTGTTATCATGTTTGCTGTATTATTATTATAAGTTTTCTTTGTTCCGAGGGCTGGATGTAAAATAGCACGTTTCTGCTTGTTCCACTTCCCTCATTACTAAAAGAAGAATCATTCATGCATTCATTCATTCATTCGTTTTGTTCCATCAGAATAATATAAAAGAACAAAAACAAGGCAGACGTGTTCGGACTGAACTGTTCTGTGAATATATCTTTTCAACACAATGAGAGGAGGGGTCGGGAAGACCGAAAAAAACAATTGACGGACAACATTGCAGAATGGACGAAAAAACAAACAAACAAACAAACATACAATTGGCAGGCTTTGACACAAAACCGTGGGAAGAGGGCTTTGGGGAAAAGTTCATCAGTGCAGCACCCCAATGACTCTTCACAGAGTTCAGGGTGAAGGAAGTGGTTAAAGCGTTGGACTTTCGATCTGAGGGTCCCGGGTCCGAATCACGGTGACGGCGCCTGGTGGGTAAAGGGTGGAGATTTTTACGTTAAGATCAAATACGCATGTTAAAGATCCTGTAATCCATGTCAGCGTTCGGTGGGTTGTGGAAACAACAACATACCCAGCATGCACCCCCACCCTCACCCCCCCCCCCCCCCATACCCCCACCTCCGAAAGCGGAGTATGGCTGCCTACAGGGCGGGGTAAAAACGGTCGTACACGTAAAAGCCCACTTGTGTACGTATACGAGTGAACGTGGGAGTTCCAGACCATGAACGCAGAAGAAAAAGAAGAGATTCTGGTTTGCCCCTCTCTCTGTCACACACACACACACACACACACACACACACACCCCAAGGCAAATGAGTCATGAATGATTGACAAACAAGGCTGTGTGTGACCATAATGACGGACCGGCTGGCTGACTAACAAGCACACTGTCTGCGAATAAGACTTCCGGTTCAGCACCTGTCGCAGCGGATTAACCGATTCCTGCTTTTTTTTTTTTTCTTTTTTTTTTTTCTAGAGCCGACCGCGAGGGCCACAGGGTGGCTGGCGATAACTGAACACGCATACCCCCCCCCCCCTTTCCCCTCCCCCCCACCCCCCCCCCCCCCCCACCACACAAAATTCAAAACTAACAAGAAAATAACTACACGTAAAAAAACAACAACAAAAAACAAAAAACACAAAAACACACACACACACAGAAAAGCTACCGATTGTTTTGCGTAAACTGAGTCAAAGACAGCTGTGTGACTGGTTTCCGCGCCCTATAAGAAGAAGAAGAAGCAGTATGTCAACAAATGCCAGATCACACAATCCAATCTTTAAACGAGCTAACTTGACGAAAACCTCAGAATTCAAACAAAAAATAAAAACAACACAAACTGACTCTAGAAGAGCCGACGGATCAATTGCTTAGACCACACATACACACTTGCGTGCGCGCGCACACACACACACACACACACACACACACACACACTTGCGTGCGTACAGACATGCGCTATCCCCCGTCAATCACACACACACACACACTCGAACACATATATACTCGAACACACGCGCACGAAAACACAAACACATACACACACACACACACACACACACAGAGTGGTGTAACATTTCCCAACAGCCGTACCGTCAATGGAAAGCGATGAATGGTATTCAAACCGCACTCTTTTTTTTTTTTTTTTTTGCTTTGTTTTTGGTTCTCTCTCTCTCTCTCTCTCTACTCTCAGAGAACCTTCGCTGCCTCATCCATTGAGACCTAAACCCACCCCTCTCCCTCCTTTTTATGTTGTTTTCTTCCCTCTCCTTGGAATCTCACTTTTCCACCACCACCACCACCCCCCTCCCTGTTCCATAAAGACATTAAATGTCTATCATCACTTCCCCTGATGTGTGTGTGTGTGTGTGTGTGTGTGTGTGTGTGTGTGTGGCGGGGAGGGAGCGGCGGGTGCGGGGGGTGGCGGGGGAGTGGGGGGGGGAGTAGGAGAATGTAGGAGAACGTACCTACACGTACACAAACCAGTAAGTCAATAATGTATTTCACAGACAGAGAACATGTGCCACCAACCAACCCACCACCCCCCCCCCCTCCCCACCTCTCTCTCCCACCCTCATCTGTCCTTGACACCCCTACCCCCACCCAACCTCCATGACCCCACTATTCTCTGCCACCTCTCCTCTTTCTCCCGCCCCCCCCCCCTCACTGCCACCCTCCCACCCCACCCACCTCGCCCTTCCATCCCCGTTCCATCGTCTAACCTCCCATCCTCCCACACCCCAATTATCTTTCCCGCACAACCGTAACGAGAAAGAAAAAAAAATGCAATCAATCCAGGAAGGACGGATGGAAGTTTCTTTGAGATTGAGGGGGTACAAAGACAAGGAATTGGGGGATGGAGGGGGGGGGGTTGTCAAGAGACAACAAAGAACAGAGAGAGACATACACACACACACACACACACACACACACACACACACACACAGAGGGAGGGAGATAATGAGAAAGACATAATTGAGACGAACATACAGAGACAGACAGACAGAGACAGAGAGTGACACATATATTACTGAGACAGACAAAGACTGACAAAGATAGACAGTGAAAGTGAGAGAAAGACAAAGTCCGAGATAGACACACACACACACACACACACACACACACACACACACACACACACACACACACACAGCGAACGGAAAAGAAGGGATGGATCATCAATCATCACCCCTGGCGTACTCACAGGAGGAGACAAGGAAGGGAAGAGTGCTACTTTTCGTGGAGAGGGTCTACACTGAGAGAGGCAGCACTGAAGTGAGTCCGTGCAAGATGATGTATCTGTTTCTTCTTCTTGTCTTCTTCTTCTTCTTCTTCTTTTACTTTCCTTTATATAGTTATGACAACGCACCATCCTTCTGGCTCTCTGAATTTGCATTCTTAATCACCGCCCCCCCCCCCCTCTCTCTCTCTAACACAGAGAGAGAGGGAGGGAGGTGGGGGGGGGGGGAGAAGGGGATGGGGCAAATGGGGGGAGAGGGCGGGGGGAGGGAGACTTCCAATTCATACAAAACTTGGCTGTGTGCCAACCAGATGAACTGAAAGAAGAGCAAAGCAAACAGGGTTTTGGTTGAAGTGGGCAAACCTTCACGACATGACATAGACGTTTGGGGACGGGAAAATACAAGTCACAGCTCTTTTCTAAACGCCCCGAGGTGGTGGGGGCCTGGGGGGGCGGGGTAGATGTATGGGGAAGCAAAAGTGCGAGGGGGGGCTTAGAAGCGTGGGTGGGGGAGGAAAGATGGGAGGGGAGAGAGAGAGAGGGAGAAGTCGGGGGAGGGAGGTGGCTAAGGGGAAGAAAGGAGCTATTGAAAAGTCCAATCCTCAGTTCAAAGTAGAGAGAGAGAGAGAGAGAGAGAGAGATACGAGGGAGGGGGGGGGGGAGGACGAAGGGGAAGAGGGAGAGAGAGAGACAGAGGGAGAGAGAGACAGAGTGACAGAGACAGAGTGACAGAGAGAGAGAGAGAGACACACACAGAGATAGCCAGCCAGCCAGCCAGACAGACAAAAGTAAAGGTGGAGGAAAACCAGTCAAGATTACACTTACTATCCCGCGTTAAAAGTCTCATTCATTGAAGTACAAAACCACACACGCAAGCACGCACACACACACACACGCACACACACCATACTTTACGCACTACCGCCCGCTCCCCCCCCCCCCCCCATCCACCTCCCCTAAAAATAAAATAATAAAAAAGAGAGATATATATATATATAACACCCAAAGTACAGCAAACACCAACTACGTGCGGGAAAGAAAAGACCAGGTAAGCCATCGATTCTGTCAGGGCAAGAGGAAAAACAAGTTGGCACCCGCCTTCTTTTCTCTCCCCAGCTCCCCCCCCCCCCCCCCCCCCCCCCAATCTCCCCCTCGCTTGGACCATGTATCAATTATTTCCTCTCTTCTCTTCTCCCCCTCCTCTTCAGTCCCCCCTCCCCCCGCCCCCCTTCAAAGAACGGTACAATGTAGACCAGAGTCCTCTTCCTTCACAGTTACTTCGCGCGGCTGTTAGCAGTTATCGAAACGAGAAATAATAGTTATCATGTCTAAATAACAGATTAATGCTGAGTGAAAGCAAAAGGCAATTGTCAGGATATCACATGTGTGTACCAAAATGAATAATGTAGGAGAAAGTGGGGGGTGGGTTGGAGGGGAGGGGGGAGGTGATGGCTTGTGGGAGATTTCTACCTTTACTTCGCATGGATAGCTCATTTCCACCCCACCTCCCGCCCCCACATTCATGTATGCACGCGCGCGCGCGCGCTCACACACAGATAAGGGGAAGGTGGGTATGAGGGGTGTGATATCTTCCTTCTTCCTCTGTGCGAGTGTGTGCTTTACTCTGTGTGTGTGTGTGTGTGTGTGTGTGTGTGTGTGTGTGCGAGCGCGTCTGCGCGGGCGCGTTCCTGAGAGGCAGACGAGAATAATGAAGGGAAGGAAGACAGCTGATTGCAGGAAACAGATGGGTAAGGGAAGAAATGAAGAGAGGAGAAACAGTCACA
>NC_134882.1:33599213-33604213 GCF_041734735.1 Babylonia areolata
TTTTCATTGGTGTGTGTGTGTGTGTGTGTGTGTGTGTGTGTGTGTGTGTGTGTGTGTGTGTGTGTGTGTGTGTGTGTGTGGTACCACATACCTTTTTTCTCCAAGAAATATCACTGTTAGTGAAAACCTAAACTGGAAAGAAAACACACACACACACACACACACACACACACACACACACCAAAAACAAAACAAAAAACAACAACAAAAAAACAACAACAACAACAAACAATGACGACGAAATAACTACACTATCTAAATACATGCATACATTACGTATAAGGATTGAAAACAACAAGCAGAAGCCGCGACGAATCCACCTCCAATGATTTTTTTTTTTTTTTTTTAAACAAAGGCAACAAGTAGGAGTGGCAAGAATTGGCGGATGTAACCAGTCCACCCAACTCCTCCTCCCCGTAACACCCTCTCACCCACCCCCACCCCCTACCCAGTTTCTCCCCTCCCCTTCCTCAAGCTTCTTTCCCTCACCACCCGATCCCTTCCCATTACACAAACTGACACAATCAGCAGACAGAATCGATGTAAAAATAAAAATAATAAAATAAAATTAAAAAAAACCAAAAAAAAACAAACTATTAGAAAAGATGGGAGAGGCTGGATACCTGAGCAATTCAATTAAAATAAGATCACATCTTGTCTCAGTGACTGTCTCCTCTCTTTTCCTTTAAAACCCCTTTCGTCACAATCACGATGACTGTCTGAAATGGTGTCGCGCCTTCCCAGACGAGTCTCGCCATAAGATATTGTACTGTCGAAACGGGGATTCGCACGCATGCACGCACACACAGACAAAGACACACACACACACACACACACACACACAGAGACACACACACACACAGACACACACACACAGACACACAAAGAGGTCCTCAACATTTACGAGCAGGAGGTAGGAAATTGGAGACAGACGGAGACCAATCAAAAACTCGCATCGTGTCTTATACACGGTGAAGACGTCGTTTTATTTCTCTTTCTCTCCCCTTCCTTCCCCCTTCGTCACGATGACTATAGATGTATGCTGGGGGCTCTGTCGTGTTAACTGTAGGTCAATGTTACAGATAAACTGGTCTTTATAAAGCATAATAATAATGAAAGTGAATCATACGCACATAGTCTCGCGTGCGTGCGCGCACTCTCTCTCTCACACACACACACATACACACACACACACACACCATACACTAAGAACATTTCAAAACGCTAAAAAGCAAACTCGCGGTCATACAACCCAGCCTTGGTGTGTGTGTGTGTGTGTGTGTGTGTGTGTGTGTGTGTGTGTGTGTGTGTGTTATCTTGAACGTCACGGGTAGGTTTGACAGATTGGAGAAACATCGGAAACTGCACCCCGGGTACACCGTCACTGAAAGGTGTTTGATACGGGTAGTAGGTAGGACTGGGAGCGGCAACACGGCTGTCACCCGTCCTGACTACAGCCCTCAGCCCTCCACCACGTTCACCACCACCCTCGCCCCGTCCCCAATCTTACCATCCTATCCAACACACCCCATACCATCCCCCCCCCCCCCCCCCCGCCAACCTCTCTCTCTCTGTCTGCTGACTCTCCATAAACACGCCCCCCCCCCCCCCCCCTTTAAAAAAAAAAAAAAAATCCTCCGGTTTTTCGCGGTCACGAACGGTTATGTCCTCGAACCTTGTCTCTGACACAACATTTCACGTTGTTGTCTGCCGATCAGCTTAGTTCCCTACACCTACCCCTGACCCCTTCTCTCTCTCTCTCTCTCTCTCTCTCACACACACACACACACACACACACAAATACGTGGATGTTTTGTTGTTGTTTTTTTATTAACACATATCGTAACACCCTCGCTCAGTTTAGGATGGGAGTATCTCAAATTAATGTTCACAAATACCGTTATTCAAGGAATCAAGAAAACTGGAATTGTCCATTTTGTAGTAACTCACTTGAAACCGAAATTCACTTCACTTTTGAGTGCCCTAAGTATGAAGACTTACGATCTAAGTATTTACAGAATATTGTCAATTACGAAATTCATAATCTGGAATTTGTGAGTGTTCCAGAAGAGAGTATTTTTGTTTTTGCGAAGTTTCTTTTCTATGCCTTTAAGCTTAGATCCCAGATCTTGAATGCAGTCCAAAATATCCAAATGTAATTTTTTCCCCTCGTGTAAATAATAATGTATCTGTCGACTGTGAACCCCCATTGAAAGGGGCTGTGGCCTAGTCAATAAACTAGTGTGTCAGTGTCTGTCTGTCTGTCTGTCACACACACACACACACACACACACACACACACACACACACACACAACGGCCACACACGCATACGGGAGCACGAAAAAGCGAAAGAAAGACGGGGGTCACAGACATTAGTATCAAGGACAAGGACAAAGACAAAGACAGGCACAGGCACAGACACAGACATAAAAGACAGATAAAAGAGACAAGACACAGACTCCCGTCTTCAACGTCAAGGCCACGCCAACACCCCACCCCCCACCCTTCCACCATCCCCTCTCCCACGCCCTCCCTCACCATAGTCACCCTAAGAATCGAGAATCAGACAGACCACCACCACCACCACCATCATCATCATCACAGATGAATCGACCCGTCCCCTCGACCAGTTTCCTGTACTTCCACTCCTCTCCCCGCCACACACACACACACACACACACACACAAACCCCACCCACCACTACCCCCGCTCCGAGGAAAATTAATCGGTTCCAGAATAACTGTCATGGAACCCACCATGCCCGTCTGATGATCTCCATTGATCTTGAAAAGGTTCACGGCGACGTTCGTTCGTTGGTTCGTTGATTGAAGGAGAACCAGCCGTTCTGTCGCTGCTGTGTGGAGGAGGAAAGAGAAACACCCGTAGGTGCTGGAGAGGACCCAGAGAAGCACTGTCTCCACCCGCCCTTGGAACAATCCTGCACCACCCTTCGAGGCCTGCGCTGTGTTCACGATGGGTGCTACATCTCCAGCTACATCTTACCGCTGCTGTACTGTCCATGGTGTACGCCGTAAAATGTAATACATAATCTGATGGGTTCTATAACCACGGTGACTTTCTGCATGACGGGAAGTGGGTGGAGTTAATGTAGAGGGACACGGAGAGACACAGAGCGGGAGGGAGGAGGGTGGAGGGAGGGGGTGGGGGGTTGGAGGGAGGGGTGAGGGTGGGGTGGTCGGGGATACGCGAACACGCGCGTGGATGTGTGTGTGTGTGTGTGTGTGTGTGTGTCTGCACGCGTGTGTGCGGAAGGGGTTGCGGGGGAGGACGGTGGGGGCGGGGTTCTCATGGTGTCTTTCGATCAGAGAAAATTTTCCGACACTGGAGTTCCTGTTATACTCCCCCCCCCCCCCACTCCTTCCCCCCCCACTCCTTCCCTTCCACCCTATCTTTTGTTCTCGTATCGACCTCGCGAGTAGCAGTTAGCAAGATGCACAGACTATAAAAGACTTATGGTGGGGGGGGGGGGCGTGGGGGGGGGGGGGGGGTTGAGGTGGGGGGGGGGGGGGGGCTGGCGGAGGGGGGGATGACTAAGTCTCTTAGGAGGCAGACCATCACAAAGCCTTGCACTCTCTGAGGAAGAAGGGGACTTGGAACGCTACCTAAATTCGGTGGAGAGAGAGTGAAGATTACGGTGTGGTTGGGGATGGGTGGGGGCGGGGGTGGGAGTTGTAGGAGGTCGAGAGATGATGGACGGATGGAAGAGAGGAGTGGTTTTTCCACTGGGGTATTTCGATTTTCTTTTTTCCTTTTCTTTTTTTCTTTCATTTTAAGGAGACGTTTCTTGCCTTTGTTCCCCATGGTACTTTCTATTGACCCATGTGTGTAAGCCGAAGGGAAAGCACTATATAAGCAGCGCTGCACTGCTTGGATAATGGGGGGCTGGGTGGAGAGAGGGAGAGATCGATAAATGGACCGAGAGAGAGAGAGATAGTGAGAGAGAGAGACAGACAGACAGACACACAGAGAGAGGGAGAGAGAGAGGGAAAGAGAGAGAGAAAGAGAGAGAAAGAGGGGGGAGGGAGAGAGAGAGAGAACAGTGAAATGAACACTGAAACTTTGTATCGTCATTAGCGTGTGTGTGTGTGTGTGTGTGTGTGTGTGTGTGTGTGTGTGTGTAATATATATATATATATATATATATATATATATATAGAGAGAGAGAGAGAGAGAGAGAGAGAGAGAGAGAGAGAGAGAGAGAGAGAGAGAGAGGCTGGAAGGCAGACAGCGTAAGAAGACGAAGTACTGACAAAGAAAGAGACAGGGTTAAGCCCTCCATTAACATAACAGACTGTGTGCGTGTGTGTATATGTATGCATGTGTGCGTGCCTCTCAGGGACCGTGTGTGTGTGTGTGTGTGTGTGTGTGTGTGTGTGTGTGTGTGTGTGTGTGTGTGTGTGTGTGTGTGTGTTTACCATCCTTTCTTTTCTTTCTTTAAACTTCCTAATCTCCAACATTTCTTCTTCCCTCGCCCCTGGCCCCTCCCCCTTCTTCCCCCGTCTACGTTTCCCAACGTTTCAAATTTCAGTTAATTGTTTTTTTTCTGAAGTTGTTGATTGTGATCTGAAGCGACCGCGAAGACTAGACTGCCGACTTAAAAATAAAGCTAAAGTTTTCAGGATTTCAAAGATACAGGATTAGAATGTGGATGTGAACACACACACACACACACACACACACACACACACACATATACGCGGCCCCATGCATTTATAAGCATATGCAACTGAGCCCTAGCTGGTAGACATGAGAGAAACCAAATTCATTCTCTCTCTCTCTCTCTCTCTCTCTCTCTCTCTCTCTCTCTCTTCTTTCTCTTAGTTTTGTTGTGGTTTGTTTTGGCCTGTATAACCTTTCCTTGATCATAAATAAATCCAGGAGAAACAAGTAAGTTGTTCGTGCTCATTTGTCTTACTTTCTTTTTACCATCATCAACATCATCTTCTTTTCATTCTTGCTTGTATCATTTCTGCTCAC
>NC_134882.1:33609213-33671713 GCF_041734735.1 Babylonia areolata
TGAGCAAGAGCTCTCTTGACACCAGCTGTCGTCAGCACAAACATGACTTTGTCACGCACATGTCACTCAATCGGCCAACACACACACACACACACACACACACACACACACACAGACATGCTGGATAAACTCCTGCACTGGACTGTGAAACGCCAACTGGTATTATAATTAACACTGCACTACAAGACAACACGTTATCTATTATTCACATGTGGGAATCTGACCTGCATTCATCTTGAAAGTTACGACCCTGAAGAATTTGCTTTATATCTGTAGACTTTCATTTGTTGTAACCAAACCAGAAACTTCAAAAAGAGTCTCCAAAAAAAACATACGTAGACGATACGCTTGTTTCGGCTTTAAATTTCGTTCTTGATATATTATAAAACACAAATTTTGTTGTTGTTGCTCTTGTTGTTTAGTTTTACTGGCTTAGAGTTAATCTTTTTCGGTTTTTTCTTCTTCTTTTTTTTTTTTTTTTTTCGTGTTATGCACTGCTTCATCATCGTTGGTCTGGTCAGTGTTCTATAAACTCAACTATCGTGACCCTGTTTTTGAGTGTGGAAAAAAAAAACACGCCAAAAAAAAAAAGAAAAAAAAAAAGCAAAAACAAAAAGCCCACAGATGATATCGTCTTGGACCAAACATTACTCGTTACTGGAGTGACAACACAGTAGTGCAAGTGAAAAGTTTAGAAATAATGGGTATACAGTGCAACAATACTTCATTTCATAAACACGCTGGGAAAAATAAATGCTACCCCGCCCCCTGCCCCCCCCCCCCCCCAACCCCCCCCCCCCCCCCTCAATCTCTCTGTTACTGTTTTGTGAAGTCATGGCGAAGTGAAGCTTGTAGCTACTCCTTTTACTCTCCAAACATCCTTTTACTCTTAAAACATTCCAGTTCGAATTCTGTCCCCCCCCCCTTCCTCCCTCCCCCTCCCCCCTCCAACGACTTCCTCCCTCTTGTGTGTGTTGTTGGGGATTCGTTAAAGCGGTTTGGGTGAAAAAACAAACCAACAATTAACGGCTAGAACTGGAAGGAGCAAAAAAAAACAACAAAACAACAAACAAAACAAAACAAAACAAAAAAAACTGAAGGCGCTGAAACGAAACGTGTTTCTTACCTTCGAACTGAACAATTATTTGTTCAAGGTCTTTTTAGTAAAGGAAGGAGACCATCACGATGGTTTCGTTAAACTAGGACCGCGGGAAAAAAAAAACCCCAACTCTTTTCAGTTCAGGACAGGCAGGTCAGGTCAGCCAGACCCCACCCCCCCACCCCCCCCTCCCTCGTTGAAAACAACAACACCCTGTAATCACCGTGTTTCCTCAGCCACAACCAGATTAACCTTACATCAGCTTAAAGCCTCACCCAAACCAGAAACACCACCCAAAGAAACAATGTTTGGCCAACAACTGATCTTTTTCATTTCATCGATTCTTTTCCCTGACTTCCCACGGACTATCGACAGGAAGAAACGCCAGACACTGTACAAGTTTTTTTTTGGTTTTTTTTGTTGTGTGTGTGTGTGTGTGTGTGTTTTGTTTTTTTGTTGTGGTTTTTTTTTTTTTGGGTACCCCCCCCCCCCCCCCCTCCCCAACCAACCAGAAAAGGTAAGGAAGGAAAAGGAACTGGGCGAAAGATCCTTTCAGTCAAAGCAACACCGCATGTGTTGTCTTCTCTCCCCCCCCCCCCCTCCCCTCCCTCCCCTTGTACGAGTCCTTGCCACACTCGAAGGACTTTTTGGAATAAACTGCCAGGGATGTTTGCTTCAGCCGAGGGGTGGGTGGGCGTGCCCTCAGGTTTTTGATCTTGGGACTTGGTCGGTTTTTTGGTTTTTCCCCCTCTTCCCGTTCGCTTCGCTGGCGTTCAGGTTTTAGTTAACCGCCGATTGAGGGACGTGGTGAACCGAAGGACTTACTTTTTGTTGTTGTTATTATTTGTTGCTTTTACGGTTTAAGGGCTTGCCTGATCAGAAGTCGATTGTGTGTGCGTGTGTGTGTGTGTGTGTGTGTGTGTGTGTGTGTGTGTGTGTGTGTGTGTGTGTGTGTGAGTGAGAGACAGAGAGAGTATGTCACAATGTGTGTGTGTGTGTGTGTGTGTGTGAGAGAGAGAGAGAGAGAGAGAGAGAGAGAGAATGTGTGTGTGTGTGTGTTGTGTGTGTGTGAGTGTGTGTGTGTGTGTGCGCGCGCACACACGTTCAGCGAAACGATTCCCTCTCCCCAGCCACCCTTTCCAGTCCCACAACCTCCACCACTTAGTTAAATGCGGACCTTCTCTCTGCCCTTTCAACACAGCCATTTCACCCACTCTAGGAAGACATTGTCGGGAATGGCCTGAGGGCAAAACTGATGCGGAAGTGAAGCTACTCATAGAAGAAAACAGTAAAGAAGAGGACATCATCATATACACAGATGGCTCAGTCACCAAAGACCAATCCGGTTGGGGATTCACTGCGAAACAAACTGGAAAAACAGTTAGGGAAGAGAATGCTACCTACAAAGTCACAACCTCCAGCCTAACGATGGAAGTTGAAGCTGTGACACATGCCCTCCAGTGGCTATCGTCCATCCATACGCGCGGAAACCAACGTGCTATGATTCTAACAGACTCAATGAACCTCATACAGAAAATGGAAAACGGAATGGGAAGCCCAGAGTGGCATAAGGCAATGCGCAACTTTCAGATTAAAAAACTCACATGGTCATACTGCCCGGGACATGCAGGTGTTAAGGGAAATGAGCGAGCTGACAGACTTGCTAGGTAACGCAACACCAACGAGCGGCCTACATCAAGGAAAATCGGAAATCCTCAGAAAAGTCAAAGAATATCAAAAAGAACAGGTACAAGGCCATCACACCATCGATCGCCTCAAAGAAATAAAAGCAGAGAGAGGGAGCGGCCGTAAGTCTAACATGTAAGGTAGAGCACGATGCTTTGCAAACCAAACAAATATCGGCATCATTTCCAAACCAACATTGCGCAAATTTCTTCAAAACGGAACAGAGTCTCTGTGGGCTTTTCCAAATACAGTAGACTGAGCAACACACTAGACGCCACGTTCTTGGCATCAGAGATCTTTTCCCATCCCTTTGCGGCCAATCAGTGGCAGCCTCTGTGCGTGTGTGTATGTGTGTGTTTGTGTGCATGTGTGGGTCTGTATTTTTGAGGGCGTTTGTGCATGCGCGAGAGTATAAGAGTACACAAGTGTCAGGAGAGTTCTGTGCACGTGCGTGTGTGTGTGTGTGGGGGGGGGGAGGTGGGGGTGCGGGGGGAGGTGGGATAGAGGATGAGGTATGTGAGTGTATGCATGCCTACACTGTGGGAGCAACAGGATATTGGAACGTATATATATATATATATATATATCTTTGTATATATGTGTGTGGGGTTGGGGGTGGGAGATATGGGCATATGTGTGTGTGCTTGTACAAGTAAGTGTTCATCTGTGTGTGTGTGTGTGTGTGTGTGTGTGTGTGTGCGTGCGTGCGTGCGTGCGTGCGTGTGTGTGTGTGTGTGTGTGTGTGTGTGTGTGTGTGTGTGTGTGTGTGTGCCGTGGAAGCTGCGATACGTAGACTAGAAATGAGTATGTGGAGGAGGGGGGTAGAGGAGGTGCAGGGTAATGTGTGTGTGTATGTGTGTGTGTGTGTGTGTGTGTGTGTGTGTGTTGGAGCTCATGTACGTTTATATGTATTTGACTGTGCTTTCATATCTGTGAAACTGCATGTTTGGTGCATATCTGTTATGCATGTGTGGGTGTATGTGTGAATGTGTGTCTTCATGTTTTACATTTATTTGTTTATTTATCATCATTGTTATCTTTTTTTATTTATTACTACTACCTTTTTTATATTATAATTATTTATTTATTTATTTATTTATTTATTTGTGTAAGCTTATCTATTATTTATTCACCTCTTTTTTTTTCTTTTTTTCCCCCTCAAGGCCTGACTAAGCGCGTTGGGTTACGCTGCTGGTCAGGCGTCTGCTTGGCAGATGTGGTGTAGCGTATATGGATTTGTCCGAACGCAGTGACGCCTCCTTCAGCAACTGAAACTGAAACTTCTCTCTGCCCGCTTGTGTCACCTCTCTCTCTCTCTCTCTCTCTCTCGTCTCCTGTTGTCCATGACGTGCTCTTTCTCCCTTCTTTCATCCAATCGTTTTGTTCAAATCGTAACGTATACCATTTTCGCCCATCAGACCCAAATCGCCCTGGGTCCATCCCCCGACCCCTCCTCATCCAAAGCCATCCCTGTTCTCTCCACCCACCCCCTCCTCTCTCTCTCTCTTACACACACACACACACACACACACACACACACTGCAATATGACATTTCTAACGGACCGGCAGACAACGACTTCCGTTGTTGGGAGAGAGAGAGAAAAAAAAAAAAAAAAGGGGGGGGGGGGGAGGGGGGAGAAGGGAGGCCTGTAAGTGTAATATACCCCCATCCATCCAACACTTTCACAATATCCATCCCCCACCCACACTCCACCACTCCCTTTCGTTTCCGCCCCCTTTACCCTCTACACTCCCCCCCCCCCCCCCCCCCCCCAACATAAAGAGTAAAGGCGTGGGAACGAGGCAAAGGTGAGGCGTTTGGCAGACAGACAAGCGACCAACGACACCAGAAGAGAAAGAGAGAGGGAAAGAAAGAAAGAAAGAAAACGAAGTTACTAGAACTCTTGTCTCCAGTGACACGGCTGCCAGGTTATAAAGGTATTATATATCTATGTACCCCCCCCCCCCCCCTAACCCACACACCCCAGGGGCTGACACTTAATGTTAGCACACGGGTGGGGGCAAGGGAAGCAATGGAGGTTGGGGTTTTTTTTGTTTTGTTTTTTTTCTTTTTTTGGGGCGTGGGGGGGAGGGTTGTCGGGGGTTAGGTTGGGGTCGGCGTTAGCAGACATGGAGGATGGGGACCCCTTGGTAGGTTTAGCTGACTTTTGCCTTTTTCCTGTGTCGCAAGTTTTGGTGTGTGTGTGTGTGTGTGTGTGTGTGTGTGTGTGTGTGTGTGTGTGTGTGTGTGTGTGTGTGTTGTTGTTGTTGTTGTTGTTGTTGTTGACTGGAGAGGTTTCCTCTGTGCGCCAGTTCTCTCTCTCTCTCTCTCTCTCTCACACACACACACACACACACACACACACACCCACACACACACACACACACCTCACATATTTACGTTTAACTAAGCTCAGTTGAGGTGTGACAAATGAAAATACATTTTTTCTTTTTTTTTCCTTTTTTTTTTCGTACAACACAATAGCGGGGGAAAACAAGTGAAGACAAAAACAAAACAGCTCTACAGTTATTTCAAAATAACTCGGCGACATCCACAACACACATACACACACACACACGCACGCACGCGCGCGCGCGCACACACACACACACACAAACACACACACGCACACGCACGCGCGCGCGCACACACACACACACACACACACACACACATCCTGAATCCAGTGGAGTTTAAAACAATGTGTGCATAGCAGGTGGCAGCAGACAGTAGCAAACCTTCAGCACTGCACTGATGCGCAAGAAGTGTCTGTCAGGCTTTCAAAGTGTGCGCGCCTGTCCTAATAGTATGCACGGTATACAACAACAACAAAGCACACGTTCCTGTGCATACCTGTGCATATAACACGACAACTTGACGACAGATTAAGCAATGAATGACATGATGTCGGACACACACACACACACACACACACACAGAGCCAGGTTCCCTTCCGTCACCCCCCACCTCACCCCCTGCTCTTTCTCTCTACACACACACACACACACACACACACACCAAAAACAAAACAAAACAAAAAAACACCCTCCCCATACAAGCTGGGCCTAATGTCGTGCAGAAGCGAAAACAACCTGTCGAGAAATCTCGTTCACCTTTGCAAGGCTGAGTGACAACACCCCTCCTCTCCCACCTCCGCCCCCCTCGTCCTCTTCAATTCAAATAAAATGCTTACTAGGGCACTGCGCACTCTCTTGCCTTGTCGTTTATTTGTCACTGCTTGTTGAAAAGAAATGTGCGTGGGTGGGTGGGTGACATGAATTACGTCAACACCAAACAAACAAACACTCCTTTCTTTATAAGCAAGCTGGAGTTAACACACACACACACACACGTACACACACACGCGCGCGCGCGCGCGCATGCAGATGCACGCACACATACGGCGCCCACGCGGAATGAGGGAGAGGCAGTTGTTTCACCAAAATCAAACATGTTTACTTTTCCCAGATTGAAACCCGCATTCATGTTTTCCTGTGTAAACCCCCGGACATGGGCATTGTGTTACCTGTCTGTCGTTATCCTCGTCGCGCGCGCGCGCTCTCTGCGTATAAAATAATATTCAATTCACTTTCCAAACGGTGGGTTTTTCCCCCGTCATGCTGTTTATCTATTTATCTTCCTTTTGTACATATATATACGTTGAATCTGTATTTTTTTTAAATCAAAGAGAGAGAGTGAGAGACAGACAGATAGAGACTCAGAGAGAGAGAGAGAGAGAGAGAGAGAGAGAGAGAGAGATATGGAGGGGTGAGGGACATACACACGCGATTTTTTTTTTTTTTTTAACAGGCGTTTTAACCTTTTAAATGCAACAGTGAACACCTGTGTAAGTAAAGAAAATGACGGTTAACAAGCAGCAGTCCGAGGAAGCTGAAGTCCCCATACATCACCACCAAACTGTCCATCTCTCTTGTCGACCCTCTTTCTACGAACTGGGGCCTTTGGAACGAGTGGACCTAGCGCGGGATGGGGGATGGAGAGCCGGGGAGAGGGGCAGGGGGGTGGGGGGGAGCATTGGAAAAGGCCTTTCCAGCAGGTATTTTGGCAATTGGCTACTGCGAGGCCAGTCATTCTTGTATTGAGAGAGAGAGAGAGAGAGAGAGAGAGGAGGGTTGTCAACCAAAAGGTCAGGGCCAAATGACAAACGGTTCATAGCGGCGGATGCTGGCCCCTTCCTCCCATGGGAACCAACCAACCAACCAACAACCATCAAGGTAAAGCCACCTCCCCTCACCGTTCCTTCCTACCTCCCCCACACCCCACTCCCTGCCTGCCTTTTGTGCACGTGCTCAGTCAGGAACAGATTCAGACGACAAACGATCACCATCCTCCAACCCCCCAACTCTCCACCCCCCTCCTCACACACACACACACACACACACACACACACACTCCCCTCCCACCCCGCACTCCTTTCATGTCTTCATCCTTCTGAAAGCATACGTAATTTCCGTGCACCAGACATTTCCGGCGGAGCTACATGGAGAAGGTCCAAGCTAAGTCACGTTCCGCATTCAAAGCCAACATTTCTGGAAAGGCGAGCGGAAAAAAAGTTTCCCATGCATGGCCGAGGAAACTCAATGTTAATCGGTTTGATGTTCCGAAAGATAACCTTATAAATCAAAACTAAGAGTGCCATTAGTTTGGTCGTTTACGTTTTTATTGCAGCCAGCTAAGGGCAAGGGTGGAAGGGGGCGAGGGGTACAGATGTTTGCAGCTTCCTTGCCCGTCGTCCGGCAGATGGGGGATATGGAGGGAGGATTGGGGGGTGGGGGTGGGGGATTCTGACCTTCCCAGCGGAGCCGTGCTGCTGATGGCGGCTGGACTCCTCTCTCATCACGTGCAATAAAACAGTCGCGAACACCATATCGCATGGGGTCAGGTGTGTGTGTGTGATGGGTATGTGTGTGTGTAGTGTAAACATGTATGTGTGTGTGTGTGTGTGTGTGTGTGTGTATGTGTGTGTGTGTGTGTGTGTGTGTGTGTGTGTGTGTGCGTGCGCGCGCGACTTCAGTGTGTGACAGAGAGAGAAAGAAAAAGGAGTGGATGTTCTCAAATGCACACATGGTCGAATCAACACCAACAACAAAAGGTCAATTCTACAAAATGTCCTGTCCCCACAATACAGCACAGAAACGAGCGGGGAACTGTCCTCTGTTCCACCAGGAAGCTCCGAAAGGAACGTTCCACCACTTGCAATGTTTTCGCTCAAGATTTCATCGCCCATTATCCCCTGTCTTCATCTTCTGTCTCCGCATCCAGTCATGGCAAAAACGACAGATCACGAAACGCTTTGGAGAATGCCAACGAACACAGTGTTTCATGGTGTTGGTTTTTACTTCACGATGCGGTGAAACATGCGTGGGCGATTCATGACGCATGGAGCCCATAAAACCCACGGCGTTTATCATCAGCAATGGCTTGGTTTTGTTGTCTTTTCTTTTCTATATAAAAAAAAAAAATCACTTTCCCTTGTGCTTCTAGTTTTCTTTTATGTGTCAGCTGCGACTCTTAACTCCGAAGCATCGAAACCGTAGCTTTGTAACAAAATGCAGCAGCATCTTTCTTCGCTCGACGAGCTAAATGGCCTTAAAGCAATTTCTTTTCATTAAATACCGCAGAGCTCTGCATGCCATCTTGTTTCTTCTTCACATTCTGCTTCAGTCTGTTCCCATGGTCGTTTTGCATGTTCAATAAAACCTCAGTTTATGACAGAGATCTATAGATAGATAGATAGATAAACACACACACACACACACACACACACACACACACACATTTTTACTCAATAACAGGTAAAATGACAACTATCTTTAGTATTAACTTTGTACCAAAATGATATAATGCAAACTGTTTGGCTGTAGCCGCATATCAATAGAAATTGCAAAACTGGACATACCACGGAGAAGGAGAGATAAAGAGAGGAGAAGGAAAAAAAAAAAGAAAGAAAAAAGGGTTCCACCCAAAATATCCTCCCCCCTCCCCCTCCCAAGGAGACTACGCTGAAAACTATTTCCTAATCTCTCTCTCTCTCTCTCTCTCTCTCTATATATATATATATATATATGTGTGTGTGTGTGTGTGTGTATTTGTGTGTGTGTGTGTGTGTGTGTGTGTGTGTGTGTTGTAGGACCACGCGAAGAGGGGTGAAGCGATACAGTTACCGCCAGGAGCAGAAAACAAAGATTATTACGCTGAGTCGGATGAAAAACTGGCACAACTTTTCACACCATTCTAAACGCGCGTTCGCTTGAGCCTGTCACCACCAACAGCAATGCCCCAATAGGTACAGGCCTGTCAACCTTTCCAAACGGGCGACATGGCGACAATACAACACAAACCACACCGCCACCAATTTTACAATGGTGGACAACCTGTCGACAAGGTTTTATATTAAATGGCTACCACCACATCTGTCCTCACATTCCTCGCTCCCCTTCAATCCTCTCAACCCCATTCAAGCCTCCCTCTCTCTCTCTCTCTCTCTCTCTCTCAGACCCTCGCGCAAACTTAATGACTTCATCGCAGCAAGTCCGTTTTAGCCCACCCAGTTCCGCTCTGTCGATGATGCGTGACCTTGAATGTTGCTGATCACACACGTGTCTCAATTAGGGTTAGAGAGAGAGAGAGAGAGATTTGATACAGACTAGACGTGTGACTGTTTTATGTTCTTGCCGGTGGTTATTAAAGTATGTTGGTGCTGTTATTCTGTTCTTGTTGGTTCACTTCCTATCGTTGTAAAACGCCGCTTTTCTTTATATATTTCTGTCGACAAACTGCTTCACTCGTCGTTGTTGCTTTCTGTTATCTGTTGTTGTTGCTGTAGATGGTGTAGCACGCATCCGCGTGTGTCACTACGATGTGTGTGTGTGTGTGTGTGTGTGTGTGTGTGTGTGTGTGTGTGTGTGTGTGTGTGTGTGTGTGTGTTTCTATAGTTTAACGGGGTTTTCCCCATCATTACCGATATTAGACTGAAAAAATGGAATCAAATTGTACGTATATTAAATGTGTGCGTGCATGTGAGTGTGAGTGTGTGAGGGGGGCTAGGGGGAGAGAGAAGGGGAGGGGGGATGGATGGGTTGGTATACTGCTGTGTCGAGTAAAGAAAGCTACCCCCCCTTGCCCACCCATCCAGCATACATCCCCACAATGAACTGTCTTTGTTGCTTTTTCCTGTCGTAATGTATAAGCTATGTGTCACTCATTGTCAAGGTGAGAGCAGCGGAGTTGGGGTTTGGGTTGGAGGGGTGGGGTTGGGGTAAGGATGGAGGTAGTGTCCCGCCGTGTCGTTCGAAATAACCTCGCGATGAATTGCCCTTGTGGCTTTTTATTGTCCCGCTGTGGTTCTCTCATGCATCCGTTTGCGTTGCAAAAAAAAACAACAACCCAAAAACCCGCTACATCATTATTCCCGCAAATAAAACCGCAGATCCGAGAACATATGGGGCAACGGTGTACAGTCATGTGGGACGGCCCAGTCACGATTCCCCCTTACCCATCGGAGAAAACCTGCATTGACCTCGAATTAATTCAAGCCAGGTGGCTTGGACCAAAGCCAGGCAGGCTGCTCTTTTGTGATGACACGTTCGTGTCAGCGACGTCCTGGCCATTACCAAATTCCTTGTACTGGTCCAGCGGTTGACTTCATGTTTCGGTGATAGAAGGCACTTTTCAGTTATATAATACACGTAAAGGAGGAATTACTTGCAGGACGGTGGCTTAAATTACTTTTGACGTTGTCCGAGAAGAGACCAAAGCGAACAGATGGCCTGAATCCGCAAAGATGACGAGAGCCTTGCATGATTGTTCTGGATTACACCCACACCCACACATATATATGTACATGTGTGTGTGTGTGTGTGTGTGTGTGTGTGTGTGTGTGTGTGTGTGTGTGTGTGTGCACGTTCTCTCTAAACACGCCAACAGGTAAACCGCTACAACTGTGCAGCCAACTGTCTGCTCCTTCCGGTACAGAAAAAAACCCACTCCAGTGTCATCAGTCTGGAGCTGGTGGTCCAAGCGTTTTCTGCATTCCACGTTCCCCAACATTCCGGCAATAAAACGGCTCCCAACCCCAAACCCCATCTCACCTTCCAAGTCGGTCCCTACACCCTCCCCTTCCGCCCCACCCCCTAACCTCACTCCCGCCATCCTCTCCACCAAACCGCAAGGGACCGGGAGGACTCCGAACTAACCATGTTGGTAACAGCTATCCGAACGACAACCCAATGACAGTGTTTTCGTTGCCACACGGGGATTAGCGGGGTCTCTTTCACTTTAAGCCAGCTGGCCAGGACTACACAGCAGGCTGTAATCATGTCTAATGGCATGACCCTGTCATCCAATTCCCAGGACTGGCCAACACATTTAATTTCACCTTAGCCCGATGTTTGCGGTGGGTGGGTGGGTGGGTTGTTGTTGTTGTTGTTGTTGTTGTTGTCGTTGTCGTTGTTTTGTTTCGCTGTTGTTGGCTGCGCTTGTGTTGAAAGAGAAGAACGTTTAGTGGATTGTTGTTTTGCATATAATACGAGTGCTGTTTGTGAATTATATGTCACAATGCCCGAACAAAATCAGTTTCCAAATGGTTTGATGTTTTAAATCCCCCAGGACACTGTACCTTGCTCAGACAACGTGCCCCTGAAGTTCTGTCCATTCTCTCGCTTTACAACGTCCTCATTCAATTCCCCATCTCCATTCAGAAGAAAAACATACTTTGAATGTCAGACTTTTCCCCCCAAATTTTTTCCTCAACAGGGCAGAGGATACTATGGCAGATGAAGAGCAGAGTATGAAGACCTCTTAGGTTTATTATCTTCTGAATTCAATTCGAAAAAGCTTTCCAATGTTTATGATTGCATGAAAGATACTTTGGTTGCACCATTCACAAAATTTCAAAGCACAAATCTCTGGAAAGATCCCCGACGCTTCCAAATGCGCTGAACTCTGGGAAACTTCTTCCCAAGATCATTACCTTAGGAAAACTATTTGCCAAGATTTTTGCGGATCAGTGTGTCTGCCCACAAGTCAGTTAAAGTCACAAAATTGAAGAAAACAAACAGACCCCCCCCCCCAAAAAAAAAAAAATAATAAAAAAGTAACGCTCATCTGATCTACGCCATGGAGGTTATCCAAAACCCCCATCGACCATCAGACAGCAGGTAATCCGATGGCTATCTATGTCCAGCCAAAAAAGGGTCTGTCACCTGCTCCGCCGATCTAAACGAGAAGCCAGGCTCCAGAACCCACCACACCACTGTCTCCAAACAACCGCCCAATCACCTTTCGCCGACACAAGGGATGTCGACAACCCACCATTAAATTAAGTCGGCTGTCTCAGACAAAAGCTCAGACTAACACAACTCTGTGGTCGAGTTTTCAAAGTGTGCCCAACGAGTTTAATGCAATACTTATCCAGACGTACATCCCTCTTTCGATACAGTTATGGATAGAATTTTCGCGTTTTGTTTTTGTAGCCTAATCATTATCTGAGGATGGAAATGGAATATGTGGCAGTGATCGAACAGAAACCAGTCCGAAAACAGATGCTTTCAACCATAAAGCCATCGACTGATAATACAGAAGAAGTCGGTTATGGCTTGTCATCCTCTCCATTCTCCCTCATAGAAATCCTGACCTCTCTCACAGTTACACAATCCCCGCTTTCTCGTTTATCAGTTCACTGACTAGAAGGGAGAAAATTATAACACCTTAAAAATGAGAATTAAAAAAAAAAAAAAAAAAAATTGACGAAAGCATTCAGCCCCAGCAGTATGCCTCCTCCTCACACCCAGTTCACACCAGCCGGGTTATTCAACACTCCACAGGTAATCTGATGACTATCTGTGCCCCGAAGACAAGAGAGAGGGCGCGATCTATCGCTGTCTCCATCAAACGACAGAGACGCGAGCCAAAAGGACCAGAAAACCACACCGCAGCTGTCCCAAAGACGGACCCAATCCCGGGCTGACTCTCCCCCATATCTACAGTCGGCAGAAGGCAGGTCGACTTGCTAACCCAAACCCCCAAATTAAGCCGGCTGGTACAGACGGGAAACCGGCGACTATTTTATTTGTCACAGGAGCCTAACCGGGATCAGGATACACAAAAGGGTGTGAGACTTAACGACGGCAAGATGCCAGGTTCTTCTCTCCCAACCCACCCACCTCCACCACCCCCTTCCCCCAACACCGCATACCGCCTTCAAGACGGGTCCAGTCAGCATGGTGGCAGGGCCAGAGGCAGGATGTCCTGTGAGCTAGCCCCTCAAGGAGCCCCGCAGGTTGAGATGTAGGTTCTGATAAAATTGGTCCGCCTCCTTCCAGGCGTTTCCCTCTCTCTGCGCCATGCGAAGTCATCCGTCTACCTTCTTCCTCACCAACCTCAGTCTCCCCACAAAAAAGGACAACAGTCGAATGCATGTATGTGTGTGTGTGTGTGTGTGTGTGTGTGTGTGTGTGTGTGTGTGTGTGTGTGTGTGCACGCGTGTGTTCTTACAGGAAAGGAAGGAACTGAAAAAAAAAGAAAGAAAAAAGTACGCTGTCTTCCGTTTGACACACTGACGTGACTAACGTTTGAAACAAACTCACCGGTGATATATTTGGATGCATCTGTATGGAAAAAAGTGTATCATGTTATTGAAAGGTTCCGGCTGCGAAATGTCATGGAAAAAAAACAACACGTAGACACAGTCTGCATAAAAGCTATGACTGATGAGGACACATGCGCATGCGTGCATCTATGTGGCTGATGCGCAGCAGAGAAGAAAGAATCGAAAATCTCTGTGGAACAATACCTGACAGGAAAGACTTCAGAGCACCATCAAACTCTGACTCAAAAACATACACGCACACACACACGCTCGTGCGCGCGCAACCTTCCACAAAGAGAGTCACACAGAGACAGAGCTCACTGATAAAGTGACAGCTAGAGAGAGAGAGAGAGAGAGAGAGAGAGAGAGAACAAGAGAGGGAGAGACGAGAGAGAGAACAAGAGAACAAGAGGACAAGAGAGAGAGCTCCCAGCTCCAGATCAAGGCAAGGTCTGCTGTCACGCGATGTGCTCATCTATCCATCATTTTATCAGCCATCCCCACGCGATCGCCAACGCTCGCCTTGACCCAAACTAGTTAGGTATATTTATATAGCTGGAGGGAAAACAAAAAAAAAAATAAATAAATAAAACAGACTCGATACTCGGCTGCCTCTCCACGTACCGTCTCTCTCGATCCATGCCCCGCACCTTCGTTACAAATGTCGTGTCAGACGTCTGTCGGCCTATCAGCTAACAGCACTGTGGGAGTGCCGCCGATGAACTGCTGGTCTATACTGGGAACATCTACCGTCTCCTGCCTCCCCACCCATCCGCCTCTCCCGCCCCTTCTTCACACACACACACACACACACACACCTATCAAACCTGTCACCCGCTTCTCTCATCACTTTCCACAACCCTCTACCTTTTCTCATGGAGGTGAAATTTCTCACGAAGTGTGAGGGCGGAGCTTCTCAGTTTGTGTTTTGATAAGTAGATCCAATGGCCCGTATCTGATCCGTGTGCGTACACACACACGTAGGAGATACAGGCACTACCAGGTCTGCAGATATGTTGACCTGGAGGGCTGGAAAAATCTCCATCCTTGACCCACCAGGCGCCGTTACCGAGACTGGAACCTGGGACACTCAGATTGAAAACTCGGCTATTGTACTGGGTGTGTTTTATACGACATGACAATGAATGAAAGATCCATTTTAAAACCATACTGTTTTTAAGAACAGAAAAAGAAGAAAGACTGAGATCGGGGTGTGAAGAGGTGGGGAGTGGTGCAGGCCGGGGGTGGGGTGAAGACAGACATATAAAGCTTGTGAGAGATTCTAATGTCAAGCAGCAATCTCTAAAACATTTTCCAAAAGACCAGAGCAACTCCCAGAATAGAAGAAGGCGAGAAACCATCAACAGCGGACACACGCACACCAGAAAAAGCAGCGTTTTAATGAACCTGCTGATAACCCGACAGAAACACAAGACTGACATGCAGCGTGTAAGAATGGGCTGCTGGGCTTCCAGTAAAAGGTCCCGGGCACCCACTGCACAGCCTGAACTGCATGCATCCCACCTTTCTGTTTCCATGTCCACATGTATATATACACATACATGCTCTGCTCGACACACACCCTCCACAAACGCCGCTCCCGGTATCGCCAGACAGCTTCCAGAGTAGAGGCCATGGTCTCTTTATCAGGCAGCCTCCCCCATCCAATTCATCATCACCTTTATCTGCCTCCAGCACGCGAAATACCTTCTCCTTCTCCCTGGTATGGACACAGTTCCGGGGCTAATTCCCGTGCTATACAGTGCGCGTCCACGCCCGCTGTTCACCCAGGCCAAATTACAGACCCTAATTTAGCTTGTCATGGCAGGAACCTATCTCATCAAATAACGGCGTTTCGACACTGACGGTTATTCGGCTGCTGATTGGGCATTATCTCCCCCCAACCCCTCTCTTTCACTCACACACACGCATGCACGCACTCACTTTCACACACACACACACACATACACATACACACACGAATTTGGCCTCCCTGCTTTGTCATGGAAGTGAAGTGAATTTTTCTGTTTCCTTGTCCCCAACCCCAAGCATTCGTCTCACTTCATATTCAATTTCACTTAAAAGGTTGGCTTAAAAGCTCCTTTGTCTTATTGTTGGTTTTAATTCTTTTGGTGTCACTTGACCTCTGATGAAGTCGTTGCTTTGTATCTCGAAGCCATCCACTTCCAGCAGATTGATCTTTACCCCCTCCCCCTCCCCGTCTCTCTCTCTCTCTCTCTCTCTCTCTCTCTCTCTGTCATTTATACATTGGATGCGAAAAGGGATGTGGGCCACAAATGATTTCATTTTAAAAAGTGGGTCTTGTTTTCAAAAGAAGAAAATCAGAAAGATTATAAAGACTGACTGAGAGAGGGAGAGGGCGAGGGCGAGACATGATAAACGCACACATACACGCAACACACACACACACACGCGCGCGCGGCACATACACACACTCACTCAGAGAGAGAGAGAGAGAATACAGTTTATGGTTGTAAACATTATGATAGCCCCAACGCACCACTCACATGACAAGGTGGGCAACAGAACGTATTATATATATATATATATATATATATATATATATATATATATATATATATACATACATACATACACACACAAACACACACACATACATACATACATATAATATATATGAGCAAGACATGCAGGATGTCTTAGCATCACATCACTTGGGGTTAGGAAGGAGGCTGGGGGTGTGTGATTGGCATTATGACATGTCTCTTGTCTCTGGTCTGACGTAGACCTGGTGCCATTAACGTTCCTCGCTGTATCACCTGAGAACGGCCAGACACCGTGGTCTGTAATCGGCATCCTCTCTCTCTCTCTCTCTCTGTTTCCCTCAGTTTAGTCATTGCACGCCTTTCTCTCCCCCCCCCCCTCCCGCCCCCCCTCTTCCCCCCAGTCCCCATCTTCCAAAGCAAAGAAAGGTACCCTTCACCTAAGCTACCGTTTTGGAATGCACAAAAAAACCCACTAAGGTTTACCATTGTGTCCAACGCAGCCATTATCTTTCCCCATTACATATGTTACGCTCAGCATGTCGTGTCAAGGCACAGTGTTTCTATCAAACCACGACTCTTGGTGATTAAGTTGTTCCTTCTTGCTCTCCTTGGTCAAAACTCTCCGCTCTATTTTTTTTTTTTTTTTTTTTTTTTTTTTTCACAGGGACGTGTAGTACTTTATCACTGTTGAGGGAGGCCGCCTCTCCCTTTGATGTTAGATTACTTGACGCATTGTTCCTGGAGACCCCTTTTTGTGGCTGTTATTTCCGTCCGTTCAGGTCAGTCGGATTCCTTTGAGGCCTGTGCGTTCCTACAAGTCATTAGCCATGAACAAACACAGTACCTTGATATCAAATCGTGAGCCTGAAATATATGAAAAGACTCTGTGGTTGCCTTTGCACTTTTTAAAAACTTTATTTTTTTATGTAGTTCGTTTTACTTTTCAGAGTCTCTTATGACTTGTGGATGTTTGTGCAGATAACATAATATATACGTAGATATTTCAAAAACCAACGATGCATAAGTTAGCTACATAAATCCACCACTGGCAGGCGCTTCTTCCACTGTGCTGGCGCTTTGTCTGTCAAAGAGCAAGAGTTGGTAACGTATCTCGTGAATGACAGCTATAAATCATTCCCTGCAACCGTGATGGCTGAGATTTAGTGATTTTCTTTTGGAAAAAAACAATCTATGGGGAACGACTGATACGGAATATATTAAGGTACAAGAAAGAGAGAGAGAGAGAGAGAGAGAGAGAGAGAGAGAGAGAGAGAGAGAGAGAGAGAGAGAGAGAGAGAGAGAGCGCAAAGCGTACATTCTGACAGAGATACTAAAAACCTGATTTTCTGCTAATGTCTTGCTTGAAATATTACAATATATAAATTAAACAGAAAAGCATTAGAGACCACGTATGAATCATTTATTTTACCTCATTTTGATTACGCAGATATTCTGTGGGATAATTGCAGTGATGCTCAGTCAAAAATGTTTGAATCACTTCATTCAGAAGCTATAAGAATTACAGTAGAAGCAGTTAAAGTAACAAGTCATACAAAATTGTATGAAGAGTCAGGTTTATGTTCCTTAAAGGAACGTAGACAAAGACACAAACTAGTACAATATCACAAAATGGTGCACGGTAACTGTCCAAACTACTTGTCTGACCTCACACCCCCTCTAGTTTCAGCTAATAATCCTTACCACAGACGTAGACCACTTGAGAGAGCTGTGCCACATTGTAAAACTAACTTATACTCTGATTCATTTCTTCCATCTACATCCAAACTATGGAACAGTGTCCCTGATAACATAGAATGTAGTAATTCTCTAAGCCTGTTAAAAAGATACCTTTCCTCTAGTGACACAGCCTCCCCCCCCCCCCCCCCCCTCCTTTCCACATTATTACATTGGTAACAGAGAAGAACAAATTCATCATTGTACACTTCGCTTAAATATGAGTAATCTTAACCACGATTTGTTTGATTGTCATCTTCGACTGGATACAAATAATTTTGTGGATATCCTGCAGAAACAGTCGAGCACTTTCTTTTACACTGCCCAAATTACAACAATATAAGAGGGAACACAACTGCTACTCTCCCTGTAAATAATACAAACGTAAATACTTTATCACGAGGTGACCCAATTATTAGTTCCCTTGAGAATGAACACATATTCCTGACTGTGCAAGACTTTATTGGACAGTCAAAAAGATTCAAGACTTAAAAAGATACACAATGAAATATTCTCTGCAGTAATACAGAAAATTTATTTTGATGAATGGCCCCGGTTTCTCTCTCTCTCTCTTCCTCCCTCCCCCCCTTCCCCCACTACATTACACCTTTGGTGATGTTCAATTTCCAGTGTAGTATTATTGCTGTTAGTATTATTATTATTATCATTAATATTATTATTGTTGTTGTTGTCAGCGGTAGTTCCAGTAATAGCAGTTTGTTTTTTGGTGTTTTTCTGTTGTTGTTTTTCTTGTTTAGTTTTGTCTTGCACTTCAACTTTCTTTTCATAATCAAATAATGTGTGAATTTTTCGCCATTGCGTTTGTGTATTGCTTGTTACACATGAACGAGCACGATATAAGCTCAGGCTTGTTGTTGCTCAAGTTTTCCTAATTGAAAGCTGTGTTTCACCTTGATTCTTGATATTAAAAATGTTTAAGCCAAATACCTGTCTTGAATCGTAATATAAATGAATGATAGAAAATAATAATACAGAATGCGTTAAAATGTTTTTGCTGTGTTGTTGTGTTGCTTTTTTTTTTTTTTTTTTTTTTTTTTAAAGAAAATAAAGGTACTTGTATGCAAACGGGTAATAACTATAAGAAGTTTTTGTTTGCTTTGTTTTTGTTTGTTTATTCCCTGCTTTTCTTTCACTAATAATTCTTCGTTACGACTCAAACAGCTGTTAAAAAAATAAATGATAATAATATCCCGACAAATGAACAGGAGAACACTTGAACCCTAAGTCAAAGCGACCATCCATGACCAGTGAAAAAGAAGAGAGGGAAAAAAAGAAGAAAAAAAAGAAAAAGACGAAGAAACCTCAGCAATAATCTAAAATCTAAATAGCCAGCCACAACAGTCATAATTGGTCTGTCGCTCCGAACCAGAACTTGATGACCAGACTGTAACACCACGCCGCACGGACAGTGATCACTACACCGTCATTCGCTGTTTAAGTACAGTCCAGTCAGCCCAGACACCGACGCGAGCGGTATGTGCCAAGTGGACCCCGCAATCAGGACTCTACAGCTTGCAGGTAGCCTGGAGGCTGACCCCTGGGTGGACAAGGGGGAGCAGGACGCCATTAGCCCCCGTGGTTTGTGTGCTGATTTATGGCAGTGTCAACCGCAGCAGACACGTGAACACCGTGTCCCTGGTTAAGGCCGTTTGTAACGGTGGTGGCCCGCTGGCAAGAAAGTGGAGGGAAGGGGACAGGGTGTGGAGGGGGTGAGGGCCGACATCGTTAAAGTCGTCGTCCTCTATCACGCTTCCACTCTGGTCCGACGTGTTGAACACGACTGATGTCCTGTTACCTTACATCCCCACCCCACCCCCCAATCCCCACCCCCGGCATGTGTGCGATTAATCCATGTAGTAGTTGTACAGGGGGCTGCTTCTGCACTGGCTTACATGTCACCGGACATCACGATTACAGTCGTGTCCGGACTGAGTTTAGTAATCTGGAGAACCAACCCTGGAGTGTTTCCGAAACTGTTCTTCAAAACTGGCGCCAGGAAACGTTGTAAAGGGAAGCGATACTATTTAAATTTTGGACAAAAAAGTCTCTTTTGTCAAACTGTTTCATTACTTATAAACACTCAAAAACAGTCTTGAAAAAGCGCCTTTGTTTCACCAGCGTGTGTCTGTCATACAATGGGACAGAATTCGGTCATCTTCATTAAAGTACTCCAGCCAACAACAGCAACATACGGACGGGGGGACACAGCTTGAAGCGCTCTATCCGCACAACTTTCGGGGAGAGCGGAGAATAGTGAAGTTTGTAACAGCTGTCGCTGTCGTGAAACAGTTGACCGCACATGTGTACCATACACGCTCACAGGACTACGTAACTAATCGCATCAATATTTATTGCCTGCTCGCGTTTTCATAGTGCAACAAAAGAAAGCTGTTGGCAAGTCCCATTCATAATTCAAGACAAAGCGTCGTTTTGAATGCTAGCCGCCTTCCACACAAGAACCGCGCTCGTTTCAGTCGAAACGAGAAACCCGAGTTAGAAACTCGTTCCCGCAGTGAGACTGTTGGCTGTGCTTGCCTACCTTCTCAGAGCCTAACCAACAGAAAATGTCACACCTGGTCAAAACAGATCTTTTCACTCCGTTCTTAAAATGGCAACTAGGGTTTTATCAATATCCAAAGCTTACTCACTACTGCACAACAGTCAGACAAATACTTTCAATGCCAAACTGTTCGAATTCTGCTGTTTAAAAAATCGTTAAGGTTTCAACTGCTAAGTGTACACTGAATAACTGACGACAACAGTACAGTATAAGTAGGTTCAGTGACAGTACCGGCTTATATAAATGTGAAGTCCTTATTAAGACAAAAACAAATAAATCACACGTAACAACAGACACCTGACACCATCTGCCGCCAGACTTTCTGACTCGGCTGTCAAGGGGGAAAAAAACAAAGAAACCCAGAAAGGCCGAGGACACGCTAACCGTCCGATAAAGACCGCACAACTAATCACTGGTTGAAGCAGGCTCAGTGACACATCGACCAGGGACGGAAGTGGGAACGCTGGAATGTGTCAGCATGTATCCCCTGTTAAACCTATTCAGGCCATGATGCAGGCATGGCCCGTGAGACCTTAAGACTGTTGTCTTTCTGTGGGATTACATCCATGCCTCCGTCATTTCCACACTGATGACAACCACACTGCAATGACATAGGGTACTTCTTGAATCGGGTCCGTTCCAGGCGAGACCTGGAATTTTCTGTTTTTGAGCGGAGCATCAGGGGCAAGTTGATGGGGTGTGCGTGTGTGTGTGTGTGTGGGGGGGGGGGGGGATTCAGCTTAAATGCCACAGACTTTCGTAGCTACAAGTTGCTACTCTTCCTCTTTGTAAAGCGGTGACTGAAAGTCCAGACTTTCTGTGTGCCTGGGAAGTAGCACTGGCCGCAAATCAAGACTAAAAACATCGGTTGCAAATTCCCATATCGAAAGCACTGGCGGCAAGGTATTTTCCTCGTGGGAAGCATTGCCTGAAACCGAAGACGTTATCCAGTGTGAAAAGCACTGAAGGCTAGTCAGCTTTGCCCAGTGGGGGGAAGTTAGTGAGGGTTACCAGCCGGATTATACATCCAACAATCATAATCATGAAATTTCAATTAGGCCACGAGAGTCAGCTTCACACACACACACACACACACACACACACACACACACACACACACAAACACACACACGATTACACCCCATTTATGCTAAGGGGAAAATTACGACTTTCATTCAGCCCACGCTTCAAAAGCAACTGGCAATTCTACACCACGATCTCCGATAGGCTTCAGGATCTCTGGGGAGTCGACCGTATTTGATAGGCGCGTAGCAAGCTGTGATGGGAACGCTCCGAGAGTGGCTGAACGATGCCGGAGAAAAAGGTTTTAACTTCCCTCTCCAGTGCTGAGGAACGGGATCAGTTTCACGTAGATAGCATTTTAGCATGCGTGAATGCGATAAACAGGTTTGATTTGTTTCTCTCTCTCTCTCTCTCTCTCTCTCTCTCTCTCTCTCTCTCTCTCTCTCTGTGGTAGTTGTTTGTTTTTGTTGTGTTAGTTTGTTGCTCTTCCTCGCCAAATCTTCTCATATCACACACCAGAGCTTCGTCGGTTATCGGTCGTATGTTGCTGATTTTGAAAACGAAACTTCGTATTGGGACTAATGAGCATTCGCTTGATAAAACTCTGTCCGTCTGTCTGTCTGCCTGACCACTCTCTCCAGCCATGAATGCCGAGTTTGTAAAGTGTGCATGTTAAATAATTCAATCACACCGTTCTACGTCCGCGTTCGGTGGGTTGTGGAAACAAGAACATACCCGGCACAAACACAAACATATTATCACACCACTTGCACACACACGCGCGCGCGCGCGCGCGAACACACACACACACACACACACACACACGCACACACAGAACGGTGATACTATAAAGCAAGCTAGAAAACAGAACAATAATTATAACAAAAGACTGCTAAAATGGCTTGACATTTTGACTGAGACACACAGAGAGAGCTAAAGCTAAAGAGAGAGAGAGAGAGAGAGAGAGAGTCTGTAGTTGTGTGTCCATGTACACCTGTACCCCCAGGGTTGAATCAATACAGCTCTGGGCGGTGGGGCTGAAGTTGACACAATATCAATCATCGGCGGTGACTGGTACCACGCTAAATCAAAGAGGTCTGAACACTCAATGATCTGTCATTGGAACACCGTCCTACAACATAGACACCTATCTACACCTGTTTAAACACAGACACACATACACACATGCGTGCGCACGCAACCACGCACACAGAGATGCACACACACACACACACACACACACACACACACCACAAAGGCACACCCAAAAACAAGGATTGGCTCAAAATATTAAGCGTGTGCGTTTTCTTTTTCTTTTTTTTCTTTCTTTAATATTTTTTTTAATATTCTTTTTACTTCACTTGATTAAAAAACCAACAACACAAAAACAAACCCTTCACACCCCCAAGCTACAAAACTTGCAGACACCCCGTGAAACCATGAACAAACAAGCCCATTCATTCACTCTATCCGCCTCACGCACACACCCTTTCCCCCGCACCCTACCTCCCGAAACCCACCACCACCACAACCACTGCCACCACCGCCACAAACCACTACCGCTACCACCACCCCCTCTTCCTCCTCCTTCCCCATTATTATCATTATTATACGCAGCGGAAGACCAACGCTTCTCCCCTCAGGAAACCCTACCACCACAACCTGAACCCTGAAGTTACCGCTTTAAAAAAAAAAAAAAAAAAAAAAAAAAAAGAAGAAGAAGAAAGGGGGTATAAAGGGAAATCAGATTTTGCCCTGGCGCAACCCAACACCGGACATGTAGACATACACCTGTGGGAGTCGAGAGCTCTCGCAGTCTCAGACCGCCACCTCATTTACTTACAGGTGACACGTAGTGACGTACACGCGTGTGTGCGCTTCAGCTCCTTTACTTGCTTTGACTTGCAAATCGCTGGCTATCCAGCACCGCCAGTCAGAGAGAGAGAGAGAGAGAGAGAGAAGTACTCCACAACTACCTACATTGACTCGGGTTCTTTCATAATACAAAGTCCTAGTTTCCTTCGGCTAAACTCTACACCCACCCCTCAACCACCCACCCCCGGGAGAGAGAAAAAACAACAAACAAAAAAAACAACAACAAAAAACAGAAAAGAAGTTCCAAGGATTTTCCAAACAAGAGGGAGGGGGAGACGAAGGAAGTGGGGACGGGGGGGGGGGGGGGGGGGGGGGGGCGGAGAGGGGATCAGAAGGAACAGAAAGTGCGCACGTTGCAAATTTGTGAGACAGTCGGTGATCGAGACCTTTGATCAGAGCGTGCGACAAAGCTGTTTGCGTGGGAAGACTTTAAAAGAGACAATTATCCAACTAAAGTGCGTTAAGTGCTGCAGACAGTAACATAAAGGAGGTCAATCACAACCTTCCCTCTCTCTCCCTAAAGGTCTGTGTGTGTGCGTGCGTGCGTTGTGTGTTTGTGTGTGCGTGGTTGTGTTTGTGTGTGTGTGTGTGTGTGAGGAAGGAGGAGGAGGAGAGAGACAGAGAGAGAGAGAAACAAGCATACTGACAGATATTGAAACGGACAGACTCCGACAGAGAGACAGAGACAGGCGGACAGAGAGACCCCAATCAGAAGGCGAGGGGAGTGGAACACGGGAGGGCAGCCAAAGGGACACAAAAAACGAAGCCAGCAAGGAGCAAGGAGCGGCTTGTTTGGCGACAAGTGAATGGGACACCAGACCACAAACACACACCGAGCGCTGGCTCTGAAAGACGAGAGAATGAAAAGAATAAGAATATATATAATAAAAAAAAAAAAAACCATTAAGAAAAAGCATGTGGTACGGTTCTGAATGAACGCTAACCACACACACACACACACACACACACACACACACACACACAAAGTGGTAAGACGGGGTGACATAAAAGAAGAAGGATAAAATAATTGTATACAGTTCATATAAAGACGAATGATATATTACGGCTGGGGAAATGGGGTGTAATGGTTTTGGGGGATGGGAGCAGCGAAGCAGAGGGTGAGAGGTGGGGGGTTCGAGGGGGTGAGGGGGTTAGAGGAGGTGGTCCCCCTGACTGAATAAGAATGACTTCGTGACGCCCACACGGCACATACGGGTCTTCCTATATCCGCTACCTGACTGAACAGAGATAGGCTGTGTACCCCATCGGGTAGAGAGATCATAATCCGTCCCGCGCCTTCGGTGCGACAGGCCTCCCCCACCCCCCTACCCTCATGTCTTTTTACACGGTGCAGGCGATAATGATATATATTTAGTTTGTGTCATGATCGTGATTCTGTTCGCAGCTTTAAAAGTACAGCTTTTTAAAACTCTCTATACATCGATCGGCCCGCAGACCCTCTCCACCACGGATTCGAAAAACTAAACCCTCAGATCATGTTCGATTCATTCACAAATCCCAGCACATTAATTATTTGTGACTGGTGGGACATCCAGGACGAAACGCTCGCTGCTAATGGACGTACTGTGGAGTTTGTTTATGCCGTACATGAGCTCGTGCACAGAGCTCGGTTTTTTCCTTTGAATACAGAACATGTCCTTGCACGCCCGCGAACAAACACGCGAGCACACACGCACGCACACGCACACACACACACACACACACACACACACATATATATATATATATATATATATATATATATATATATATATACACGGAAAGAGAGAGCAAGAGAACGGCGTATGGACGGAGGTAACATTGGTGGGATTAATTTTCTGTCGTTTGTGTTTTTGTGAGACAAGAAGCATGAGAGTCGGTCAGCATTTTAACTAAGGAGTGCAAAACTTTACCCTTCCCGAAGCGGGCGTTGGCACTGTTGTTATTTTAACTTCTTTCTCCTCTCACCTTCAACCGACACGAGAGACACAATAGGGGTGGCAAGGTTTTTGACCTCTCCCAAGACCCACCACCCCTTCCCAACCACCACGCGACACGAGAAAATCCCACTCCATTCTTTTCCTTCTGGAAGTCTGATAAATCATTCGAGAAGCGACCCGGCAGAAATTGCTGTTGTTGTTGTTGTTGTTTTGGGGAGGTGGGGGAGGGTGGTGGTGTTTTTTTTGGGGGGGTTGGTGGTGGTGGTGGTGGTGGTGGTGTGTGTGTGTGTTAGTGTGTGTGTGTGTGACTGTCGGTCTTTGCGATCAATGCCATACATACACACTCCACTCCACACAGGAGCCTTTCTACGTCCAGTCACGAACCGCCGCTGGCGTAATAAGTTAGGAGACTAGCACAACAGTCTTGGGACGGGGGTGTGGGTGTGTGTGTGGAGGGTGGTGGATGTGGTGGCAGGGAATAAGGGAGTTGGGGGATCGGGGAGAGGGAGGGGTTCAAGGGGCCTGGGGGGCGGGGGGGGGGGGGGGGGCGGGGGGGGGGGGGGGGGGAATAGCGAGTCAACACTGTCCCACTTCCGCTCCATTGTGAAGGCACCACTGTAGCGTTCAACACTGAAACGATCTGGTTAAGCGCAAATGAACACAACCCACGCTAATTTACAATACGCCCTTTTCTTCTCAACCCTTTGTTTACCGTTGAATCGAGATTTAGTATAATATGTTCTCTTGAGTCTTCTCCAGATGTAATATCGTCTTTAAGAATGCAAGTGTCTTTTTGAAAGTCGTTTCCTGGAATACATTTGGTTTAAATAATCTGCAATTGTTCAACAGTACAGATGATTACAATGCAAACAAAAACAAAAGAGCATCAACAAGCTTAAAGCTTGGAATACATTTCATCTACATGTACAAGAAAACCTGAAAAATACTCCTTTTTTTCATGAAAGATGCAAAGAAAAGCAACAGATTTTAAAACATTTTTTGAGATTATATTGTCCCCAACCTCCTTTGATTCAAATAGCACCGAGAGAAGTCACGATCATGTCAGTGACATGGGGAGTTTAAAAAAAAAAATTTAAAAAGAAAGAAAGAAAAGAAAGGAAAAACCTCAAGCTCTCGAAGCACGTGCCGAGCTAACAGACAAGTCAGGTTCTCTTTCTTCACTCTCCTTTACCATTGAGGGTAAAATGGGGTGGTAAGCAAGCTGCTGAACAAACCGTATCCTACCCCACCCCCCTAACCTCTTGATTTAAATTTGACACGAGAAAATCCCACTCCACTTTTTTTGTTTTGTTTTTGTCTTGTGTTGGAGGCCTGACAGAACCATTCCAGAGGGGATCCGGCTGGGGATTACAGCCCCCGTGCACTTCCACACCCTGCCACACAAGGGTTCTCCACTTCCAGTCACGGAACGCTCCTGGCGTAATAAGTTACGAGACCAATACAACAGTGAGGGGGTGTGGGGGGATCGAGTCATGCAACACAATCCCACTTCCGCTCAGTGTCAAGGCGTCATTGTAGCGTGCGACGAACAGTGAAAGTAAAGTGTGTGTGTGTGTGTGTGTGTTTGTAAACAGATGTGTGTGTGTGTGTGTGTGTGTGTGTGTGTGTGTGTGTGTGTGTGTGTGTGTGTGTGTGTGTGTGTGTGTTTGTGCCTGCGTACGTGTGTGTATGTAAATGTGTGTGTGTGTGTGTGTGTGTGTGTGTGTGTGTGTGTGTGTGCACGCGCCCGCGCGCATGTTGTATATGTGTGCTTGTGTGATGTATGCATACAATGTGTGAGTGTGTGTGTGTGCGCGCGCGCGTTCGTGTGTGTGTGTGTGTGTGTGTGTGTGTGTGTGTGTGTGTGTGTGTGTATGCATGTGTGTTCGTGCGTGTGACAGTGAACACGAATAAAACGCTCTTTCTAAGGTTTCCGCCGGGGAGGAGGTGGGGTGGGTGGGGTGGGCGGCAATTCGAAGGTGAGGAGTGGGGATGGGGAAGGTGGTGGTCTTAGATCAAGACTGTGACAATGATATATGCGTCGACAACAATAGTGTTCCTGTTTTTCGAGGTCAGAGTGTGTTGGACGTATTTCGTCGTCAAACCCGCAAGGCGGACTGGCAATAAAGGACACCACAAAAAGGCAAACAAAGCACAAAACTGTAAACTATACCGTAAACTATATCGGTCATGCACTGCACACTGACTCTGATGTGTGTGTGTGTGTGTGGTAATGCACAAAAGCACAAAAGCCACAAAAGTAAAGGTCGTTCACCCATCAGACTTCAGTCAGCGGGGTCGTTGAGCAGTGTGTCAGTTTGCCCTTGCCAACAGCACCAGCAGTGGTGGTCAGGTAACAACACAAAACGGGGGGAGAGAGAGAGAGAGAGAGAGTGTACACATGTGTTGTGGCGGGGACTATTCCCCCGCTGTGGGCTTGTCACCAGTAGTACAGTCCACACGTACAGCTGTTCACGCTAATCTGCTTAAAACGTGTGTCAGCTGGCCTCACACCTTTCCATGGTTTTCGATAAACGAGTAAACAAACAAAATACCTGCCTCCGTCTGTTTATGAGCAATACTGACTGTTTGAAGAGAAAGGAAATGAAAAACTGACACAAATGACACCCCCCCCCCCCCCCCCCCCCCAAAAAAGGAGAAAGAATGACAGAAAAAAGTAAAACACGTGGGGGCAGGGAGGGAAAAGACGTGGGAGATCTAGACAAATGGTGATGAGTGACAGTTCTTTCACTCATTTATTCTTTTAAAATCTTTGTTGCTTATAATACACTCTTCTGTCTTTCTATCTTCTTTGTTTTAAACTGATGAAAACAGACGGAAAAGCGCGGAGGTTGTGGGAGAACTACTTATACTGCGTTGCTAAAAGGTAAAAGCCCCAAGCAAGAGAGTAAGAGTCACTCGGAACAGCACGGTGTGCACAACCAGGTGAACGATTCAAACCTATTCTCTTTTTTCCCCCTATTCCTATTCATTTGCATTATATCCTCCTCCGCCCACCACCCCCAACCCCTCCTCCACCCTCTCGACCCCCACACACTTTTTTTTCAACATGGGTAATGGAGTAAAAAGAAAAAAAAAGAAGAAGAAGAAAGAAACATGGCCATTGAACAGCAAAGAACAAAAAGAAACCCTTGTTCGTTACCCTTCGCGTGACACTGAATGCGGTTGGAAACTCGGCACGATTCGCTCCCGTGCACGGAGTGATATAAAACGCTCTACTCTGCTATTACCGTCTTCGTAATTCATCATGATGCAGCAGCATGTGTGGTTGTCAGTCTGCCGGGAGAGGGATTCAGATCGCTGTGGCTTTCAGGTTTTGTTTAGCTTCAATGCTCCATTGAGGAGAGTGTTCCAAGACCACACACGCCTTATCAATTTATCTCTGGTGACTTGGTATACAATGTGCGTGTGTGCGCGAGTGTGACTGAGCTTTTACAAATCAACGGATTAAAAAAAAATTAAAAAATAAAAAAAGGGGGAGAGAAAAAGAAAAAGAGGATTGGCAGGGGGTGGGTTTCAAATGACATTTTAGTCCTTTCTTCTATAAGCAACATCTGTTTTTATGACGCAGTTTTGTTGGTTTTTTTCATGGACATATTTCCTCTTCATTCAGATTTTCTATCGGACACCTTCATCTAAATCAAATGGCATTTATTTGATGATGACGCTCCCTCTCTTAGCATACATTAAAATTAATACTGTTGGTGCAGGTGGTTTTTAGGTGTGTTTTTGTTTGTTTGTTTCTTTCTTTGCTTATTTGTTTCTTTTTGCTGTTCTATTATAAAGAACGTGGTACCCACTTCCATGTTCCCAACGATTTCCTTTTCGAATCGTAGTCAAATGTGGAAGAGATGGAAAAGAGAATAATATTCACGTGGCCTGACGATTGATCTGCACAGCCTCATTTTATGGCTTACTGATATAGGTCTGGAAACAGATGGCACAGAACGTGGCATTGTCATAGTGGATACGTGCTTGCACTGATTCTAACTATTCCCACACTAACGCATTTGATTAAACAGAAACTTGGAAGCACTGGAAAACACAACGTCAAACTGAAATATATATTGAAATGAGCTTCACCGTTCAGCTGAACGATTAAATTCATACCCGTATAACATTATGAGGCAGCATCGCCACAAACACCACCAACAAAAAACCACCAATGAAGAATCGCCCCCCAAAACGAAATACAGCCATCTACACCCGTCTTATATGTCAGAAACCCAGTATAAAAGTTTCAAAAACATATATACACAAATGAACTTGGGAGTTGCAGCCCACGAACGCCGAAGAAGAGAAAAATTCAGTAAATATACTCAACCTCAAAATAAAGCTATCAACTGTCAAAGATTGACGGACAGCGTCACTGTCCCCAACAGTACCTATTTCCTTTCCCCTCCCACAAGTAAATAACTAAGTAAGTATGGCAAACTATGTCTCAAAACAGATCTGTTGTTGTTGTTGTTGTAACATCAGGGCTAAAACTAAAAGAGTGTGCAGCTACGCGTAATCATATCTGTCATTGATCACAGGTGGCCGATGGGAAAAACGACCTTCAAGGAAAGTTACAGAGAAAGGGGTCGCCCACACACACGTTTCATGAGGCTCAGCTGTACAGTTACCGCGTTCCCTCTTGTCGTGTATCCTGTCTCCCGTCGTGTTCATTTCATCCCCAATTAATGTACAATCTTTTACCCTTCAGTTTCCTCCTTCCCCCTGCCCTATCTTCCATTTTCCACAACATTCCACCCTCTTCCTCCTCTCCTCCATTTCCTTGGAGACAAAACAAAACAAAAAACATACAAACACACACACACACACACACACAAAACAACCAACAACACAAAAACGCTCTGGTCTGTTTGCAATCCCAATCCATTTAGCCGGTCACTAGTGTAGTATTACGGTAGTGCTCTGTCCACAAGTTTCTGTTCCACCCTGCGTTCTATTCAGAATGCCTACAGCGACTGTTCTCACCCTCATCAGTCGCGTTGTCCAGACAAAAACGCCGAAACGATAGTAGTCAATGCACGGTGCTTTTGACTGCCGTCTTGGGAAAGATCGTTCACGTGGATCCATCATAGTGTGAGACAGAGAGAGAGGGGGGAGGGGGGGAGCAGGAGGAGGAGAAGAAGAAAAAGAAGAAATAAGCAGGCCAACAGACACATAAAACATGTACAAGCACTCCAGCACCACCACCATCCCCCCACACCACATCCCCCCTGGCCCCGCACCCCCAAGAAAAAAGAATAAGAAATAAAAACAAAACAAAAATAAAAACAGAAATAACTGACCACACAATAAAACAAAACATTCACCAAGAAAGAAATCGACGACAGCTTCAAACGTCCAGCAACCCCGACCCCAACCCAACCCTCTCCACCACTCACTCCCCTGCCCCTCCGCCCTCCGCCCCCCTCCATCCAACCCCTCCGCCTCCTCCTTCCCCACTCCACGGACCTTGCTTGATTCCTGGTGGGACGATGACCGCTGCAGACTGAGGTGACCAACACACACACACACACACACACACACGAGCGCGCGCGCGCGCACACACACACACACACACACACACACACAACCACTGAAAACAGCCTTCGATTTCTTCTTCTTCAGCTTCTTCCTTTCCCCTGTCTTGTCCGAGTCCACGGTGAAGGAGCGGTCAAGGCCAAAGTGCGGTGCTGGTCTGGGATTAAATTGGGGACCTTGGCCTGATGATGGTGCTGCTGTCGAGTGTCCCACAGCACACTTACCGATGATTATTCCAATTAATCAGGAGGTGTGTGTGTGGAACGAGCAAAGCAAACACACGTGCACGAAAAACAAATAGAAAAAAAAAGTCTTGTGTTGTGCTGTACTGTGCTCTCTCTCTCTCTCTCTCTCTCTCTCTCTCTCTCTCTGTGTGTGTGTGTGTGTGTGTGTGTGTGTGTGTGTGTGTGTGTGTGTGTGTGCTCGACTCCGTGTGTGTGTGAGAGAGAGAGAAAGGGTAGAAGAGCTCCAGACAGACAGACAATGAGTAATGGCTGCACGTGTGATCGTGTGCACGCGCGTGACAGACTCACAGTAACAAGAATTATCACCAAGAAATAGCTTTAACTTCCTTACAGCTTCTTTAATTCTAGATATTTTGCTTTAAAAAGAAAAAAGAGAGGTCAAGACAATGACGACACACCCCGCCGTCTCGCTGTTTTGCCTACGGTTCCTGTCCCTGACGAGTGACATCCGCGCACGTGCACAGTGACGCTCGTGATCAATGTGCATGGATCAGGGAGTGTCGCGAGACTGTTCCAGGCATCTGTCTGTCTTGTCTGTCTGCCCGTGTCTATGTCTCCGGGCTTCAGATCCGCCCTGTTATTGTGGAAGACCTGACATCCAAATCAATAACGACACCCGGGCCGGTACATAAAAGCCGGTAGGTTTCATCAGCACGTCTCATCATCACCCCATCCCTCCCCCAACCGCGCTGCCCGCACCCCCCCCCCACCCCCCCAGGAAAAAAAAATCTCTAGAAGAATACGATACGGTATAAACCTCAGCTTCGTGTTGCTCAACTTTTTCTTTCAATGCTGCGTATATCAAACGTTGAAGTCTGTTTTGTTTCATGGACTAAAAACGTTTTCAAGAAAACAATACGACATGACGAGTAGGCTATGTAAAGATTGTGTCCGCTTTTGTTTCAAGTCACTGTTTTATGCAGAGATCGTGGTACTTGCCATGATCCTAAATTCATATCACACTCTCCTCCAATCCTCTCTCTCTCTCTCTCTCTCTCTGTGATTGTGTGTGTGTGTGTCTGTGTGTGTGTGTTTGAAAACAGTAGTTCGGGTTCACAACCGCCCACAAAGCACACAATTGGACTACACTAATGGCCAGGAAATAATCAGGCGTGCTTTGTTGCATGGCTCTCCCGAAGTCGGTTTTCGGACTGCATATCGTCATGGTCATAATTTCCATCGTGTGACAAGACGACTTCGACTCTGAAACACGGACCTTACTCCAATACAACCCGTCAGTTTGGAAGATGTGTTTTTGCGATAAGCACCGAGTCGTATGTCGTTGGCTTTAGCATAAGCATCGTGACATTGAAGTCTGCACGCATTGACACCCACGAAAGGATAGAACTGGAGAATAATTAACTGTCTTGTTCAGAAGACGACAGATAATGAAGCGGCTGGAAGGTTAGACGTGGTGTGATGATGGAGTCTCCCGTCGGTCCGACGGATGAGTAGGCAGGCAGGCTTATCTGTCGGTGTGTGTCCTCATATGGGAGAAGAGGCCGATTCTGGATGCGCAGCACTTCCCACAGGTGTTGCAAGGGAAAACGTCTCCAGAAGTTGAGCCCTGCTTCCTTCGCTCACGCTTCTCCTTAATGGCCAGCGTTCTCTTGTTTTCAAACGTCTTTATGCCACTAGAGCACAGCATCCTCCAGCGACAGCGGTCAAGGGCATCAGTTTCCCAGCAAGCGATGTCTATGTCACAGGCTTTGAAGTTTGTCTTCAAGGTGTCCTTGAAGCGCTTGCAGGGTCTTCCAAGTTCAAGGTGGCCTTCCTTCGGCTGGCCATACTAAAGCATCTTCGGGATCCTGCTGTCTGTCATGCGGACAACGTGTCCTGTCCAGCGTAGCTGGCACTGGATCAGCAGGCTTTCGATGCTGGGCAGGCCGCTCCTCTCTAGGACCTGGAGGTTGAAGACCCTGTCTTGCCACTTTATGCCGAGGATCTTTCGCAGGCATCTCTGGTGAAACTGCTCAAGTTGCTGAATGTGACGGCGATACGTCGTCCATGTTTCACAGCAGTACAACAAGGTGGTCAGCACAACAGCTCTGTAGGTTTTCATCTTGGTGCTGAGCCTGATGCCTTTGTTGTTCCACAGCCTGTTGTTGAGTCTGCCAAAGGTGGAGCTGGCCTCGGCGATGCGCAGTGTCACTACTGCATCAAGGGCTCTGTTGCTGCATAGGGTGCTGCCCAGGTAGCAAAACTTGTCGACTGACTTGATCTCTGTGTCATTGATCTTGATTGCAGGTGGGGGGGAGGCACTGGCGTTCTGTGAGCTAGCTGGTTGGTACATGGACTCGGTCTTGCTGAGGCTGATGGTGAGTCCAAAGCGCCTGCAGGAGGTTGAGAACCTGTCCATAAAGAACTGCATGTTCTCATGGGTGCGTGCAGCAAGCGCGCCGTCATCAGCGAAGAGGAACTCTCTCATCAGTGCCTCAAACACCCTAGACCTGGCGTGGAGTCGCCGCAAGTTGAAAAGTTTGCCATCTGCCATCAGACGTGGTGTGGTGGGGTATATAATGTATGGGCTAGGTGTCACGAAATCCATTAAATACAAAAGCCACGAGGATGCTGAATTAATCAAAGAAATCGGGAGAAGCTTAATATCATTCCTAAGTTCCTACATTTATAAAGAAATTCCTTCACTGACACACAATGTATCCGGTTCAAATAAAGAAAAATTGTCTTGGAAATCAACGATGAAATAGAAGGGAAATTAATTCTACAAAGAGAGGTTATGTGCGTCTGTGTCTGTGCATGCGTGGGATGGGGGTGCGTGGGCGCTGGGCTGATGACAGAGTCACAGAGGCTCCACATTTGTTCATGCCCTGTGAACAGTCAGTCACCTCGTCTCACCAGCAGAGAAGCTGAGATCGCTAAAGTTACCACCGTGCACACGCACCCACCAATCTCATCCCCTTGACAGCGTGGTCGGCTGTGTGAAAAGCAAACGAAAACATCGGCAAGAAAACGAGACCTTGAGGTCGCCAATGTTTGGTCTCCCCACCCCACCCCCTCCCGTCTTCCCCTCCTCCCTAGGCAAGCGGCCATTTCAGAGCACGTGCTGCTATGACCAATCAGAGCTCGCAGACCCGTCTTTTTTTTCTTTCTTTTTTTCTCTTTTTTTATCCAACAGAAAGGGACGGTCCTCGCCGGACTGGTGGTAAAAATGGAGGGCTTTCTCTTCCTTGCTCACTTAGCTGCCATTCCCAGCGGATTCAATTTCCAGGGGAGAGGAGGGTGTCGAGAACAGGACTTCACTCCCAACGTCTACCCCAACCCCCTTTTCAAATTGGTCTCCCTGGGGGTAACGCTGGAGGGTCTAAAAAAATTGTGCCCCCTTCCAATCCCCCAGAGGATTAAGTTCACATCAATTTTTCTCTTTTGTCCACGCAAAACACTATCACGTTCACACTTCCCCGTTTGTTTCTACTCATTAAGACACTCGTTCATTAAGAAATTAAAAAAAAGATAATGGGTGCTAGCATACATTCCAAAATGATCTGACTCCCTTCCGACTTTGTCAAACTGATACTTAAATGCACGGTGATCTTCAGTTCTCAACGGATACTCAAATATTGCCGTTGTTAAAAAATAGTAAATTATGAAATAAATACAGCAACAACATAAAAATCAATCCATACACATCCATTTGTTCCTCTCTCTCTTTCTTTGTGTCTCTCTCCGAGTCTCACACACACACACACACACACTCACACCACAGAAATCGTAAATCTTTCCATGACAGGGACAGCAAATTCTCCGTCCACGGAATGTTATCATTGATGTCTTAACCAGTTAACATCGCCCCATTATCAGGAGACACGTAGCACTATAGCAGCTGCTAGCAGCCTCCAATCTCATCACCCAAAGCACACGGGATGGCTGTGTGAAAAGCAAACACACACGGAAACGTCCCCGAGCGAGAAAGCAAGGAAGAGAAGTGAAATACGGAGAACGACACAGAGACAGACCGAACTGGAGATCTATACAAAGATAGAGACAGATCGGGAAACAGAAAGAAAGAAAAACATAGATAGAGAAGGGGGGAGGAGGGGGTGAGGGGGGCAGATAAAATGACAGAAGACTGAAGGACTGAGCGTGAGACAGAAAGAAACAGACACACAACCGCAGATGAGACATCAGGCAGATACGCACACACGCACGAACATGCACACACATGAACGGAAACATGAAAGGGGGAGACAGGGAGACAGACAGACAGACAGACAGAGACAGAGAGAGCAACAGAGAGAGAGAGACAGAGACACAGAGATCTATTAAGACTGAGAAGGCAACACCAGGCAACACCAAAGGTGAGAGAAATCAGCAGTAGGTGTAATATGTAGGTATGGTGCCAAGAGGTGAACGTCAATGGCCAGGCAGTAAAAAGAAAAAGCAGAACCAGAAAAAAAAAAAAAAAATTAAAAGAAGAAGAAAAAAAAAGCCCCCATTGATAGCACCGCCCCTGGTTCACACTTGCGAGGACAAGTGGAGAGCGGCCAGGCTGGAAAAGAGAGAAAGAAAGAAAGAGAGAAAGAAGGAGAAAGAGATCTATGGACATTCTCATTGAAAGAAGGCAGAGTAGGGCCTTAGTCATTCACCAGCCTGGCCTTGGACTGTGAGAACCCGATCCCTGGACAGGAAAAAGAAATCGCCACGAACGTTGGGCACATCTTCTGTGTGTGTGTGTGTGTGTGTGTGTGTGTGTGTGTGTGTGTGTGTGTGTTCGTGACTCTGTGTGCGTGACTCTGTGTGTGTGTGTGTGTGTGTGTGAGCGCGCGCGCGCGTGACTGTGTGTGTGTGTGTGTGTGTGTGTGTGTGTGTGAGTGAGTGTGTGTGACTCTCTCTCTGTGTGTGTGTGTGTGTGTGTGTGTGTGTGTGTGCGTGTGTGTGTGTGTAAGAGAGAGAGCGAGAGAAAGAGATAGGAAGAGAGTGTGAGTGTGTGTGTTTGTGCGTCTGCGTGTGTGTGCGCGCGTGCACCACTAACCAGATTAGCTTTCACAGTAGAAATTTCTCCTTGCGAGCGAACTCTTGAATCCATGCATCGTCGAATATTAAAAGTCTATAGAACTATATTATTTGTATTACATGATAACTCGGAACGTGGATGAATGATACGCGTAATGGTTAAGTTTCGTAGAGCATGAAAGTTGTGTTGCCATCTAACCAAACAATTATATCTGACAGACGTGTTTAATGTCGATCAGGTTATAAATCTCACTTCCATGTTTTGACCGCAAAGTGGTCAACAGCTTCGTAATTAATACACAAGTTTCCAAATTCAATACATACTGCTGACTCCGGTTATGAATGACTCCCGACCTATCAATATTAACAGTACCAACCATTTTTAAACGCGCAGCCGTGGTCAAACATGAATTTAATATATGTCCATGATCTTTAAATCATACTGTCAGCTTTTTTTCTTTCTTTTTTTCCGCGTCAGCCGAGTCAAAAGGTCAGCGGTAGAGGCCACCACGAGTTCAGTCAGTCTGGACACCCCACCACACAAATCAAGACGTGCTTGACCACAAAGTGACCAAGATTAGCTGTGCACACCAAGAGAGACCTGTCCATTTCACAGAATGTGTTGGTGGCAAGCTGAACGGAGCGGGTCCTGTTCACCTTTTCCCGTTTCGCCTAATTTTTATCGTGACACTTCCCTCGAATGCCTCTTCAGAGTCTGACTCTTTCTCCTGTTTTGCCTACCCGTCGTCTCCGATTTGCCTATTGACGCTATTCTCTCTCTCTCTCTCTCTCTCTCTCTCTCAACGGCAACGTGTTGTCCCAAACCAAACATGACTGAGAGAGAGAGAGAGAGAGAGTATGTGTCTCACTGAGAATGAGATGATTCATTCAATTATGGCCACAGCCCCATATAAATGAAGAGCGATAACAAAATATGCAGGTGTCACCATGACTATGAGTGAACATTCAACATTTCCACAACGTTTCTGCTGATATGCTGGTACAGACAGTCTGCATATATTATTCAGATTCAAAAATTATACATTTTGCCCGTTACCGTATTGAGTAAAGCGTATGTGTATGTGTGTGTCTCTTGTGTATGCGTGCGGTGTGTGTGTGTGTGTGTGTGTGTGTGTGTGTGTGTGTGTGTGTGTGTGCGTGTGTGTGTGTGTGTGTGTGTGTGCGCGTGTGTGTGCGCGCACGCGCACGGTTAAGAAAGCCAGAGAGGTGGGGGAGGAGAGGGAAAGAGAGAGCGACAGAGAGAGGGGAGGGGGGAGATGGATGGATGGAGGGAGGGAGGGTGAGAGAGAGAGAGAAGAGAGAGAGAGAGAGAGAGAGAGAGAGAGAGAGAGAGAGAGCTACTTACAATTTGTGTTGTTGGCTGACCGCTTCAGCGTAACTTATATATATATAAATACAAAAAACGACAGTGTTAACAGTAATGATACATATGTGTATATCATGCATTAGATATACACAAGGACTCTATTTCCTTGTAATTAAGCATTTCCGTTGCGGTGATGAACACCCATCACGTGTGTGTATTTCATATGTGTCACTGTGTGTGTGTGTGTGTGTGTGTGTGTGTGTGTGTGTGTGTGTGTTTGTGTTTGTGTTTGTGTGAGTGTATGTGTGTGTGTGTCTCTCTCTCTCTTTTCCCTTCTCCTCCCGTGTGACAAGGATGGGTGTGTCATCACTGAATGTCAGGCTGAGGCACAATCGCTCGTGTTTCCTGCGAGTTGCGACAACGCTAAAAATACGTTTTAATCGGATTTCTCTAACTGTTGTCTAGTATCCAATCACGTCCTGAATCACCCGCAACAAAACTAATTTTGTTCGGCTACTGCGACTCTCGATTATGGTGTTATCCACTCCACGACATTTAACATAGCCAACGTTTTACAAACTCAAAGAATTACAAACCATGTGACAGTGTATACACATATATATATATATTTCAATTTTGAAAAAGTTAATGTTATTATGAGTGACAACGCGACAATCAATGTTTGTGAGCTGCAGCAGCAAAGATAATTATAATCATATTTTCAATTCAGTACTACTGCATACACGCCAGACAAGTAATGACGCAGTAGTAACACCGAAAAAGATAGAAGCAACCATAGAGAGAGAGAGAGAGAGGAGGAGACTGATGATTTCCTGTTCAAACTAAAACCTAATAGTAAACATTATTGGGTCCAAGTCTATACCTTTCCCCCCTTTTTTTAAGCTCTCTCAGACAGCGACGATAACAAAAGGATATGTAATATATGTTATAAGGTGTAGGGGGAGGAGGGGCTGCTTGGGGAGGAGAGAGGCGGGAGGAGGAGGAGGTTTTGAGTGGAGGGGGTCGGGGGTGAGGGTATCGTTTCTCTGAGCTCATTCGCCTAATTTGGTTACTTGCAGAAATCTTGTCACAACGGGGGAGGGGTAGTGGAGCGAGGGAGTGACTCCGTGGACCACAGCAGCCACCAGTGGATCAAATCATGCACGGGAACACGAACAGTGCAACACTCCCCTTCCCTCCACCCTACCCCCTCCCACACCCTCAAGATTGGCGATCGGCCAAATTACTCTGTCGAGATCGATTCTTGGCCCTGTCATACTGTCAGGACCTCAATGCCTTCGTTTTCCGGGGGAAAAGAAGAGAGAAAATGGAAGACGCGTCAAAATACGCCCTGCTGTTAAATTGGATGAGTTAGGCTAAATTGACAGACTTTCCCACAGTGAGATCAAAGCGGCACTGTGTGTTGATTACATTCTTCAACGAGCACAACGTACGCCAATAGTTTCTCCAATGGAACGAGGATTGATCGAAAACTGCATGCATGCATGGCACCAACAAGTGACAGTTGCTTTGCTGCAACTCAATTGATCAGGCCTGCTGTTTGCTCCAATATAATGTAGATCTGGACATACGATCTAGATTGATACATCTTTATTCAGATCGACACACACACACACACACACACACACACACACCAAGGACCGTAACCCCTGCTGACATGGTCCCTTCGACATGGACCACTGCTGTGCCACATTCCATCCCATCACCTCGTGTTTGCCTACAATCTGCAGGTTAGTTTCCGTCATGATGCCGACAAGATAGCAGAAAGACCGACGGCATTTTTTGGTTACTTCTTTCCGTTGAAGTTGAAACGAAAACCCTCATTCAAGGAGGTGCAAACGAGATCATTCAAAGAAAAAAGACCAGATGCACCGAACTGTTGCATACATCGGCGATCCAGTGCCACAAAAGGAATAAAATGAATTAAAGAAAACGAGAGCAAAGTTCAGACCGATAACAGTAAACTAGTAAACTTGAATTCATCAGAACAAAACGACTGAGACTGTGAGAGCTAGCACGTGTTTACTTCTGGAAGCCACCTTACGTCCTGCATTCCACAGATAACGCATTTAGGGTCATGCCTACGGTCATCGTAGTTCTAGAAAGCAAGAAAATGCACAGCAATGCGAGTGCTATGCCGTGACTGGGCCGCGCCAGATGTGTGCTCGCGCGCGCAGTCAAAATACGCTGTGAATGTCACTGTTTAGACTACACTTCGTGGAACGGATAAACATCGAAACTGACTGCCGCCACACAAGCACAAAGGCACACCTTGCTATAGATGCACAATGGGGGAGCGCGAAGACGGCTTTCAACACGTGCAACCCGTCCCTTTCATCGGAATAAAGCAACTGGTCCAAACACCCCACACCGGAAACTTGGTTTACTCTTCTCCGCTTCACAGCTTCCAGGTGTTTTCGCGAGGAAGAGCCGACAGTCTTCCCAAGTTCACGGGTTGTTTGCCCCCCATGACTTCCCACGCCCAACGGCAATAAGCAAGTCAGCCTCCACGCGGATTTATTCATCAGTTTTCACGACTGAATTCTCTCACCGAAATACGAGATCTTACAAGTTTATGATTTTCAAATTAATTCTTCTGTTATCCCATCGAAGTTCAGGTCAGCTAGTACGCATGATGTCAACATTTTCTGGTGCCATTAAGTCAGCTGTTAATTCAACTATTCCACCTACAACCTCAAATATTTAGTACAGCGTGGGAAAGGACCTACCAACACTCACATTCAGACGTGGGAGGTGAGAAAGCTTTATAGTGGACCCGCGAAGTCAACTTCTGAAAAAAAAAAAAAAAAAAAAAAAATCTGTCAAAGTATACTGACTATAAACTGAATATCTCGTCTTGGCCCCATTTACCACTACCACCACCAACAAAATGTGCCCTTGTCTTCCCAGTGTTCGCTCGTAACTTTATGTCCAGTGGTTTCCGAGAAAAACAACAACAAACAAACAAACAACAACAACAACAAAAAAACAAAACAAACAACGCTGCCCGCTAGACAGATGTGTGCATTCATAAATCTATCCTCTCAGACAGAATGACCTTGAACTACATAACAGCCACTTTGACTTTGGCCTGGGTCTCATAGATTTCTGGGCACTGGTTTGTGCAGACGATATAAACAGACCGCAAATTCATCAAATTAGACTGTGCAATGCTCCTTTGTCAATATGCAACTTCTTGATTGCAAGCCAACGTCTACTCCTATAAGCAGAAATAAACTTGTAAACAGAAAATTCAGGCAAAAACAAAACAGAAAAGAGCTCTACTGTCTACCTGCGATATATACAGGGACTGTCTTATCTGTAACTCTTAGAACTAAACAATTGCACTTGTATGGCTCGAATCTCGGGGAGGATGGCAAGATATCTATGGATAATTTATAGCGAAAAGCAAAACTGTTCAAGCTAACTGGAGCCAAGATGTCTGTAAACTTGTGGAAACGGGTTCCAGATCAGTCAGCGTGAGTGACCCGTGTCACCTTTGAGAAAAAGAGGGAGAAGTGAGAAGAGCGGGGACACAGAGGGGGAGGGAAAGGGAAGGAGAGGAAGGGGGGGTGATAGGTCGGAGGGGGTGGAGGGGGAGGAGGACGAAGAGACTCGAACAAATATTTCTGTCTCACTGGGCCTCCTCCATCGTGGGTCAACCGAGCATGACCACTGGCTGATTTAGTTCTCCTGTGGCAACTGGGGCGAGAAAATGGAGAGATGTGGGTCCCCCTGTTTTTACTGCCGACATAAAATGCCTGTAAAATCCCCGGCCGTCCATCAGAGTGAGTTGAACATGGGCCGGTTTTAGCTCTCTCTCTCTCTCTCTCTCTCTCTCTGCACAGTCTCCGTGCCTGTCTGTCTCTGTCTCAGGGCATCCTCCATCTCAAACAAAGCTGGAATATTAACAGGGTAATGCCGTCTGACACGTGCATTAAAAATTAAAAACAAAACAAAACAAAAGCAAAAAACAAAAACCCGCGTACATTGTGTTCCAGTAAATCTCCTCCACCACCAATCCCTGCACTGCGAGTTTCACGAACACACCATGCGCCGGCTCTTCACCTAACAGCCCATCGCAAGTGCCTTTTCCCATGTCAACAAAGAGTGGACACTTTGATGAAGGAGATAACGTTATCTCGTTGTCTTGTCTACATCCGCATGCTCTAAACATCGGTTAACACACACACACACACACACACTGGACGCAACCACTGTCATTGTTGGGCAGTCTCGCCAACGCAATGGTATTTTACGACCTCCAACTCCAAGAGATTCATGATTACACTGTAAGTGGATGGCATATTATTATGTTACCCATGTGAGGAATCTCAAGTCACTTTCAACATAAAAAATCAAGTGATGGGAAATCCTGATCCCCATTCCTGTTAGTGATTAAGCGCATCTCACAGATCTATGAGATCACTGTTAGACAAAAAGACTTCAAAGAGGCAACAAAACCGGCAGATCTTTAGGTTTTACAAAGCTGTCGCATCAGGGCTGCCGATATGACCGCTTTATGGCGGTGAAAAATAAAGGGGGGAAGGGGGGGAGGAAGGGTCATACACCCAAGAGCCTACTCGAGTGTACAAGTTCCTAAATGAAAGAACGCATGAATGGCCAGAAGAAAACAATCACAGGATTGCGCAAAACATTCAAATAAATCAATATTACACAGAAAGGGGAAAAGAATGCACGCCACGAACGAACTTCAGAATAAATTTGGAACAACGCTGATTCCATAAAACCATCATGACAAGATTGCCAATGCAAGTTAACAAGACAGTAAATAAACCGATAAATCAATTCACACACACACACACACACACACACGTGTACATGTACTTTCCAAAACGCACGTTACAAAAGAGAAACAACACAAGCAACAGGAAAACACGCCAACTCAGGAACTCACCATTGGCGTCTATAGTGAATCGCCCCAGCCCCGAGCCGTCCCGGATGGAGTAAGTAATCCTTCCCCCGTTAGTCCCGTCCTCGTCTCTGTCATGAGCACGCACCTGCATCACGTAGGTGCCAACAGGGGCGTTCTCAGCCACAGACCCTCGCTTCATGAAGCTGTCGAACTCCGGGGCGAAGTGGTTCTCGTTCACATCCACAACCTCAATGTTCAGCAAGCACATGGACACCAGAGACTGCACACCCCCGTCCTCGGCTCTCACGCTCAAGTTGTAGACCTGGGTGGTTTCAAAGTCGAGATTTTCTCGGATTCGGACCGCTCCTGTCAGCTGGTCCACCTCGAACTTATTGCTGGCCCCGTCCACAAGGGCGTAGGTGACCTGACCGTTTTCGCCTTCGTCCAGATCTTGCGCCGTTAGTGTTGTGACCACAGTCCCGATGGGGAGGTCCTCCCGGACGCGAACCGTCTGCATTTTGGGAACAAATTCCGGAAAGTTGTCGTTCACATCGTTGAGACGGATGATGACGGAGGCAGTGGACGATAATTTGACGTGTAGCCCTGAGTCCTCTGCCCGAACAAGGATGGTGTACGACGACTTCTTTTCTCGATCCAGTGTGTTCTTCACCTTGAGCATGCCACTGTCCGCTTCCACAAAGAAATCCTCCCCGTGAGACAAGATGGAGTACTGGATGCGAGCATTGAGACCGGAGTCCTTATCCGTGGCGTAAACTTGCAGGACTGTCGTATTCACTTGAACGTCTTCAAAAATGTTCTGCTCATAAACTCCCTCCTCGAACTGAGGTGCATTATCGTTTTCGTCGCTGATGTATACTGTCAGAACTTTGGAGACTGACTTCTTCATATCTCCCACGTCCTGTGCTGTAATGGTCAAGTTGTATTCTGACTTTCTCTCGTGATCAAGCGGTGAGAAAATCTTGAGATCTCCACTGAAGGTATCGACCTTGAAAGCACCATCCTCATTACCTTGGGAGATGACAAACAGTATCTGTCCAGCATAACCCTCATCTTTATCAGTGGCTGTCACCTTGAAGACCACACTGCCCACTGCAGCATCCTCGGGAACCGTGATGTACACGGGGAAGGCTTCCTCAAACTCTGGAGCATATTCACCAATTCCGGAAAGACGTTCCTCCTCTGCCAGGTCGTCGTGACTGACTTCGCTGTCCTTGTTGTTGTTGGAAGAGAGTCTGAGTATCTCTTGAAGACGGCTGGCAACGTCTGTGTCCTGGCAGGTGACGCTGACGTCTGCAGTGGCCATGTGTTGGCCTCGCTTTTTGTTCACCAACTGCAGTGTGATGGTGGTGGGGACTGACCTGTGCTCACCATCGTTTGCTACGATGCTCATCTGTCTTGAGTCAACTGGGGAGGCTGCGAGGCTGCATGTCAGTTTCACAGACCCTGTGGAGGGTTCAACCGCGAAACAGCCATCGTCATTCCCTTCAGAAATACTGTAGGAAATGATGTTGCCGGCGTCAAAATCGATGGCAGTCAGCACAACAATAACCGTTCCAACCGCCGCCTCCCTGGACAGATATCCTTTGCAGCGTGTTTTTTCAAACTCGGGACTGTTATCGTTGGTGTCCCTGACGCTGATGGTGACCAACTCCTCTGTCCAGTGTCTGAAGGGTGTTCCCCAGTCGGACGCCCGGACATGCACGGAATACTGTTTTCTCATGGTTTCGAAGTCAAACACCTTCAAGGTCTTGATCTCCCCCGTGAAGGCATCAATCTCGAAAGGAACATCTTTAAAGTTGTGGATAGAATAGCTGACGTGACCGTTGTCCCCCGAGTCGGCGTCTGTAGCTGTCACGGCGGTGACCAACGTGCCTTTTGCCACGTTCTCGTTGACAAACACTTCGTCCTTTATGCTGGAGGTGAACTGTGGAGCATTGTCATTGAAATCCAACACGTTAATGATGACTTTAGTTTCCCCCGTCAGACGAGTACCACTGTTTGCTCGGTCTTCAGCATACACCACCAGGATGATCTGATTTTGAACTTCGGCATCCAGTGGTGCTGCTGTGGAGATCAAGCCCGACACGTCATCAATGGAAAACCTTTTCGACCATTCATCGTTTTCCTTCAACCTATATCTCACTTCTCCATTCTGCCCTTCATCAGCATCAGTGGCTTGGACAAACAGCACTGGTGTACGCACAGGGACAACTTCAAGAAGCTCGGCTTTGTACAGGCCTTTTTCAAAGGCTGGTGAGTTATCATTGACGTCCTGAATCCTAACAGGGATAAGGATTGTTGAGGACTTAGGGGGCTGACCCCGATCCACAGCAAGGATGGTAATATTAAAACCTTCTGGCTGCTCTTCTCTATCAAGACGAGATGTAACAATGACGTTATACACGCCAGAGCTTGCGGTAGACATTATGCGGAAACCCTTGTTGTCAAGAACGCTTACATTATCGATTTCTCCGTTTAGCCCGACATCGGGGTCAGTGATGGTCAGTACAGCAAAGATGCTGCCAGGACTGGCGTCTTCCATCAGAGTGGGCAGCTTCTGCACCAGGATGATAGGGGGGTGAAAGTTGACTGGTGTCACGTTTACTTCCAACACAGTATTACTTAGCGGGGACTCGGGTCTGTCTGACTTTAAACCCCGATCTTCGGCGTGGATTTCAAGCCTGTACTTCTTGTGCTGAAACATTAGAGGGCGTAGGAGGGTGACCACACCACTGGTGGGATGGATGGCAAACATGGGTGTGGGACTGACCAAGCTGTAGTAGATCTCCCCGTTGATGCCCACTTCTGCATCCGTAGCCTTCACTTCTGCGATGCTGGAATGCAGAGGCGTGTCCTCTGGAATGCTGACGTTGAAAGGGCGCGGGGGGAAGAGAGGGCTTAACTCGTTCTGATCCAGTAAAGTGATGTTGAGATCAGTGAAGGTTTCAACCACAGACCCTGTGAGGAGTCTACCAACGGCTCGGATTCTCAGATAGTATGTTTGCCTGCGCTCTCTGTTCAACATCCCATAAGTGTCAGTTTTCGTTTTGGTCCGCACGCGCACGAAATAAAAATCCTGCACTCTGATGCCCTCAGCGTGAAAAATGCCGCTGTTGTCCCCTCTTTTGATGTCGAAATCCACTCTCTGTATTCTGGAGACTTCTGACAGGAAAATGCCCATTCGGACAGAAGTTTTGACGTACACTTTTCCCACTGCATTCTCGGGCACGGTACCATTGTACACTTGATGCGTGAAGCGGAAGTTCTCTTCCGTGGCTCTGGCAGAGCTCGCCTGGCCGGCCCTGGCAACAAGGATCAGCAGCCAGAACAGCCATGTCTGCCACCCCACACATGGCACGGCTCTGCGCCGTTCCATCTTTGTATCTGGAACAGTCAACACCACAATTGCCTTTAAAGACGCGGCTTTCTTGTGTTTTCATATTCTCCCTCTCTACAAAACAAAATATATAATGTACTCCGTTTTTGTTTGTTTTGTTTTTGTTTTCAAGGCATGTATGTATATACTTCGTGTGGGCTTTTTTTTCTCTTCTTTTCATGGCATCTGTGTGTGTTAGTCTGCATGTGTTTATGTGTGTGTGTGTGTGTGTGTGTGTGTGTGTGTGTGTGTGTGTGTGTGTGTGTGTGTTCTGCGTTTTTGTTTGTGTGTGTGCGTGTGCATGTGTGTGTGTGTGTGAATGCGTGCGTGGGTGCGTGTGTGTGTTTTGCGTTTTTGTTGTTGTTGTAGTTGTTGTTGTGTGTGTGTGTGTGTGTGTGTGTGTGTGTGTGTGTGTGTGTGTATGGTAACCATGTGAGCATGTATCATATTGTATGTATACACTGTTTACTATTGATAGGTCTAACTAGCTTTGACCCTCTCCAACCAAAGAAAGGGCGATTGATATTTGATCATGTGGTATGATAAATTCCACCAAACACTGACCCACTCTATCCGATGACTTGGTCATGAAAAAGGAAGACAACAGACAAGACCACACACAAACACACACACACACACACACACACACCAAACACTGTCAGCAATTGAATGACCAAGCCATTAAGATGCTATCGCCTTGATTTCCTGACGATTGAATGAACCCATTCAAAGGACGTATTAGTAGTTTTCTATCTTTGCCATGGGACATGATCGACGAGTAGGTCGACTACCTTTCCTCAAATAATGTGGGTTGTTTTAGTGAGGCGGGATGAGAATAGTCGATCACACTGATCCTGACCGACGATGAAAGAAAAAAACAGGAGACGGGAGGTCTGGGTATGGGGGTGGGGGACGGACAGGTTGAGAGTGGAAGGGAACACACACACAAAGAAGACAAAGAAGAAATGGGGGAAACGAAGAAAAAGAGAAAGACGGCATGTTTTAAAACCTTTTCAAACAAACACAGAAAGAGTGAAAATCCTGTATCTGTGTGACGCGGGGATCGTCTGCTATGAAAGAGAATTCTTTTCCTTCACCACTGCTTGGCCCAGAAACCTAGACAATTATGACTAGAACTAGAAGGTATGCCTACCTTTGTATATGTTGTAAAGCATATTTGATTAGATAAGAATGTTCTGTATTGGAAGTGACCCTCATGGCAAATGAGTCCCTGGGACCCCCAGATTTTTTTTTTTTTTTTTTTTTTTTTTTTTTTTTTGCTGATGTAATAAATCAGATGTACTGAAATGGAGATAATATGTTACAAGGAAAATAAATTGGGCGGAAGAGAGGCCAGGAGGGCAGAATCTTGTTTTTTTTAACAATTAAAGTCTCAAATTCCATCCCATACAACTTAACAAAATATGCGTAACATAGAACTTTCTAAAATGGAATCAGAGAATTCATACAGGTCAGATATGTGATGGGAAATCTTCCGAAAAGGACGGAAAGGGGGACATGAATTTTGATGGGGAAGAGAGAAGTAGAGCGACACTGCTTCAACTTTGAAAAAAAAAAAAAAAAAAAAAAAATATATATATATATATATATATGGAACGACAAAACGATTCAAATCCTACTAGCACACACATATATGGCCCACCCATTAAAAAGAAGAAGAAAAACACCTCTCGTGGTTTGAAACGCTGTGACAGAGAAGGGAGAGGAGAAAGTGGGGGAAAAAGTTTGTAGGGGGTAGAGAGGGTAGGGGAAATGGTATGGAGAGCGTGGGGGTGGTGGGGTGTGGGCAGTGACAGAAAGAGGAGTGGGAAGAGTGAGAGACAGCGAGAGAAATAGACACAGAGACAGAGAGAACTAGACAGCGTAGAAATGAGACGCCTTGAGAACTGAGTGAGACAGACACTGCTTCAGTTCTGAAAAAAAGAAAAGAAAAAAAAAAAAAAAACCAGAAAAAAAGGTCAGAGGCAGCTGAGGACCTGTGCAAGTGGGGCCAGGCATGTGGCCCACTTTTGGTGTGTGTGTGTGTGTGTGTGTGCTAGTGTGTGTGTTTGCCCACACTCCACAGGCAAGTGAAATTTTTCTACTTCCTGGCAACCCCTTGTGGTTCTGTATACACTTTATCCACCAGCCTCAATACTTCCTTTTGTAACTGGAGTTTCTTTCACACAGAATGAAGACATACTGATATAATGTATAGGACACTGTTGTATAATTCAATGATACATGTTGTTGTTGTCAAAAATGTTGAGGAGTGTTAATCAACTTAATGTTATTGTTGATGGTATTCATTGTTGTTCCAGTTCATCATAAGAACAGCAAAAGTGATAAAGAAAAAAACACCCAGTATCATACGTATTATGTAATGTATGCACACATTCATAAATCACTGTGTCACTCACAGTGCATGTTATGTGCGTGTGTGGTGTGTGTGCATGTGTGTGTGTGTGTGTGTGTGTGTGTGTGTGTGTGGTAGAAGTAGTAGTAGTAGTAGTAGTAGTAGTAGCAGTAGCAGAAGTAGTAGCAGTAGTAGTGTACACATTCATAAAAAGATGCGTGTGAGTGACTTCACCATATCAATAAAAGGTCTAAAACTTGGATGTCCAAGCAGACACACAGAAACAGAAACAGCACTGACTTAATGGAGAGACAGAAACCAACACTGAAAAAGACCTGTACTAACATCATACACACAGTGAGAGAAAGAGACAACAAGAGAGAGTGACAGAGGAAAGAGGGAGAGGGGCCAAGAAACAGGTGCACACATGACTCACTCAGTCTCTGACTCACTGTTTTCAAAATCTCAGAACTCTAAGCCTAAGCTTTAAAAAAAATAATTTTAATAAATAAATAAATAAATTTTAAAAAGCAATACTGACAAAACAGACAGCAAAGTTTGCTGAGCTGCTCCAGCCAACCAACAACCCCCTGGTCCACCCGCCCACCAGTCCTCCCAGAGAACAATAATTCTCCAGCCCACAAAGGTCCACAGGTACTGCAGAGAGTGGTAAAGGCTGCACAGCCAGACCCCCCCTCCCCCCTCCAAACCCCCCCACCTCCTTTTCCTATGCCTTCCTTCTACCCCCTTGCTCTTACCCCTTGCCATTCTTCTCACTTGTGTGTGAATGGTCTGTCCTTTCGGGTCTGGGTGACTCTTTTGAAGGCAGGGGGAGAGGGTAAGGGGAAAAGGGGTGGGGGCAATGCTGAGAGGGGGGAAGCTGAACTGAGTAAGAACTGTACAGTTTTCACTCTCTCGCCATCTGCTTCACCTGCACTTGGTTAACTCAGGTGACGCTGGGCCCAGGTGAGCCTGAGAGTAAATGAGCTTTTTGAATCTGGGTTTGCTGAACTGGCTTCCTTGCTGCGCAGAGTACTAATGGCTACTACAACATTACAACAATACTGCATTCTGTTAAACAGTTTTACCTTTTCAAATAAACTTTACTGACTGTGGTGTACACTGCAAACCTACAGCTTTTGTTTACAACGCACCACATGAAAAATAACAGGAAAAGATGAAGCACTACACAAGGCAATGTAGTAATGCAATACTCCACAACTAACATCAATGTATCATAATATCAGTATGTTTCTGAGGGCAAATTAATGTTTACAATTTATATACATATATACATATATATATATTATATATATATACACACACACATAATATATACTATTAAAAACAAGAGTTATGGTTAACCACACAAAAAAAATGAACAAACATATTCATCAACATGAGCAGCGGTGAAAGGGAATACCAACAGATTGTATACTATAGATTAAATAACGTCCTTGAGATGAAACTAGTTATCTGAACATTTTAAAAAAATGGTTAATGATATCATTTGAACTTTACAAAGACTGTTTCCATAAAATATCCAACAGTCAGAATTGAATAAAATCTTAATACTTATGTCTTTCACTGGTTTCAATCAAATAAATGTGTACAACCTATCCCAAACAGTTATTTCTTTATCTGTCAGGAACTGCCTCACATGCCAACAAGGTTTGAATCTTTGATGCATACTTTTGATTGAAAACAAGGTCATCATATCTTGCACAGCTGGAGGTAAAAAATGAATTTGACTGGGAATGAGTCATAATGTACTGTATTGTAGCGAGTGTGTGTGTGTGTGTGTGTGTGTGTGTGTGTGTGTGTGCTTGTATGCAGTAAAATGTAACAGACTGTACACATACATGAGAATATATATATTATATATATTTCAAAAGGATCAAATCAACATGAGTGTACTGTTTTTGACACTTGTATGCACACTTTTGTCATGATTGTGTGCAAGCACATATGTGTGAAAAACAGACTACGAATGCATGTAACGTATGGAACCAGATCATACATACATATACACAACACTCTACTGTCTCTGGACAGTGAAATTATGGGGACGCAGTTGTTAAGCCTGTAGAAGCTCTACGCTACTATCTTCTCCTCTCTAGGAAAGAAAAGCATAGCAGTAGTGTGGGCAGGAAGGGGGAGGGGGGCAAGACACACAGAGGTCTCGGGAAGGGTACAATTTCACCTGTCGCTGACAATGACACAAGTCAGCATTGTATAGTTGTGTGAAGCCGACAGCTACTTACAGCTCAGCTTGCCAGTATGTCAGCTGCCCCCTATCTCACAGTATATGAAGGCAACTGATGTGAGGAAAGGAGCCTATGTCTCCAGATGAGTGAATCAGTGGAAAAGAGAGTGAGTGAGAGAGTACTTGAGAAAGAAAGAGAGAGACAGGCACACAGAATGACAGAGATCTTGAATGAGAAAAAAAACAAAAACATACAGATCGAGAAAGAGAGAGAAAGAGAGAGACTCAGTAAGAGCGATAGACAAACAGCAAGGCTGATGCAAATAAAAAACAAAATAGAGAAAATCCATACAGTGCACAGGGAATGTTATATTAGTATCATTACTATTAATAACTATAACATTAAGCCCAATGGAAGTATGTGGCAGTACCTGTATTTCTACTTTCACACATTACAGTATGCATACCCGAGTACATTATGCAAGATAAAAACTGGAATCTAAATTGTTTACATCTAAACTAATATACATGTGTATAGGTTTCACGTGACTGTCCGCACAACAGACAAAAATATACACTTAAAACTGATATGGTTGCTTCTCACATGTCTTATTGATACTATAGCCAAATTCTTTATAAAATACAAATGCAGAATTAAATAAGTAAATCCAACAATACAAATGTTCATAAAAGATCTCAAAAAAGGGCAAATGAAATTGACAAGTATGTCTTTAAAATATCTGTGGAATATAACAAACTTGTGCAGAAATGGGCACCATACATTGTACAAGATTAGGATCTATACTATATATAATAATGGTGTGAAAGAATATTGATATGTAACAGTAAACTAAGCATCAAAATTAATGTATGAATGAAAACCCATTGTTCTGATTATGCTTTGATGTGAGCCAAACATAGTAATATCACATGGTATCAACATGTGAATGAATAGGCATTGATCTGCCTATATTACTTTGATGTAACTGGGGACAGTAATACCAATGGAATCAGTGTGTGAACGGATATTTTAAAATCTGCCATTACTAAAATTTCATTGTAAATTGTGTATTATACTGTCAAACAGAACAATGTTTGAATAAATATTTACTGTTCTGTTGATATAATTCTTGATGTGGAATGACTGATATTCTGAACAATTAAATATATTGTTGTAACTTCCCAGTATAAAATACTATACTTTGTAAGTAAACCTTTGTCTGAATGAAAAATGATTTGAAAAAAAGGGGGAAAAAAGCATAAAAATAGGAACACTGTTATTTCTTGTTAGGAAACCAGTTACTGTTCCAGAATTATACCATGTATGAATTTTGAAAGGGATGATTGCCACCAAACTTAACCTAATCATTGATTGTACACACACACAAAATAAAATCATTTTTTATCACCATCATTAAAATTTTAGAATCACATGGGATTTTCCACTATTTGTGTGGATATGAAATAATGAAACAAGGCAGTCACATGGACAGTGTGACGCGAGATAACTTGATCACGGTCGAGAAAGCAAGCCTAACGTGCGGTTTTTCCTGTTTCACGAGAAATCGGGGTTCTTCGCAAAGTTTGTTTTGTTTGCAGGTCGTTTTCCTGACAATCTGACACTTTTGTCCTGAAAACGGGATCAACACACAATGGGCTGGAGCGTGATCTGCACAGCAGGTCCCCGACCGCAGCCGTTCAAGTGACAAAATATTGACAAAAGAAAACGCTTGTATCAGCGATTCGACCCTATCAGTTTATGAAACCTGTTATAAATTACAGTTCAAAAAGCAGGTGCGTTACCGTTTGAAAGTGTCGACGGTGATGGTTTTAAGAGAAGACTGAACCAGCGTACAACGCACAGACGTGTACAAATCACAATCTGATTTACACTCTCTCTGTGGCGACTAAATTTTATCTCGCTCGCTATTTAACTTTGCAATGCACACCTTTGCCACCGACCACGAGAGGCTCATTCACAAGGCATCAACTTTCGTCTGCCCATCTCATACCTTTGCTTGAAGTTTGAATTGAGAATCATCCACTTTACACACAACTAACTCCAGAGAATGCAAAGGACAACAAATCGGGATTCACTACTTACGTTCAAATGCACATAGTCCTCACAAACTACTCCAAGTCGCCTTGAATTTCGAAGAGCGCTTGCCAGTTGCTGTCCGATAGCAGCCGTCTGTCAGCCATTGACACACAATGCGCTGAGCGCAAGCAACGGCGACAACGATTGGCTGACCTCATGACCTTTGTATACCTCCGCTGTGAAGACTATATTCGCTGAAAGCCGTTCATTGTTTCACAAAATCTTTTGGGGTCCACATTCATACCTCAAGTCACGGAATTTTCTTTTCTTTTTACTTTGCAAATTGCTTTATGTAACTTTAATCAAGAACAATTGCTAGTTCGTCAAAATAGACTATTTTGTTTACTCTTGCGCACGTCAATCACATATAACCCCGCCTTTGACACACGCCTGTACCCAAGGCCAGAGAACAATATGAATGATTTCGAAAATTTGTTCAAAGAAAAAAAACACACCTGGTTTTAATTTTTCCTCTCCGAAAGGGTGTATGAGTGTTCGTGTGGTCAACATGCACATTCCATTGCTATGTAAATCTTCGATCGGTTGTGTGAGTCACCGCTCCGCGACTGCTTGAGTCGTGTGCCTTTCGCGTGCAGACGACAACGGTCAGATTACTTCGCGTTATTGTCGGCGTCTGGAAGCACAGATTTAGTTCCCTTGAACAAATCTCTCCACTCTGTGTGTGTGTGTGTGTGTGTGTGTGTGTGTGTGAATAGAATAGAATTGAATAGAATATTTTTATTGTCATAAAACCATAAAGTTTATAAGACACAATGAAACATAAACATGAGCATATTAAGAAGACTCGGAAACATTCATGAACAAATTTCGCCAGCCTTGGCTTATTTCTGTTATGAGGATCAATTCACTAGGCTTTGCAACACTCCGACGCGCACGCACACACACACAGACACACACACACGCGCGCGCGCGCGCACGCACACAGAGCACGCACGCACACACACGTATATGAAAATTATTTATCTCTCTACATTATATGCATGGAAAGAGAGAAAGAGAGAGAGAGTTATAGATTGAGAGAACGAGTATAGATTGAGACCAGGAGATCGAAAAAGATAGAGAATATTCAGTGATTGAGAGAGAAACAGAGAAGAAATAGCGGTAGAGTTTGTTTTGCTTTGCATAAGATCACGTGTTATATATATATATATATATATATATATATATATATATATATATATATATATATAAGATCACGTTAATTTTACTACGAGCTACTTCACCAAAATGGTAAAGATGTATGACCAAAATATGGCATGTTAGGCGGCAAAAGAACATGATAGTAATATGTTATGAGGACATACTCTCACAGTTTTATCGGGAAAAAAAGAGAAAAATGTCAAAGAACGCATGATTTCCATCAAGAGGGTTCCCAAATCAAGAAAATCTATTGATGGTGGAATGTTCCTATGTGGAGAAACATTGGGTACAAAATGAAAGAAAAAAAAAGAAAGAAAAAAAGAAAAACGAGCAATAACGACAATCAAATAAAAGAAATCTCTCCCCGGCGGGGAATTGAACCCCGGTCTCCCGCGTGACAGGCGGGGATACTGACCACTATACTACCGAGGAGCTGTGCTAAATACATCCTTTAACAGTCATAGGGATCAATGGGCAGGTAAATGTGGCCATAGTGAGTCCCTTCTTACACCAGATCACATACAGTACATTGTACAGCTCCTCGGTAGTATAGTGGTCAGTATCCCCGCCTGTCACGCGGGAGACCGGGGTTCAATTCCCCGCCGGGGAGATCGATTTTTTTTTTTCTCTCTCTCTCCTGTTTTTTTTGTTTGTTTTTTTTTTATCTATTTTTTCAGATTACATTTAACGTGTGCGCGGGTTTCTTTTTTGTTTCTTTCGAGCAGTACTTTATGTACATGTTTCTCTTTTGTTTGTTTGTCTGTAGAGGATGAGGTATGTGAGTGTATGCATGTCTACACTGTGGGAGCAACGGGATATTGGAACGTGCGGGTGTGTGTATGTATATATCTTTGTATATATGTGTGGGGGGTTGGGGGTGGGGATATGGGCGTGTGTGTGTGTGCTTGTACAAGTAAGTGTTCATCTGTGTGTGTGTGTGTGTGTGTGTGTGTGTGTGTGTGTGTGTGTGTGTGTGTGTGTGCCGTGGAAGCTGCGATACGTAGCCTAGAAATGAGTGTGTGGAGGAGGGGGATAGAGGAGGTGCAGGGTAATGTGTGTGTGTGTGTGTGTGTGTGTGTGTGTGTGTGTGTGTGTGTGTTGGGGCTCATGCATGTTTATGTGTATTTGACTGTGCTTTCATATCTGTGAAACTGCATGTTTGGTGCTTATCTGTTATGCATGTGTGGGTGTATGTGTGAATGAGTGTCTTCATGTTTTACATTTATTTGCTTATTTATCATCATTGTTGTCTTATTTATTTATTTATTTTATTATTATTGGTAGCGCGTTGGGTTACGCTGCTGGTCAGGCATCTGCTTCGCAGATGTGGTGTAGCGTATATGGATTTGTCCGAACGCAGTGACGCCTCCTTGAGCTACTGAAACTGAAACTGAAACTGTGCAATGTACTGCATGTGATCTGTCTGTAAGAAGGGACTCACTTTGGCCACATTTACCTGCCCATAGATCCCTATGACTGTTAGAGAATGTTTTCCGCACAGGTCCTCGGTAGTATAGTGGTCAGTATCCCCGCCTGTCACGCGGGAGACCGGGGTTCAATTCCCCGCCGGGGAGAGATTTATTTTAGCTTATTATCGTTGTTGCTCGTTTTTCTTTTATTTCGTTTTCTTTCTTTTTTTTATTTTGTGCTCATCTTCTTTTATTTTGTGGAAAAACTCTACACAGAAACATTCCAACGTCGATAAATTTCCCCGATGTACGTATATACCCTCTTGATGGGAATCAAGTGTTTTTCGACTTTCTTTTTTTTTCTTTCTTTTTTTCTTTTTTCTCCTCCATTCGGTAAAAGACTGCATTTTGTCGTCCTCATACCACATTACTTTCAGTTTTATTTCCTTTCGTGATATATTTTGGTCAAACAGCTTTGTCATTTTGGTGCAAAAGTATCATTTTATTTTGTTTGGCAAAAATACAAACGTAAGCTTATTTCATGAGAGTGTGTCCATGTGTCCAGAAAAATAAAACAAATCTACTACTCGAAAGAAACAAAAGACAAATCCGCACAGATGGTAAATCTAATCTCAGAAAAGAAAAAAAAGAAAGAGAGGGAGAGAGAGAGAGAGAGAGAGAGAGAGAGAGAGAGAGAGAGAGAGAGAGAGAGAGAGAGAGAGAGAGAGACAAATAACAAAACCCCCTAACTCTCGGGGAATTGAACCCGTCTACTGCGTGACAAGCTGGAATACTTACGGAGCTGTGCTGATATCATTCGTTATCAGAAATAGAAAGAAAAAGAAAAAAGAAAGAAAAAAAAGGAAAAGAAAAAAAAGGTGCAAGTATGTCACTGCAAAAACAGAAATGTGATCTTATGCCGTGAGAGTGTGTCCAAAAAATAAACTAAACATATCTATCGCTCGAGAGAAGCAAAACAGAAACACAATCACTCAGTCAACCGAATCATATATATATATATATATATAACGAATGATATCAGCACAGCTCCGTTAGTTTCCCCGCCTGTAACGCGGGAGACCGGGGTTCAATTCCCCGAGAGAGTTGTTTTTTTTTTGTTGTTTATTGTTTGTTTGTTTGTTTGCTTTCTCTCTCTCCTTTTCTTTTCTTTCCTGAGATTAGATTTACTGTGTGTGCGGATTTGCGCAAAATAAAAAAAAGAAAGAAAACGAAATGAATAACAGAAAAGCGAGCAACAACGACTATAAGCTAAAATAAATCTCTCCACGGTGGGGAATTGCACCCAGGTCTCACGCGTGACAGGCGGAGATACTGACCACTATACGACCGAGGCGCCGTGCAACATTTTCCATAATATATGATCTACTGTAATAACTGACCCACTTTTACAACACGTTTTCCTGTCCTTGGAAATGCTGTGACTGATAATGAATGTGATCAATACAGCTCCCCGGTAGTATAGTGGTCAGTATCCCCGCCTGAGGGGCTGTGTAGATCACATTATTCTTTATCTGTCACAGGATTTCCAAGGACAGAAAAACGTGTGGTAAAAGTGAGTCAGTTCTTACAGTAGCTCACATGCATCCTTCTGAACAGCTCCTCGGTAGTATAGTGGTCAGTATCCCCGCCTGTCACGCGGGAGACCGGGGTTCAATTCCCCGCCGGGGAGAGTGGTTTTTTCTCTCTCCTTTTTTTTATTTTATTTTTTTCTCAGATTAGATTTACCGCCTGTGCGGGTGTGTCTTTTGTTTCTTTCGAGCAGTAGTTTTTTTCTTTCTTTTCTGGAAACACTCAGTTCGATATGCCGGGGAGAGCCTTAAAATTTTTAATATTTTTTTCTTTCCTTTTAATTTTTAATTTTTTTTATAATCAGGTTTACAATGTGATCGTGTTTCTATTTTGCTTCTTTTGAGCGATTGATTTGTTTTGTTTTTTTCTCACGGTATAAGATCACGCTTTTGCTTTGACATACTTGCACCAAAATGACAAAGCTGTACAGTATAACCACAATATGAGACGAAAGGGGAAAATTATGATAATAATATGTTATGAGGACTACAAGATACTGTCTCAGTTTTATCGAGAAATAAAATTAAGAAAAAGAAAGTCGAAGAACGCTTGATTCTCATTAAGAGGGTACCCGATTAAAAAAAATACTGAGCACAAAACGAAACGTAAGAAAACCGAACAACAACGACAATCAAATAAAAGAACTCTCTCCCCGGCGGGGAATTGAACCCCGGTCTCCCGCGTGACAGGCGGGGATACTGACCACTATACTACCGAGGAGCTGTGTGGATTACACTCTTTATCAGTCACATGACTTCTAAGGACAGAAAAACGTGTGGTAAAAGTGGGTCAGCTCTTACAGTAGATCATATCCAAGTTGTTGCACAGTTCCCGCCTGTCACGCGAGAGACCGGCGTTCAATTCCCCGCCGGGGAGAGCGTGCTTTGTTGTTGTTTTTTTTTGTTTGTTTTTTTGCTTTGTTTTGTTTTGTTTTGTTTGTTTTCGGTCATTTATTTATTCATTGATTATAATCAGATTGATTATGACATTGTATACATGCTTCTCTTTTGTTTTTTTCGAGCGATAGGTTTGTTGTTTTTTTCTGGGCACACACGGCATAAGATCACGTTTTATCTTTTAAGATCGTGTTAATTTTGCTACGACATACTTGCACCAAAATGACAAAGCTGTATGACCAAAATATGGCAAGTTGGACAAAAATTTTGATTGTAATATGTTATGAGGATATACTGTCTCGGTCTTATCGGAACAAACTCGAAACCTCGAAAAACGCTTGATTCCCATAAAGAGGGTACCTAGATCAAGAAAATTTACTGATGGTGGACTGTTACTATGTAGTACCCAAATCATGTAAATTTATTGATGGTGGACTGTTCCTGTATGGAGAAACCACGACTGAGCATAAAATGAAAGGAAAGAAAAAGAAACGCGAACAACAACGACAATCAAATAAAAGAAATCTCTCCCCGGCGGGGAATTGAACCCCGGTCTCCCGCGTGACAGGCGGGGATACTGACCACTATACTACCGAGGAACTGTGTGGATCACACTTTTTATCAGTCACAGGATTTCCAAGGACAGAAAAACGTGTTGTAAAAGTGGGTCAGTTATTACAGAAGGTCATATTGAAGATGTTGCACAGCTCCTCGGTAGTATAGTGGTCAGTATCCCCGCCTGTCACGCGGGAGACCGGGGTTCAATTCCCCGCCGGGGAGAGCGTTTTTTTTTTCTCTTCTTTTTTATTTTCTTTTTTCTCAAATTAGAATTACCGCCTGTGTGGGTTTGTCTTTTGTTTCTTTCGAACAGTAGTTGTTTTTTTTTTCTTTTCTGGAAACACTCAAATTGATATGCCGGGGAGAGCCTTTAAATTAAAAAAAAATTTTCTTTCCTTCTAATTTTTAAAATTTTTTAATGACCAGGTTTATGATGTAATCGTGTTTCTATTTTGCTTCTTTTGAGCGATTGATTTGTTTTGGTTTTTTTCTCACGGTATAAGGTCACGCTTTTGCTGCGACATACTTGCACCAAAATGACAAAGCTGTACAGTATAACCGTAATATGAGATGAAAGGGAAAAATTATGATAATAATATGTTATGAGGACTACAAGATACTGTCTCAGTTTTATCGAGAAATAAAATTAAGACAAAGAAAGTCGAAGAACGCTTGATTCTCATTAAGAGGGTACCCGATTAAAAAAACAACAACAACAACACTGAGCACAAAACGAAACGTAAGAAAACCGAACAACAACGACAATCAAATAAAAGAACTCTCTCCCCGGCGGGGAATTGAACCCCGGTCTCCCGCGTGACAGGCGGGGATACTGACCACTACACTACCGAGGATCTGTGTGGATTACACTCTTTATTTTTCAGATGACTTCTAAGGACAGAAAAACGTGTGGTAAAAGTGGGTCAGCTCTTACAGTAGATCATATCCAAATTGTTGCACAGTTCCTCGGTAGTATAGTGGTCAGTATCCCCGCCTGTCACGCGGGAGACCGGGGTTCAATTCCCCGCCGGGGAGAGCGTGTTTTTTTGTTGGTTTTTTGTTGTTGTTTTTTTTGTTTTGTTTTGTTTTGTTTGTTTTCGGTCATTTATTTATTCATTGATTATAATCAGATTGATTATGACATTGTATACATGCTTCTCTTTTGTTTTTTTCGAGCGATAGGTTTGTTGTTTTTTTCTGGGCACACACGGCATAAGATCACGTTTTATCTTTTAAGATCGTGTTAATTTTGCTACGACATACTTGCACCAAAATGACAAAGCTGTATGACCAAAATATGGCAAGTTGGACAAAAATTTTGATTGTAATATGTTATGAGGATATACTGTCTCGGTCTTATCGGAACAAACTCGAAACCTCGAAAAACGCTTGATTCCCATAAAGAGGGTACCTAGATCATGTAAATTTATTGATGGTGGACTGTTCCTGTATGGAGAAACCACGACTGAGCATAAAATGAAAGGAAAGAAAAAGAAACGCGAACAACAACGACAATCAAATAAAAGAAATCTCTCCCCGGCGGGGAATTGAACCCCGGTCTCCCGCGTGACAGGCGGGGATACTGACCACTATACTACCGAGGAACTGTGTGGATCACACTTTTTATCAGTCACAGGATTTCCAAGGACAGAAAAACGTGTTGTAAAAGTGGGTCAGTTATTACAGCAGGTCATATTGAAGATGCTGCACAGCTCCTCGGTAGTATAGTGGTCAGTATCCCCGCCTGTCACGCGGGAGACCGGGGTTCAATTCCCCGCCGGGGAGAGCGTTTTTTTTTTCTCTTCTTTTTTATTTTATTTTTTCTCAAATTAGAATTACCGCCTGTGTGGGTTTGTCTTTTGTTTCTTTCGAACAGTAGTTGTTTTTTTCTTTTCTGGAAACACTCAAATTGATATGCCGGGGAGAGCCTTTAAATTAAAAAAAAATTTCCTTTCCTTCTAATTTAAAAAAAATTTTAATGACCAGGTTTATGATGTAATCGTGTTTCTATTTTGCTTCTTTTGAGGATTGATTTGTTGTTGTTTTTTTCTCACGGTATAAGATCACGCTTTTGCTGCGACATACTTGCACCAAAATGACAAAGCTGTACAGTATAACCATAATATGAGATGAAAGGGAAAAATTATGATAATAATATGTTATGAGGACTACAAGATACTGTCTCAGTTTTATCGAGAAATAAAATTAAGAAAAAGAAAGTCGAAGAACGCTTGATTCTCATTAAGAGGGTACCCGATTAAAAAAAAATACTGAGCACAAAACAAAACGTAAGAAAACCGAGCAACAACGACAATCAAATAAAAGAACTCTCTCCCCGGCGGGGAATTGAACCCCGGTCTCCCGCGTGACAGGCGGGGATACTGACCACTATACTACCGAGGAGCTGTGTGGATTACGTTCTTTATCAGTCACATGACTTATAAGGACAGAAAAACGTGTGGTAAAAGTGGGTCAGCTCTTACAGTAGATCATATCCAAGTTGTTGCACAGTTCCTCGGTAGTATAGTGGTCAGTATCCCCGCCTGTCACGCGGGAGACCGGGGTTCAATTCCCCGCCGGGGAGAGCTTCTTTTTTTTGTTTTGTTTTGTTTTTGTCTTTTTCCGAGTCATTTATTTATTCATTGATTATAATCAGATTGATTATGACATTGTATACATGCTTCTCTTTTGTTTTTTTCGAGCGATAGGTTTGTTGTTTTTTTCTGGGCACACACACGGCATAAGATCACGTTTTATCTTTTAAGATCGTGTTAATTTTGCTACGACATACTTGCACCAAAATGACAAAGCTGTATGACCAAAATATGACAAGTTGGGTAAAAAATTTTGATTGTAATATGTTATGAGGATATACTGTCTCGGTTTTATTGGAACAAACTCGAAACCTCGAAAAACGCTTGATTCCCATAAAGAGGGTACCTAGATCAAGAAAATTTACTGATGGTGGACTGTTACTATGTAGTACCCAAATCAAGTAAATTTACTGATGGTGGACTGTTCCTGTATGGAGAAACCACGACTGAGCACAAAATGAAAGGAAAGAAAAAGAAACGCGAACAACAACGACAATCAAATAAAATATAAATCTCTCCCCGGCGGGGAATTGAACCCCGGTCTCCCGCGTGACAGGCGGGGATACTGACCACTATACTACCGAGGAGCTGTGTAACACCTTCAATATGACCTGCTGTAATAACTGACCCACTTTTACAACACGTTTTTCTGTCCTTGGAAATCCTGTGACTGATAAAAAGTGTGATCCACACAGTTCCTCGGTAGTATAGTGGTCAGTATCCCCGCCTGTCACGCGGGAGACCGGGGTTCAATTCCCCGCCGGGGAGATTTTTTTAAAATTCATTTATATTTAAAAATTTGAAAAAGAAAACGAAACACACATCATTAGAGATGACAGCCATATCTTACAAGATACTTCGAAATCTTAACTTCAGGGAAACGCTATCGATTCCGTACACGAACTTATGAATACTGATGTCCGTAGATTCCGTGCAACTGAAAACCCTTAGAACCCACACTCCAGTCCTGAAATGACTAATCAGTCACACACACACAGAGACGAACAACGACAGTAAAAGAATAATAAAAGAAATGTTTGATAAAAGAAAAGAAAAAGTATGATAGTAATCTGTTATGAGGACTGCATAATACTACCTCGTTTTTTTCGGAAAAAAAAAAGAAAAAAAAAAAGAAAAAGAAAAAAGAAAAAAAAAAGAAGAGAAAACAAATCAACAAAATTTATTCATGGCGGAATCAGTTTACTGTGTGCAGAAACCGTGAACGCAAAATAAAAGGAACGAAAAACGAGCAACAACCATAAGTAGCTAAAATAAATCTCTCCCCGGGGGGGAATCGAACCCCGGTCTCCCGCGTGACAGGCGGGGATACTGACCACTATACTACCGAGGAACTGTGTGGATCACACTTTTTATCAGTCACAGGATTTCCAAGGACAGAAAAACGTGTTGTAAAAGTGGGTCAGTTATTACAGCAGGTCATATTGAAGGTGTTACACAGCTCCTCGGTAGTATAGTGGTCAGTATCCCCGCCTGTCACGCGGGAGACCGGGGTTCAATTCCCCGCCGGGGAGAGTGATTATTATTTAAAAAAAAATAATTATTTTGCGTGTGCTGTTCTGTTGAAGATTACTGAAGAAAAAAAAAATCAGTACAAATATCAGAGATGACTGTCACATTCTTACAAGATATTTCGAAAATATTAGTTCAGCTTAACGCTTACGACTCCGTACATGAACTTATGAATATTTGTGTTCGTGGATTTAGTACAAGTGAAAACCTTTAAAAGCCACAACCCAGTTCTAAAATTTTTAATCAGTCAGAGAGAGAGAGAGAGAGATGGGATGGGGAGGAATGGGGGGTTGAGGGGGGGGGGGGGGGAAAGAACATGTTGAAAAGCAGCCACTTTTCATAACAGATTTTTTGCGGAGGTTGGACTTTGGATGGGTATGAAGTTGGTGCAGGTGAACGCACATGTGTAGGGTATGGGTACGTGTGTGCTGTGTGAGTGTGTGTGTGCCAGTGTGTGTGTGTGTGTGTGTGTGTGCGTGTGTGTGCGAGTGTGTGTGTGTGTGCTTTGTTTATGTTTATGTGTGGGTGTTTGTGTCCGTGTGTGTGTGTGTATGTGAGTGTGTTTGTGTGTGCGTGCGTGCGTGCGTGCGTGTGTGTGTGTGTGTGTGTGTGTGTGTGTGAGAGAGAGAGTGTGT
>NC_134882.1:33681713-33689213 GCF_041734735.1 Babylonia areolata
TCAAGACACGGAAAAGGGAATGGATAAACCATGGTTTACGTTGACCTCAAATCTGCGAGAATGGTTTCTTTGTTCGTTCGTTCGTTCGTTCGTTTGTGTTGCGGGCAGAAAGAAGACACAGATCGACACACACACACACACACACACACACACACACACACACACACCTTCGCTCCCCCCCCCACCCCTACCCTCCACCCAACCCCCTCTCATTCGCTCCCTCTTTCAGACAGTCCAGCGAACTTAACTTTTTTTTTTTTTTTTTTTTTTTTTTTTTTTAAAGAACCGCGACTGAAGAACTTCACAGTAAATATACAGAAAACATCAAAGGGTTGGAGACTTGGCGGCGGTAAGGTAGATGGAAGGTGGGTGATGGTGGTGGTGGTGGTGGTGGTAGCGAGGGGGAAGAGGAGGTGGAGGAGGAAGGAGGAAAGAGAGAGAGAGAGAGAGAGAGAGAGAGAGAGAGAGAGAGAGAGGGGGGGGGGGGGGTCGTCGTCCAACGACTGCACCACTCTGTACAACAGCACGGACTGGACGTAGCGGCGGGTGACATCAAAAGCATTCCTGAGGGGACCGGTGTGTTTGCTCACCTGTACCTTGTCCCCCCCCCCACCGCCCCCCCCCCCCCACACACACACACAACACCTATCCCGGTCCTGCCGGAGTGGTAGGAGTAGAGTAGAGAAGAGGGGGGAAGGGAGGGAGGGAGGAGGGGTGGTGGTGATGTAAGGCGGGAGGGATGGATGGATGGATGGATGGATAGGATGGAGGGATGGAAGGAGGGATGGATAGGAGGGAGGGATGGATGGATGAATAGGATGGAGGGATGGAGGGATGGGTGGATAGGATGGAGGGAGGGAGGGATAGGATGGAGGGAGGGAGGAATGGATGGATGGATGGGATAGAGGGATGGATGGATGGAGGGAGGGATGGATGGATGGGTGGATAGGATGGATGGATAGGAGGGAGGGAGGGAGGGATAGGATGGAGGGAGGGAGGGATGGATGGGATAGAGGGATGGATGGATGGAGGGATGGATGGATGGAAGGAGGGATGGATGGATGGAGGGAGGGAGGGATGGATGGATGGGTGGATAGGATGGATGGACGGATAAATGGAGGGATGGATAGGATGGAGGGAGGGAGGGATAGGATGGAGGGAGGGAGGGATAGGATGGAGGGAGGGAGGGAGGGTTGGATGGATGGGATAGAGGGAGAGAGGGAGGGATGGATGGATGGATGGAGGGATGGATGGGTGGATAGGATGGAGGGATGGATGGATGGAGCGTTCTTGTCCAAGTTGGTGTCGGTACAGATAACACACAACCTCAGGCTTTAAAAATGATTCTGCTCCGGCAGTTGAATGTACTCAAATACATGGAACAAGACTGTTTTCGTTCTTATGTCGTAGTTAATAATAATAATAATGATTATTATATTTATATAGCGCTGAATCTTGTGCAGAGCCAAATCAAAGCGCTTTCGCATCAGTCATTTACACGAATGCATAACTCTAAAACTGGAAAAACTGAAGTCAAGGAAGAAGCAGGGAAGGGAGGCTATTTTGGGAAGAGGTGAGTTTTAAGACCAGACTTGAAAAAGCTGAGTGCAGAGACCTGACGAAGCCAAAGAGGAAGTTCATTCCAACTGCAAGGTCCAGAGACAGAGAAAGAACGGCGGCCAACAGTCGAGTGTTTGAATCTAGGTATGTGTGGATCTCAGAGAGCGAGTTGGAATGTAGAGGTAAAGGCAGCCACAGAGATAGGAAGGGGCAGATTTGTGAATACATTTGTAACATAGAGTGCTGATCTTGTACTTTATTCTGTGTGAGACAGGTAACCAGTGGAGATGTTGCAAATGAGGAGTGATGTGCTCAGATCTTTTCTTTCTGAGATCGAGGTGGGCAGCAGAGTTTTCTATGCGCTGAAGGGACTGAACGGATGAAGCAGGCAAACCAGACAATACAGAGTTACAGTAGTCAAGGCGAGAGAGAATGAGAGAAACGATAAGTCTAGATGTTGCGTCAGTGGACAGATAATTCCCGACGGACCTGATGCACCACAATTGACAGTAGCAGGATTGGCATGTAAGAACGAAAACTTGTCTCACTGCCTTGCGTGTTAATGTCTAAGTGGATGTCGGTACCGGCAGATAAGATACAACCTCAGACGATAAACTGAAGCTGAGGTGGAATGTACTCACTCAAACACGTGCAGCAAGAATGTTTTCGTTCTAATGCTGCAGTCTGACAACGTCACACGAATCGGAGACCTCGGAATGCGAATCTCCAGTGCTTTTGTAGCGTGCCGAGCGTCACACAGCTAAGTCTGCGGCGTTGGTCGTTCAACTGAAAATTCCTTTCCGATGATTTGGGTGTGGTCCAGCCTCTCCACAGCGCCTGGTGGCCGGGTAAATGATGTAGAAGTTCAGTCTTCCCCTCCCCTGATCTCCCGGGTCAACATTTGTACAGACCTGTGCTGTATGCGGGTACCTGACATTCACCCCCTCTCCCCACCCCATCTCACTATCCGGCCTCCCTCTCTTACTGTCCACCCCTCCCCCCCCCCCCACACACACATCCCTCTTCCCCTCCCCCCAACCCCTTCTCACCACATTCCCCCCCCCCCATCCCATCACGCGTGAAAGCACTCATATCAAAATACGCACGTTCAACAGCCTATAATCCCACTCCACGCCTCCTCCATTCCCGTGTTTACGCACGAGCTTTCAAATTTCGCACGTTCAAGAACCGGAAATCTACGAACGTCACGGAAACAGGAAAAGTAACCCAGCCTACATTACGTTTGTTCTCACTAAAAGGTGGGCATGGACAATCAACACGCTAACCCCCCTTTTCTGTAAACGTCAGCACGTGAGAGTGGAGAAAGCCTCATTGAGAGAGGAGAAGGAAGAAGAGTATAGGAGCCAGGAGGGGCGAGGTTTGAAGAAAGAATGTGAAGGCCAAGGCGCGGCGGTAGCAAAGAGAAGGAAGGAGGAGAAGAAGACAGAAGAGGAATGGAGGGGAGCGCGCAAAGAAGACAATGGAGGAAGAAGAGGAGGAGGAAAAACAGGGAGATATTTCTGCCATCTTGGTCTATTCGTCTGCATTTTCTTCTTCTTTTCTTTTCTTTTTTTTTTTTTTGCCTGGAACTCCTCTCCCTCAACATTTGATTTAGTCTCCAGAGACGTCAGAATTGAACGCGTTCAACGCAATCGACTTTGTTGTCGCCTAAAACACAGCAAGTGCCGGTTTTACATGGTATTTATTAATGTATTTATTCATTTATTTATCTATCTGTTTATTGTCATTTTATTATCTGTATTTATGTCTGTTTCTTTCCCAGCGGATCGGTCAACACCAGTGACACAGTCTGTGTGTTTATCTGCTGTGATGTAAGTATCTCTAATGCCCAGTATTTATCTCTCTCTCTCCCCTGCTTCTCCACGTCGATCTGTCCCCCTGTCTGTCTTTTATTTTATTTTATTTATTTATTTTCTTCTCAAGGCCCGACAAAGCGCGTTGGGTTACGCTGCTGGTCGGGTATCTGCTTGGCAGATGTGGTGTAGTATATATGGATTTGACCGAACGCAGTGACGCCTCCTTGAGCTACTGATACTGATACTGTCTGTATATCTGTCTCGCTACCTCTCTCTCCAGTTTTGGTTGTATGAATCTGGGTGAGTTTTGGTCAATGATCCGGGGTTTTTTGTTTGTTTTTTTAATCATGTGTTTTAACGACATAACGCTTACTCCACATAGTGCTTTAGGGAAGGCCAGGCTTTACGTCATAATGACAATAATAATAATGACAACGACAGCGACTACCGCTGCCTAACGTACGTACAACCAAAACAAGATAATTTGCAAAATATTATCATATATGCAGTGATGAAAACAAAAAGCCATTAACATTTCTCCGCCACTTGTATTGATTATTATTAGACACACAACCAGTTTGTGACGAACGATGGAAATAAAACATAACAGCAAAAACCACAGCACACTGTAAAACATCAAACAAATACATATTATTATGCACATGCTAATAATTATCACTAGAGGCAGCGGCCTTGACCTGACGTGGCAAAACAAACAACATGGTAAAGAGTGGTAACTCTCTCCACACACAAGGTACATAACTTCAAGCCAATGCTGCTTACGCTACTAATTCGGTTTGCTGAACTAACTGGGGAAGTGTCTGGGTTTGTTCCAATGTACCTTTTATTTACCTGTGTGCTAGCTGAATTGGTAGCGTAAGCAGCATTAGCTTGAAGTTATGTTCCTTGTGTGTGGAGAGAGTTACCACTCTTACTCCTGGCCTCATTGTTTATTAAAAACAAACAACAACCGACAAAAAAAAAAAAAAAAAAAAAAAAAATCACCGACGAACGCGACACCTGTTTGGCGCATCAGTTTTTCTCACCACTGAACAATATTACAGCTGACTGATGACAAAACTGACGCGCTTGCTCGCTTGTTTGTTTGTTTGTTTGTTTGCCTCCAAATGTTGCACGCTTGTTTCTAGGTCAATGTCATGCAAACCCGCTGAGAACCCTGCCCGTGCCACGACGCAACTGCTGCTGCTGCCGCTGCTGTCTGTTATGCTTATTTGTTCGTTCGTTTGTTAGTTAGTTCGTTCGTTTGTTCGTTCGTTTGACCAGCTGTCGCTCAGCTGTTGCAGCTGGTGACGTCCCGTCTGTCTCGTGCGTTTGAGTGCGCGCAAACTGGCAAGTAGTCAAGTTGCTCGGATGCGTCAAAGCGTCAGTGACACCTTTTTGGGGGGGGGCTCATGAAAATCAGCTGATATATATGTATACATGTACATGTACATGTATATATACATATATGTATATGTACACACACACACACACACACACACATATATATATATATATATATATATATATATATATATATATATATACCTTTTAGTTTTGCAGCCTGGCTGACTGGCGAGAAGTTAAGGTTGGAGGGGTGAGGGGTGGGGGTGGAGTGGGGGGGGGGGGGGGGGGCGAGGGAGGGGGTGTTACTGGAAACAGGGATGGAAGGGGGGTGGGGTGGGGTGGCGGGGTGGGGGGGGGGTGGGGTTGTGGTGGTTGTTACTGGAAATAGGGAGGGACAGAGGGTGGTGGGGGGTAGGGAGTGAGGTTGTAGTGGTTGTAGTGGTTGTTACTGGAAATAGGGAGGGACAGGGGGTGGTGGGGGCTAGGGGGTGGGGTAGTAGTGGTTGTGGTGGTTGTTACTGGAAATTGGGAGGGGCGGAGGGTGGTGGGGGGTAGGGAGTGGGGTAGTAGTGGTTGTGGTGGTTGTTACTGGAAATTGGGAGGGGCGGAGGGTGGTGGGGGGTAGGGAGTGGGGTTGTAGTGGTTGTGGTGGTTGTTACTGGAAATTGGGAGGGGCGGGGGGTGGTGGGGGGTAGGGAGTGGGTTGTAGTGGTTGTGGTGGTTGTTACTGGAAATTGGGAGGGGCGGGGGGTGGTGGGGGGTAGGGAGTGGGGTAGCAGTGGTTGTGGTGGTTGTTACTGGAAATAGGGAGGGACAGAGGGTGGTGGGGGGTAGGGAGTGGGGTTGTAGTGGTTGTAGTGGTTGTTACTGGAATTAGGGAGGGACAGAGGGTGGTGGGGGGTAGGGGGTGGGGTTGTAGTGGTTGTAGTGGTTGTTACTGGAAATTGGGAGGGACGGAGGGTGGTGGGGGGTAGGGGGTTTGGTTGTGGTGGTTGTTACTGGAAATAGGGAGGGGGGTAGGGGGTGGGGTTGTGGTGGTTGTTACTGGAAATAGGGAGGGACGGAGGATGGGGGGTGGGGGGTGGGGGGTAGGGGTTGTGGGGGCTAGGGGGGGGGTGGTGGTGGTTGTTACTGGAAATAGGGAGGGGGGTAGGGGGTGGGGTTGTGGTGGTTGTTACTGGAAATAGGGAGGGAAAGGGGTGGGGGGTGGGGGGTGGGGGTGGGGAGAGAGCAGTTGAAGCAGTACAATGCACCACAACAGGGATGTGAAGCAGTGCACACGGACTTTAAATGAGATCTTCTCTGACGCAGTTGGCCGACAGTTCAGTCACTAGTACAGTATAGTACATAACGGAATAATGCAGTACAGCACAGCACAGTACAGTACACTACAGTACAGTGCAGTACAGTACAGTATAGTACATAACGGAATAATGCAGTACAGTACAGTACAGCACAGAACAGCACAGCACAGTACAGTACAGTATAGTACATAACGGAATAATGCAGTACATTACAGCACAGTACAGTATAGTACATAACGGAATAGTGCAGTACAGCACAGCACAGTATATTACATAACGGAATAGTGCAGTACAGTATAGTACATAACGGAATAGTGCAGTGCAGTACAGTACATAACGGAGTAGTACAGTACAGTACAGCACAGCACAGTACAGTATGGTACATAACGGAATAATGCAGTACAGCACAGCACAGTACAGTATAGTACATAACGGAATAATGTACAGTACAGCACAGCACAGTTTAGTATAGTACATAACGGAATAGTGCAGTACATCACAACACAGCACAGTACAGTACAGTATAGTACATAACGGAATAATGCAGTGCAACACAGCACAGCACAGCGCAGAACAGTACAGTACATAGCGGAATAGTGGAGTACAGTACAGCACAGTACAGTACAGTATAGTACATAACGGAATAGTGCAGTTCAGTACAGTGCAGTACAGTACAGTACATAACGGAAAAGTGCAGTGCAGCACAGCATATCACAGCACAGTGCAGTACAGTACAGTACAGTACAGTACATAACGGAAAAGTGCAGTGCAGCACAGCATATCACAGCACAGTGCAGTACAGTACAGTACAGTACAGTACAGTACAATACGGTACAAGCTATACAAATTTCGTCTGTTCGATAAGTCATCTTACTGCTGTCTATTTGCTATGCTAGTAAATTACTATGAAGGGAAAATTATTAGATCATGCATGTTTACTGACATTATACGTATATTCAGTGTTTAAAAAACAAAACAAAAAAACAACAACAAACAAACAATCAAAAACAAACAAAAAAACCCGTCCCTCACCATCTCTGTCTGTCTCTGTCTGTCTGTCTGTCTCTCTTCCTCTCTCTTTTTATCCCCTTCCCCTCTCTTTTTACCCATCTCTCTCTTGAAGTAATACAGGTCTGTACACACCGACACTTTTATTTATTTATTTATTTATCTATTTCCTCAAGACGAATGTATCAGTTCTTGCTCATGTATTGCACTCTTCAGTTCCCAGTGATTTGAGATACTGTGATTTTCCCGTCTTTACGCCACTTCATTGACTGAAAACAGTGTCTTTCGAAACTTGTTTTTTTTTTTGTTTTTTTTTTGCGGTCAGAAAGGACAGGATGTTAAGAAACTGTCATCAGTATCGTTTTGGTCCTATAGTTGAGGACAGTTTAAACCTGATAGTCGCAAACGGATAGCGTGTGTCAGCTTGACTGTACAGAGACTTCTAACCCCCCCCCCCCCCCACA
>NC_134882.1:33699213-33701713 GCF_041734735.1 Babylonia areolata
AACACGGGTTAATGTCACCATCAGAGGTAATGTTTCCACTACATATGTGCATAAGCTTTGGTAACCTAACAATTAAGCGTATAATTTTTGACTGTAGCTTGATGAAGCCTTATGTACACGAAAGTGTGTCTTCACAAGTGACTGAGAACGTTGATGTTTTTGACTTTTGCATTCATTATCAGTTGTTTCGCTTGTCAGTTTAACGACTTCTCTTTTACGAAGTCCTTTAAGTAATTTCCTGTAATTGTATTTAGATTTTTATTTTCAAATTTCACCCTCATTTCACCCTCATTTGCCCAGTTTCCCCCAACCCTCCATTCATTCACATATCCCACCCCTTCGAACCGATAATACTCAAATGTATTCATATGTACTTTTACAAAATGTCTTCAATCACCGATATGTGTGACGGGACATTAAACAAAAATTCCTTCCTTCCTTTCCACTACATTTTATTTATCTGTTCCTTTGTTTGTCGGCAGTACTGCTTGAAAAGCCATGGGTGGACTCTTTCCCTCTTTCTTTCTCTCTCTCTCTCTCTCTCTGAAACTTTGTTGAAGTCTTTATTGTGAGGTAATACCCCTATTGACTTTACGATTTTAATCAGTGGTGAAGTCCGATTGGATATCTCGATAAAGTGGGTTTTGATGGAAATGAGCGTTCAGCGTTAGAAGCATTGGTGATAAGTCACAGTTAGTAAGTGGAGTGATGGCCTAGAGGTAACGCGTCCGCCTAGGAAGTGAGAGAATCTGAGCGCGCTGGTTCGAATCACGGCTCAGCCGCCGATATTTTCTCCACCCCTCCACTAGACCTTGAGTGGTGGTCTGGGCGCTAGTCATTCGGATGAGACGATAAACCGAGGTCCCGTGTGCAGCATGCACTTAGCGCACGTAAAATAACCCACGGCAACAAAAGGGTTGTTCCTGGCAAAATTCTGAAAGAAAATCCACTTCGATAGGAAAAACAAATAAAACTGCACGCAGGAAAAAATACCAAAAAACCCCCCAAACAAACAAACAAAAAAGGGGTGGCGCTGTAGTGTAGCGACGCGCTCTCCCTGGGGAGAGCAGCCCGAATTTCACACAGAGAAATCTGTTGTGATAAAAAGAAATACAAATACAAATATATCGAGGAAATCCCAAAATTGTTTACGGAACTACTACAACTGTTTCTGCTACTTCCTTAATTCACTTGGGTTCCGCACAAAAGAACTGTTTGTCAGAATCAGATTTTAGACGTTGTCAAATATAATTGAATATTTTCTGAGTCAATGGAGTTCTATTCTGGGGTGGGGTGGGGTGGGGATGCGGTGGGGAGGTGAGCATATCATGTAACAGTTTGGATCTGGTAGGGAAATGCGTTCTTTGGACTGCCGTCTGATTTTTTTTTTACGTTTGAGTTATGCAGACAGCCAACGTTTTTTTCTTCTGCCCCATCATCTGCACCGTTTCAGTGGCATTACTCATTCCGAGTTTTACCGCCTCCACCCCCTCCCCCACCACACACAGCCGCGCCTGTGATTTTCTGTCGCAGCCCCAGCGTCGGCAATCCACAGGGAACCATCGACATTAGGCCGCCAGGAGGCCACACAACCAGAGGAGACCCTGCACTGCTGCGGACGGAGTCACTTCGTTGGTGTCCAGTAGTTCCTGCTCTGATTTAACGTACTTAGCACACCACCGTTTAGTTTTTACTTTTCAACTTTTCGGGCGACAAATCAGCGGTTAACTGAGCTCCGCCAAATTATCGCCGGCGACATTTTAGCGGTTAAGAGGCTGCCGTTCGGTTTTTGCCTTGGAGTGATGCAGATTGCCGCCTAGTTTTCGCTGCCAGACACGTGGGGCACAGGATCTTTTTGTTGTCCGTACAGAGTGCGTCAGTATGACTGACAGACTGTTCTCTGCGAATCATGTTCATACTGGGGGTGATCAATAACAGCAAAGTAAACACACACAGACACACAGACACACACACACACACACACACACACACACACACACACACACACACACACACACACTCACACCTAACTAACACTAACTAACACTGTCATGCATACCATGTCGACAAGATAAGATGGACGGACACCGATAGGACCACATTTTGTTTTTTGTTTTCTTTTCAGGCTGACCACAACTCAAAAACCTCTGGATGCAAGTCTGCAGGCAACCACTTGCATTCACCAACACCCAGAGATGCCTACCCTTCTCTCTCCCCATAATTATGTCTGTTGTGACTGTATTCAGTTAGACGTCTACCCTCCTCTCTCCCCAAATGAATGGCCACATGTCTGTTGTGACTGTATTCAGTCAGACGTCTACCCTTCTCTCTCCCCAAATGAATGGCCACATGTCTGTTGTGACTGTATTCAGTCAGACGTCTACCCTTCTCTCTGCCCAAATGAATGGCCACATGTCTGTTGTGACTGTATTCAGTTAGACGTCTACCCTCCTCTCTCCCCAAATGAATGGCCACATGTCTGTTGTGACTGTATTCAGTC
>NC_134882.1:33711713-33716713 GCF_041734735.1 Babylonia areolata
CTTCTCCAAAAGAAAAATTAATAACAACCTTCCTTTCTTTAAACTAACATCACTGAGGATGAATACATTTAAATCTAAATCAGTCCATCAATATTATACCCTTTTTTTTTTTTTGCCGACTGACGACGTTCATACTATATTAATATTTTGTGGTCAACTGACGTGTCACACAGTGTGAGTTATGACAACTTCTTTGACTCCCCCCCCCCTTTCATCTTTACTTACAGGAAACCTGTATTCCAATGTCGATAAGCACTGTAATGCCCCTCCTTTTCTTTTAAAACTCGTTTCAGTTCAAAATTATCGTTGGAAAAGTATAGGCACACCTCCAGAATTACATATTCATGAGCACTATAATTTCTTTTCTTTCCTTTTAAAACCCGTTTCCATTTAAGTTCAAAATCATTGTTGAAAGGTATATTGGTGCATCCCCAGAATCAGTAACAAAAAAATGAAAAATAACCAAAGCAGCGCGATTCTGTAATAATATTATGTTTGATGTTTTCTTCAAAGCGTAAACAGAACATGCCCTGCTTTTCAAATAATGAAAGGCGTCTCTTCTTTTTTTTTAATGTACTTTTGAGTCTATGACAATTAACCCTTTCACCGCCAGTCAGTTTAGAGTACAAAATTCCCTTGTGGTATAAACACAGAAAAGACAATGGCTAAGAATAGCTGGGGATTCCCCCTGCGATGTATAGAAAATATGGCCTATCCTACCACTGTTCATGCATAACGGACCAATGAATCGTCACCTTTCAGTGACATGGGTCCTCTACCACACCTGTTCATAAATGCGGGCTTGGCGATGAAAGGGTTAACTGATACAACTGACAGTAAATTATTCATTTTGTTCAACTGAGAGTTTTATAAAAAAAAAAAACCTTTCATAAATGACAGACTGCTGAAATCAGCATGAAAACCTGTTTGATTAACATCTACTCATCAAGAAAAATACTGGATCCTGGATCTAGTGTTTACAACAATCTCCAGATTATAGAAACATTCCAACGTTACTATATACAAAGTACAAAACCAATGGAAACACACACACGACAACAACAACAACAACATCAAGAGGGTTAATACGATGAAACAGGAGAACGGTACATAAAATACAAAAGCGGTTCACATTCGCTGACCAGACATTACACACACCATGTGAGCGCACGATACTTTTATGTTTATCAAAAGACACAGTTATTTATAGGGTCATTTTTTTCCCCCTTCTCTCGCATTGAAATACACACAAATATTATCATCAACAACGAAGTAACATAGTAAGAACAACAACAACAACAACAACAACAACAAGACAATACTTTCACACGTGTAAAAATAACCCGAATAAGGTGAGAACACAGAATATAATCTATGCAGTATAAGTGTGCACGAGAGAATCAGACAGGAGGAGAGGCTGGGGGAAGGGGGCAGGGAGAGGCAGACAGACAAACCGTGAGACAGGCAGACAGACAACCCTCAAGCAGGAAGCATGGGGAGCACGAACATGCTACCTGTGAAAAAACCCCAAAAAACCAAGACATTCTGTCCCGTAACACTGTCAGCAAAAAAGCAACGACTTTGCACAAATCCTGGGGAACACACACACGGAAAGAAGGGAGTGGTGGGGGGGGTGGGGGGTGGGGGGCGAATCCGAAAAGCATTAAGAACACATGCTCACGAAGATATGGGTGAACCTGTGCAGAAGATTCGAATGAAACGGGAACACGTACCCCTTCCCCTTTGAATACAACGTAACCAGAAGACTGTGTTTCAGCATAGCATGTGGAATCAGCTCTTAACAGCCAGACCACAGGTCTACAAAGTGAACGGAGGTGTCTTCATTGTAGTCCAGCCTGTCCAAATAGGTGGCGGCCGTCAATGTAGGTCCCGTGTTGTACACAGTTATCTCAGACCCGTCCACTGAGACCTGAAACACACAGAGACATTGTTATCATTAATGTTATTACAATCACAATTATCATTATTACCATTATCATTAGCAGTAGTGGTAGTAGCAGGAGGAGGAGGAAGAGTAGAGTAGTAGTAGTAGCAGCAACAGTAGGATTATCAACAGCAGCAGCAGCAGCAGTAGTAGTAGCAGCAACAGTAGGATTATCAACAGCAGCAGCAGCAGTAGTAGTAGTAGTAGCAGCAACAGTAGGATTATCAACAGCAGCAGCAGCAGCAGTAGTAGTAGCAGCAACAGTACGATTATCAACAGCAGCAGCAGCAGTAGTAGTAGTAGCAGCAACAGTAGGATTATCAACAGCAGCAGCAGTAGTAGTAGTAGCAGCAACAGTAGGATTATCAACAGCAGCAGCAGTAGTAGTAGTAGCAGCAACAGTGGGATTATCAACAGCAGCAGCAGCAGTAGTAGTAGCAGCAACAGTAGGATTATCAACAGCAGCAGCAGTAGTAGTAGTAGCAGCAACAGTAGGATTATCAACAGCAGCAGCAGCAGTAGTAGTAGCAGCAACAGTAGGATTATCAACAGCAGCAGCAGCAGTAGTAGTAGCAGCAACAGTAGGATTATCAACAGCAGCAGCAGTAGTAGTAGTAGCAGCAACAGTAGGATTATCAACAGCAGCAGCAGCAGCAGTAGTAGTAGCAGCAACAGTAGGATTATCAACAGCAGCAGCAGCAGTAGTAGTAGTAGCAGCAACAGTAGGATTATCAGCAGCAGCAGCAGCAGTAGTAGTAGCAGCAACAGTAGGATTATCAACAGCAGCAGCAGCAGTAGTAGTAGCAGCAGCAACAGTAGGATTATCAACAGCAGCAGCAGCAGTAGTAGTTGTAGCAGCAACAGTAGGATTATCAACAGCAGCAGCAGTAGTGGTAGTAGCAGCAACAGTACGATTATCAACAGCAGCAGCAGTAGTAGTAGTAGCAGCAGCAACAGTGGGATTATCAACAGCAGCAGCAGCAGTAGTAGTTGTAGCAGCAACAGTACGATTATCAACAGCAGCAGCAGTAGTAGTAGTAGTAGCAGCAACAGTAGGATTATCAACAGCAGCAGCAGCAGTAGTAGTAGTAGCAGCAACAGTAGGATTATCAACAGCAGCAGCAGTAGTAGTAGTAGTAGCAGCAACAGTAGGATTATCAACAGCAGCAGCAGTAGTAGTAGTAGCAGCAACAGTAGGATTATCATCATCATCAGCAGCAGTAGTAGTAGCAGCAACAGTAGGATTATCAGCAGCAGCAGCAGTAGTAGTAGTGGTAGCAGCAACAGTAGGATTATCAACAGCAGCAGCAGTAGTGGTAGTAGCAGCAACAGTAGGATTATCAACAGCAGTAGTAGTAGTAGTAGTAGTAGTAGCAGCAACAGTAGGATTATCAACAGCAGCAGCAGTAGTAGTAGTAGCAGCAACAGTAGGATTATCAACAGCAGCAGCAGCAGTAGTAGTAGCAGCAACAGTAGGATTATCAACAGCAGCAGCAGCAGTAGTAGTAGTAGCAGCAACAGTAGGATTATCAACAGCAGCAGCAGCAGTAGTAGTAGTAGCAGCAACAGTAGGATTATCAACAGCAGCAGCAGAGTGGACAGAGAACAACAGACCCAGAAGCAAAAGACAACAAGAGAGGCAAGGCCTTCAAGACTCACTTGTGATACACTTTAAAAAAAATCTAATCGTTAAAATGTGTTCTGTATTTGTTATTATAAAGCTTCGCGTTAAAAAAAGAAAAAAAAAAGTCCTAACCAGATTCGAATTAAGTCCCCTAGCATTAATTACAGAGTAATTTTCCTTTTTTTACTATCTGCACCAAAACGTTTGCAAAATAAATAAAACTTCCATGCTTAGCAAAAGAAGTTCCTGTTTGAACAAAAAATGATAATAATGACTGCTCTTGTTGTTGGGTCAGAATATCAGATCAAAGTGCCAAGTTTAGAGAATACAAAAAAAAATTAAATATAACAGTAAATGCAGTTTGCATATAATTAGGCTTCATTTTTTATTTTTTTTGTGCCCATCCCAGAGGTGCAATATTGTTTTAAACAAGATGACTGGAAAGAACTGAATTTTTCCTATTTTTATGCCTAATTTGGTGTCAACTGACAAAGTATTTGCAGAGAAAATGTCAATGTTAAAGTTTACCACGGACACACAGACACACACACACACACAGACAACCGAACACCGGGTTAAAACATAGACTCACTTTGTTTACACAAGTGAGTCAAAAAGTTTAGTTCTTGTACCCCTTGGGGGCATTGAAACGTTACATACATACATATTTTAGATATACCATACAAACAATAAGAGTGATGCCAAAAGAACAAAGAGGAAAAAACAAAAGACCAATAGGCACAGCCAATATACATTATTAAATAATTCATCCTCATCCGTTAACCACAGATGTAGCTTTACCGAAAGGAACTACAAATAGAATAGACAAACGCTTTTAGTTTTAACAATGTTATTTTGTTTTGTTTTTCGGAAACCAATAAGTGGAATTTCAGGGAGTTTGTGCGGTTTCTATAATGTCTAGGTAGATACTTTTGTCTGTCACTTTCAAGGAAAGGACACACAAACAAATAGCGGAACTCACAGCTGAAACAGGATCTCGAAGCCTGATAACTGGTGTATACTGGATCCAGTGCTCAACGCCTGACTGACTTTGCCATGGTGCCCTCCCAAGCTGAACAAGAACGACCTCACAACGTCACTCAAACATCGCGAACAGAATCTAAAATGTTTTTTGCCAGACTTCACCAAAAATTCTTTTGAATGTGTTATTAACAATTCCAATATGTTATTTGTTATTGCAGAAGGTTTGCTGCATAGTCCTATAGGACATTTATTATGGATGGTATAGTTGTTTGATGTTGGCGTTTATAACGTTTCCATTTTTCCTAGCGTTGTCTCTCCCTATTCACCCTCCACACATACACACACTTTTACCCCTCCCCCTCTCACAGCCCCTACCCCCACGGTTTTTTTTTCCCCCGTCTAATATCACTTCAAGTGGAAAGACATTAAACTAAAGACAACAAAAAC
>NC_134882.1:33719213-33741713 GCF_041734735.1 Babylonia areolata
TGAATGTGCTACCTTTCAGCACTGATCATGGTATAAAGATTGTTGTCCATTTTACAAGCAGTGCGTAGAATGACTAAATAAGAGAGAGAGAGAATGTGGGGGGATGTATGTATGTGTATATGTGTGTGTGTGCACGTGCGCGTGCGTGTTTGTGTGTGTGCATGTGTGTGTGTGTGTGTGTGTGTGTGTGTGGAGTCACAATCATTCCCATACCTGTGGGGGATTTCTCCAGATCCTCTGACGACAGGTGCCATCAGCAGAACAGACCCCTGAAGCAGAGCAGATGATGGTGGGGTTGTCTCCGCTGTACAAGAAGTCCTCACCACACGTCAGGATCCCTGCCACAGCACGGATGACACGTCGCAGTTTTATTTTCACATTGATGTAGGCCTACTAGAACGCCGTTTGAATTACTACTGTGTCATGATTATACGGCCAACAGTCTCCATGGAAGAACGACCAGAGCTAGGCCATATAAGTAACAGCTGTCTATTGGTGTTTTTTAAATTCTTATTCTCTTTTTTATATATCTATATTGTCAATGTGTCTTTATGCTTGTTTGGTATGATATTGTTGGGTTCTAGTTGTGATTCAACGTTACTGCTGTATTCTCCAAAGGATTGAATTTCTCTAAATCCTTTGAATATCAAAGCTAACAATTATTATTGCTGTAAAAGTTAGATTTACAGATTTATTCTTCACTCTTGTGTTGAGGGCAAGATTTGTTCTGTAACGGGACCCCAGTGGTGAGAAGAGACTGGGTACGATGATGTGAGGGAACAGAGACTGGAGACTGACGTGTAGGGTGTGACAGTGTTCTTGGTGATGCTCGGTGTGGTGTCCACTCCTGGTGACGTGTAGTGATGCTCGGTGTGATGTCCACTCCTGGTGACGTATGGTGATGCTCGGTGTGGTGTCCATTCCTGGTGACGTGTAGTGATGCACGGTGTGGTGTCCACTCCTGGTGACGTGTAGTGATGCTCGGTGTGATGTCCACTCCTGGTGACGTGTAGTGATGCTCGGTGTGATGTCCACTCCTGGTGACGTGTAGTGATGCTCGGTCTGATGTCCATTCCTGGTGACGTGTAGTGATGCTCGGTGTGATGTCCATTCCTGGTGACGTGTAGTGATGCTCGGTGTGATGTCCACTCCTGGTGACGTGTAGTGATGCTCGGTGTGGTGTCCACTCCTGGTGACGTGTAGTGATGCTCGGTGTGGTGTCCACTCCTGGTGACGTGTAGTGATGCTCGGTGTGATGTCCACTCCTGGTGACGTGTAGTGATGCTCGGTGTGATGTCCACTCCTGGTGACGTGTAGTGATGCTCGGTGTGGTGTCCACTCCTGGTGAGGTGTAGTGATGCTCGGTGTGGTGTCCACTCCTGGTGACGTGTAGTGATGCTCGGTGTGATGTCCATTCCTGGTGACGTGTAGTGATGCTCGGTGTGATGTCCACTCCTGGTGACGTGTAGTGATGCTCGGTGTGGTGTCCACTCCTGGTGACGTGTAGTGATGCTCGGTGTGGTGTCCACTCCTGGTGACGTGTAGTGATGCTCGGTGTGATGTCCATTCCTGGTGACGTGTAGTGATGCTCGGTGTGATGTCCATTCCTGGTGACGTGTAGTGATGCTCGGTGTGATGTCCACTCCTGGTGACGTGTAGTGATGCTCGGTGTGGTGTCCACTCCTGGTGACGTGTAGTGATGCTCGGTCTGATGTCCATTCCTGGTGACGTGTAGTGATGCTCGGTGTGATGTCCATTCCTGGTGACGTGTAGTGATGCTTGGTGTGATGTCCATTCCTGGTGACGTGTAGTGATGCTTGGTGTGATGTCCATTCCTGGTGACGTGTAGTGATGCTCGGTGTGATGTCCACTCCTGGTGACGTGTAGTGATGCTTGGTGTGATGTCCATTCCTGGTGACGTGTAGTGATGCTCGGTGTGATGTCCACTCCTGGTGACGTGTAGTGATGCTCGGTATAGTGTCCACTCCTGGTGACGTGTAGTGATGCTCGGTGTGGTGTCCACTCCTGGTGACGTGTAGTGATGCTCGGTCTGATGTCCATTCCTGGTGACGTGTAGTGATGCTCGGTGTGATGTCCATTCCTGGTGACGTGTAGTGATGCTCGGTGTGATGTCCACTCCTGGTGACGTGTAGTGATGCTCGGTGTGGTGTCCACTCCTGGTGACGTGTAGTGATGCTCGGTGTGGTGTCCACTCCTGGTGACGTGTAGTGATGCTCGGTGTGATGTCCATTCCTGGTGACGTGTAGTGATGCTCGGTGTGATGTCCATTCCTGGTGACGTGTAGTGATGCTCGGTGTGATGTCCACTCCTGGTGACGTGTAGTGATGCTCGGTGTGGTGTCCACTCCTGGTGACGTGTAGTGATGCTCGGTCTGATGTCCATTCCTGGTGACGTGTAGTGATGCTCGGTGTGATGTCCATTCCTGGTGACGTGTAGTGATGCTTGGTGTGATGTCCATTCCTGGTGACGTGTAGTGATGCTTGGTGTGATGTCCATTCCTGGTGACGTGTAGTGATGCTCGGTGTGATGTCCACTCCTGGTGACGTGTAGTGATGCTTGGTGTGATGTCCATTCCTGGTGACGTGTAGTGATGCTCGGTGTGATGTCCACTCCTGGTGACGTGTAGTGATGCTCGGTATAGTGTCCACTCCTGGTGACGTGTAGTGATGCTCGGTGTGGTGTCCACTCCTGGTGACGTGTAGTGATGCTCGGTGTGATGTCCATTCCTGGTGACGTGTAGTGATGCTCGGTGTGATGTCCACTCCTGGTGACGTGTAGTGATGCTCGGTGTGGTGTCTAGTCCTGTGTCGTGGGGACTACAGTGTCGTCGTCATCGGCGTCGTCATTTTACCAGTCTCCTTTTTCTTCATTTTTTTTGCGATTTATTTCATCGGAAACAATCCAAGGAAACTAGTGTAAGTCAAAAATGCTCCAAAATGCTATTATACGATAATCGAAATTGGTCAACAGTGCTTGGCACCGGAAACCCTTGTGCATCAAACTAAAACTTGAACAGTTTTCGAACTGTACGCCATTTACTGTCTCACGAGAACTCTCTGGTCCGTTTGGTGTGTCGTTACAAGTAATGTCTGTCCCATGTCCCCTGAAACAAAACGCTTCCGTGTTTTCGGTTCGATCTGGGACGACAGTGTGACAGACGTAACCTACTTACGGTAGTTCTGGTCCTGTCATGTGAGACTGAAGCCGTATGTCTGTTGATCTTGGAACCAAGCGGTCCGAGGTAAGGACGGCGATAAGAAGTGAAGACTGAAGGTCAGTTCCGATTGCAGACAACGTCATGCCAAGGAATGCATCCATGAAATCATCGCGTCCACTTCTGCCTGTATGTTAATCATAGTTTACACTATCATGTCCACTTTGTTATGTGGACCAATAAGGTACGTCTACCTCTGTTAATAATAGTTTACACTATCGTGTCCACTTCATTGTGTGCATCAGTAAGGAATGTCTACCTCTGTTAATCATAGTTTACACTATCGTGTCCACTTCATTGTGTGCACCAGTAAGGAATGTCTACCTCTGTTAATCATAGTTTACATTATCATGTCCACTTCGTTGTGTGACTTGTAAAGTATGCCTACCTCAATTAATCATACCTTACTGTTCCTCCTCTTCTAACGTTTGCCGCGAATAACAGTTAGTCTTGGTAGTAAACAGACAGGCCTAGATTATCATCTGGAATAACACAGAAAGAAAGAAAGAGTAGGGGTGGAAGGACTGAAAGAGAGTGGCAGAAGGAGCGAAAGCAAACAATTCCCAGGTAGTTTCAGTAGCTCAAGGAGGCGTTACTGCGTTCGGACAAATCCATATACGCTACACCACATCTGCCAAGCAGATGCCTGACCAGCAGCATAACCCAACGCGCTTAGTCAGGCCTTCCCAGGTAACCACATGACAGTCAATAAACACGTGGAGATCACACAATGTTGAGATGTCGACTTAGAGTCCTTGCGTCGATATTCAGCTTGAAAATGATGAAGAAGATGATCAAGGGCCTCTCTTAAATAACAATGATCCTTTTCACTGTTTCATCACAAACCCGAAATCGAACATTACAGCAAGAATATGAAACTTCGACATGCATACATACAAAAAAATAACTGAAAGAAACCAAAAAGAAACTAATAATAAAAAAAAGAAGCAAAGAAGCACACAAACAAATTAAACCAAGCTAAAAAATGAAAACTCATGGATAAATTGCCAGGATTTTGTTGAAATTCGTATGTTCAACACTGTTGCATTTTTAGTGACACGTCTAAATCACTGATAACTCATATTTGAGGCAAAATCTTCAACTAGATTTTTACTTCTCAAACTACAAGTCCACTTCGAGACTCACTCGGTTCTCCAGTGACGACAGTGACTCCCTGGATGGAGTGTTCTGCATCCTGTGACTGCACGTGCAGAAAACACTCCCTCGTGGCGTCCTTGTAAGCAGCGGAGTCACACGTGGAGCGTTTCAAGCACTCCCCAGCACACCCCACTGCTGATGAAACGGAGACGACTTCCTGATAACTTGAGATGAAGGAAGAAGGGGTGATGTTGTATGATTGAGATATATACTCACAGCCTGCTCTGGAGACAGTCGCAAAAATGATGTAGAGCTGGAGTATTTTTTGAACTAGCATTTCTGATTTGAAAGAGATGAAATTCAGAACGAAACTCAGGGTTCGATTATTGGTACATACTACGTTTTTCTTTCCTTCTTTCTTTGCCATTGCTCTTCTTGGATCCTTCCTTTCTGTCTTCTGGTTTCTTTCCCTCCCTTTGTTCCCACGTCTCTGTCTCTGTCTGTCTGTCTGTCTCTCTTTCTTCTGTTAATCAACTTTTGGAAAATCTATCATTAGACAAGAACACTGTAAACAGCAAACATTTAATATTGTTCTTGTCCATCTGAATGTCAACACCAGATTCTGTCAAAAGATGAGCAGATTCTGCATTCCTCCCTCACTGACAGATCAGAACGAACTACAACAGCTGTCCAGTTGATCCCCTCACTGACAGATCAGAACAAACAACAGCTGTCCAGTTGATCCCCTCCCTGACAGATCAGAACGAACTACAACAGCTGTCCAGTTGATCCCCTCACTGACAGATCAGAACGAACTACAACAGCTGTCCAGTTGATCCCCTCACTGACAGATCAGAACGAACTACAACAGCTGTCCAGTTGATCCCCTCACTGACAGATCAGAACAAACAACAGCTGTCCAGTTGATCCCCTCACTGACAGATCAGAACGAACTACAACAGCTGTCCAGTTGATCCCCTCACTGACAGATCAGAACAAACTACAACAGCTGTCCAGTTGATCCCCTCACTGACAGATCAGAACGAACTACAACAGCTGTCCAGTTGATCCCCTCACTGACAGATCAGAACAAACTACAACAGCTGTCCAGTTGATCCCCTCACTGACAGATCAGAACGAACTACAACAGCTGTCCAGTTGATCCCCTCCCTGACAGATCAGAACGAACTACAACAGCTGTCCAGTTGATCCCCTCACTGACAGATCAGAACGAACTACAACAGCTGTCCAGTTGATCCCCTCCCTGACAGATCAGAACGAACTACAACAGCTGTCCAGTTGATCCCCTCCCTGACAGATCAGAACGAACTACAACAGCTGTCCAGTTGATCCCCTCCCTGACAGATCAGAACGAACTACAACAGCTGTCCAGTTGATCCCCTCCCTGACAGATCAGAACGAACTACAACAGCTGTCCAGTTGATCCCCTCACTGACAGATCAGAACGAACTACAACAGCTGTCCAGTTGATCCCCTCCCTGACAGATCAGAACGAACTACAACAGCTGTCCAGTTGATCCCCTCCCTGACAGATCAGAACGAACTACAACAGCTGTCCAGTTGATCCCCTCCCTGACAGATCAGAACGAACTACAACAGCTGTCCAGTTGATCCCCTCACTGACAGATCAGAACGAACTACAACAGCTGTCCAGTTGATCCCCTCACTGACAGATCAGAACGAACTACAACAGCTGTCCAGTTGATCCCCTCACTGACAGGTCAGAACGAACTACAACAGCTGTCCAGTTGTTTAATCCCAGGACGTCAGCGCCGCGCTGAGCTTGGCTGAGAGAGAGGTGTTCAGGAACGCCCCCCACGAGTCTGTGCTATTTTATGTCCTGGGGGAGGAAATGCTGGCACTGAGGAGCATTGCAGCCAGTGAGTGTTATCGAACCGCTGAGAAACAGGACAAGTCAAACTGATTTGCAGGCGTAGCACCACCCAGTCGCATATTTATTGAGATTCAGTGACTGAGCATGTCTGCCGTTGTGAGATTCAGTGTGTGTGTGTGTGTGTGTGTGTGTGTGTGTGTGTGTGTGTGTGTGTGTGTGTGTGTGTGTGATTGTGAGATTCAGTGTGTGTGTGTGTGTGTGTGTGTGTGTGTGTGTGTGTGTGTGTGTGTGTGAGTGTGTGTGTGTGATTGTGAGATTCAGTGTGCGTGTGCTTGTGTGTGCGTGCGTGTGTGTGTGTGTGTGTGTGTGCGCGCGCGCGTGAGTGTGTGTGTGTGTGTGTGTGTGTGTGCGCGCATGAGTGTATGTGTGTGTGTGTGTGTGTGTGTGTGTGCGCGCGCGCGCGTGAGTGTGTGTGTGTGTGCGCGCGTGAGTGTGTGTGTGTGTGTGTGTGTGTGTGTGTGAGTGTGTGTGTGTGATTGTGAGATTCAGTGTGCGTGTGCTTGTGTGTGCGTGCGTGTGTGTGTGTGCGCGCGCGCGCGTGAGTGTGTGTGTGTGTGTGTGTGTGTGTGTGCGCGCGCGTGAGTGTATGTGTGTGTGTGTGTGTGTGTGTGTGTGTGTGTGTGTGTGATTGTGAGATTCAGTGTGCGTGTGCTTGTGTGTGCGTGCGTGTGTGTGTGTGTGTGTGTGTGTGCGCGCGCGCGTGAGTGTGTGTGTGTGTGTGTGTGTGTGTGCGCGCGTGAGTGTATGTGTGTGTGTGTGTGTGCGCGCGCGTGAGTGTGTGTGTGTGTGCGCGCGTGAGTGTGTGTGTGTGTGTGTGTGTGTGTGTGTGTGTGTGTGTGTGTGAGTGTGTGATTGTGAGATTCAGTGTGCGTGTGCTTGTGTGTGCGTGCGTGTGTGTGTGTGCGCGCGCGCGTGAGTGTATGTGTGTGTGTGCGCGCGTGAGTGTATGTGTGTGTGTGTGTGTGTGTGTGTGTGTGTGTGCGCGCGCGTGAGTGTGTGTGTGTGTGCGCGCGTGAGTGTGTGTGTGTGTGTGTGTGTGTTCGATTCCTCCGCCATGCCCCCTTTCTCTGTTTCCTGAGTACGTGCGTATTTGCTCTCTCTCTCTCTCTCTCTCTCTCTCTCTCTCTCTCTCTCAAGCTTTTTATTGATTCCGATAAAGCATTCGACCCCATAAACAGACAGCTATTGTAGCTAATATCATCATGATATAAAGCTATTATGTAACATTTATAATGGGATTACACATTTCCATAAAAATTAGTTTTACCTTTGCTGGTCAAAAACTTGTTAGCAAAAGGAAACGAGCTGTACTGAGCATACTATTACTGTTTAAAATTGAAACAATGAAAATAAATGTGATTTTTTTTCAGTATATTTTTTTAATACAAGCACATCATGTTGTACAATATGGTGTCGAGATTTGGGAGATGGAAAAGGGAAAAGAAACAACCCCCCACCCCCCCCCCCCCGAAAACAAACAAAAAACAAAAAAATTAAAAAAACCAACAACAACAACAAAAAACCCAAACAAACCCAAAAACGAAAAAAACAAAAACAAACAACCCCCCCCCACCCCCACCCCCCCAAAAAGAACACATATTTGTTTTGAAAAGGCTTTTGCAGGTCGATAGGAAAACGTCAAAATGATCTGAGCTTAGCGAGCTTGACAGATTTCCAATTTATGTTAATTTGTATGTAAAATGCATTAGAGTCTGGTCAAAACTGGTTTAGATGAATAAACGCAGCTTACCTGCTCAAAGCCTATAAAAATGTTGTTGGAACTTCCTCTTTCTCTTCGTCAGGTCTCCGCACTCAGCTCTTTCAAGTCTGGTCTTAAAACCCACCACTTCTCAAAATTGCCTCCCTTCCCTGCCTCTTCTTTGTCTTCAGTTTTTCCAGTTTCAGAGTTATGCATGCGTGTGAATGACTGGTGCGAAAGCGCTTTGATTTGTCTCTGCACAAGATTCAGCGCTATATAATAATAATAGTAATAATAATAAAGGTGAAAAGTAACATGGGGAACCAACAATCGAAAGTGCTTGTGTTGGTTCGGTTTTGCGTTCGCATGGCTTTACCAAGGTGTGGGATGAGTTCGTAGTTGTTTGTTCTTTTCTCTCTTTTGTTTAACTCTCTCCATACGAACGGCGAAAGAGACGACGTTAACAGCGTTTCATCCCAATTACCATCATCAAAATATTGCAAGCGGAACGCTCTTATACTGAAGAGGTGAACGTTGACAAAGAATACCACAGTTCTGACGAAGAAGCTAGAGGTTGGGTCATTCAGACATCCGAGGGGTCTGTGTAGAGGAGAAGAGAGGACTGGCCGTACTGAGTGAGTTAAAACAGCGTGTAATAGATTGTAGATGGTAATAGTGGAACGATGATGTTCAACAAAGTGAGAGGTTTTCCTTGTTGAATTTGTTCAAAAAACGAGTAATCTGATAAAACCATCTTTTTATCAAAGAATATGAACCATTTATTTAAAAAAGTTTCGTTTTGGCATGTCCAATATTTGTGTGCACAGTAAAAGATACGAAAGACCTGTTATGCAAACGATAATTTTATGCATGGTATGCCCCTTTTGCAGATCTACAAAAGAAGATGGAGTTCACTTTGTATTATCGCGTGTTAGATTATCTGAAACAAATACACACACACACACATACACACACACACACACACACACACACACATATATATATATATATATATATATATATATATATATATATATATATATATATATATATATATATATATGTGTGTGTGTGTGTGTGTGTGTGTGTGTGTGTGTGTTTCATGTGCAGAGGTATGTGATTATCAACTGTCATTATGTAGAATAGAATAGAATAGACTTTATTGTCATGAAACCTTAAGGTTTTGCCAGGGACAACCATTTTGTTGCCGTGGGTTCTTTTACGTGCGCTAAGTGCATGCTGCACACGGGACCTTGGTTTATCGTCTCATCCGAATGACTAGCGCCACTCAAGGTCTAGTGGAGGGGGAGAAAATATCGGCGGCTGAGCCGTGATCGAACCAGCGCGCTCAGATTGTCTCGCTTCCTAGGCGGACGCGTTACCTCTTGGCCATCACTCCACATGCCTGGGAATGTGTTTGTTGTGGTGGTGGTGGTGGTGGTGAGTGCATAGGTGTTTGAGAGAAAGGGAGGTATGTATGTGTGTTGTTTCATGTACAGCGCTTAGAGCCCATTACATGTGGAGTTTGCGCCATATAAGTACTATCACACACACACACACACACACACACACACACACACACACACATTTATATATATATATATATATATATATATATGTATATATATATATATATATATATATATATATATATATATATATGTATATATATATATACATATTCATTTTCCCCCCGCTGGGTTACAACAGTAAACCAATTTTTCAGTTAGTGTTACTCCTTTGTTCAACAAATGAAAACGTTATTTTGAATCTTGCCAAGTATATTTACAAGCCATTGAAAAGAACGTAATTTCATGATAGGGTTAACAAGAACATAGTTTTGCTTGTGTATGCATGTGGTAAGATTTAAATGCGTAATGAATCCACACGAAAAACATGTAATCACCCCTTCAAATGGGGCTATAGCCTTTGTTGAATAAACGTTAGTTATCGTTATCACTCTGTCTGAGAACGTGCGTGTTTGAGCGCATGCGTGTGTACACTACGCATGATGTGTGTGTGTGTGTGTGTGTGTGTGTGTGTGTGTGTGTGTGTGCTCTCTCTCTCTCTCGTTTCAACGATTCTCAGAAGGGTCTGGATATCTGTGTGAGAACAGAACCACGCCAGTGAGCTCGCTGCAGCACCGGCCGGTGACAGGCAGGTTTGATTACCACCCTGATAAACAGTCTGTGATACGAATCCAGTATTATTCGGCCAGTCGGGGAGTTTTGTTCCTTGATCGAGGTCGTGGTACCATGGAAAGACACTCGTCTGCTTGAAGACAGACTGTGAGCCATACGTCACCGAAACTGTTCGTTCAGCGTTCGATTTGACTGGAGGGCAGCAGAGGACCGACCAGAGGGCAGGACAGCAGACAACAGAGGACCGGAGTGGAGTACAGCAGACAACAGAGGACCGGAAGGGAGGACAACAGACAACAGAGGACCGGAGGGGAGGACAACAGACAACAGAGGACCGGAGGGGAGGACAGCAGACAACAGAGGACCAGAGGGCAGGACAGCAGAGGACCGGAGGGGAGGACAACAGACAACAGAGGACCGGAGGGGAGGACAACAGACAACAGAGGACCGGAGGGGAGGACAGCAGACAACAGAGGACCAGAGGGCAGGACAGCAGAGGACCGGAGGGGAGGACAACAGACAACAGAGGACCGGAGGGGAGGACAACAGACAACAGAGGACCGGAGGGGAGGACAACAGACAACAGAGGACCGGAGGGGAGGACAGCAGACAACAGAGGACCGGAGGGGAGGACAGCAGACAACAGAGGACCGGAGGGGAGGACAACAGACAACAGAGGACCGGAGTGGAGTACAGCAGACAACAGAGGACCGGAGGGGAGGACAGCAGACAACAGAGGACCGGAGTGGAGTACAGCAGACAACAGAGGACCGGAAGGCAGGACAGCAGACAACAGAGGACCGGAGAGGAGGACAACAGACAACAGAGGACCGGAGGGGAGGACAACAGAGGACCGGAGGGGAGGACAACAGAGGACCGGAGGGGAGGACAACAGACAACAGAGGACCGGAGGGGAGGACAGCAGACAACCGGAGAGGAGGACAACAGACAACAGAGGACCGGAGGGGAGGACAACAGAGGACCGGAAGGGAGGACAACAGAGGACCGGAGGGAAGGACAACAGACAACAGAGGACCGGAGGGGAGGACAACAGACAACAGAGGACCGGAGGGGAGGACAACAGACAACAGAGGACCGGAGGGGAGGACAACAGAGGACAGCAGAGGACCGGATGTGCCCCAGGTCCTATGTGACCCAGTTTGTGTTGTACTGAGTAACTTCTGTTCTGTTCAGTGAAGGTCATTTTAAACTGGCTAACTGACTGCTTAACCCTTTCACGGCCAGTAAATTTAGAGTAAAAAATTCCCTTGGGGTATAAACAAAGAAAAGACAGTGGCTAAGAATAGCTGGGGATTCCCCGAGCGATGTATAGAAAATATGGCCTATCCTACCACCGAACATTAAGAGCAGTAGGATCATGGATAACAGACCAATGAATGGTCACCCTTCAGTGACATGGGTCCTCTACCACGCTTGTGCATAAATGCGAGCTTGGCGGTGAAAGGGTTAATTGATTCATGTTTAAGCAATCTGATTGATACTGATTATACGTGCTGGTGGTACTTGATGGTGATTCATTCATAATGAATGGGTTTTCTTTTCCCCTATTGATATTGACAGACAGAGAGAGAGAGAGAGACAAAGAGACATACAGACACATTCGATCTAGAAGAAAAAAGACACTCCCTGAAAACAATCGATCTGGGACACACAGAAATATGGATTACTTGTTTAATCAATTAACTGCACTATCAGTCAGTACCAGGCCAGGATACCCGCACGTCCAGACATGTCATCCCATTTGCCCCAAAGGTGGTCTGTTGCATTATTGATGCCCCCTTTTGTGACCGATGACAACCTGGTCCAGCGAGTTGGATTGGCCTGAAAGGGGGTGGATGTGCACGCATGTGCGTTTGTGTGTGTGAGCACGCTTTTCTGTGTGTATATTTGTGTGTGTGTGTGTGTGTGTGTGTGTGTGTGTGTGTGTGTGTGTGTGTGTGTGTGTGTGTGTGTGTGTGTGTGTGTGTGTGTTATCTATATCAACAGCGAGCAAAACATTCAATACAAAAAAACTGCTTCAGTTCTAAAAAAAAACGTTGAACAAAACCAACTCTTTTTTCACGGAAACAGATGAGACGAGGTGGGTGGTTTTGTTAGCTGGAAAGGAGTAAGGTTCTCATGAAATATTCACACTGCTGTATCCCATGACCAAAACCAAGCTAATGTGAAGCTGCAACCACCAAACCAGCTACTGCGAATTCATTGTCCTTTTGGTTTGGAAGTGAGTAAGGTTACAGAATGGTTAAGACGCTTAGCTGCCAATATGGAGAGTCCATGAGGGTGTGGGTTTGAATCCCGCTCTCGCCCTTTCTTCCAAGTTTGACTGGAATATCAAACTGAGCGTCTAGTCTTTCGGATTCTTCTTTTTCGTTCGAGGGCTGCAACTGCCATGTTCACTCGTATGTACACGAGTGTGATTTTACGTGCATGACCGTTTTTACCCCGCCATGTAGGCAGCCATACTCCGTTTTGGGGGTGTGCATGCTGGGTATGTTCTTGCTTCTATAACCCACCGAACGCTGACATGGATTACAGGATCTTTAACGTGCGTATTTGATCTTCTGCTTGCGTATACACACGAAAAGGGTTCAGGCACTAGCAGGTCTGCACATATGTTGACCTGGGAGATCGGAAAAATCTCCACCCTTTACCCACCACGTGCTGTTACCGAGATTCGAACCCGGCACCCTCATATTGAAAGTCCAACGCTGTAACCACTTGGCTATTGTGCCCGTCGTCTTTCGGATGAGACGATAAACCGAGGTCCCGTGTGCAGCACGCACGTGGCGCACTGAAAAAGAACATGTGGCAAAAAAAGTGTTGTCCTCTGGAAAAATTATTTTCAAAGAAATCTGCTCTGATATGTACACAGATATGTGAATATATAAACATGCACTTAAGGCCTGACAAGCGCATTGGGTTATGCTGCTGTCAGGCATTTGCCTAGCAGATGTGGTGTAGCGTATATGGATTTGTCCGAACGCAGTGAAGCATCCTTGAAAAACTTAAACTGAAACTGGAAAAAAAATGAAGAACAGTCGATTCGACGAACAGACAGACAGACAGATTCAATCTGGAAGTCTCAAACACACTCCCTGTGGAAATCTTGATCATTCGTTTAATTAACTGCACGAGCAAACAATCACAGGTCACAATGACCAGACGTCCACTGGACAATCTGCATTGTCCACTTTGTCAACAACGACCAAACGGCAGCTGCGTTAAATGGAGTTCAATGATAATGCACAGAATGGAACTGATTGGCCCTACTCATCCTCTATGTTCCCGGATATTGCCCTAGGATCAGTGTTTGTATTCGATCGATGCGTTTGCAGCATTTAAGCTTAGTGCTAGGGGAAGCGGCGCTTGTTTTGATTACATCATTCAAAGTATGACATGTCCTGGATGTGGCTGATCACACTGATCGCTACCAACTGACTCAGCGACTGACTGTAGGGGGACGATGCGAGGACACAGTTACTGACCTGACTTACACGGAGTTGGGTGCGCCATTCAAAATTTCCAGACATCACCCATTGGCATAAACACCTCTATATTGTTAAATGAAACAAAATTCTGTGCGTCATTCACTGTCAAATGTTTGTTCATGCAGTCATGTGATCTTTGGTACATTTGGTTTTGACATAAAATCCTTCACTGGCTAAATGTTTGGCGTCAAGGTTACGTCATATCAAAACATTATACGTACGAGTCTTGTATATTCCTGAATTAGGTTTGTCTATATGGGATCTCATATTGGTTAACTTAAAAGCACTGTATAACAGTGTTCAGGTTGAAATAAGTTAGAAATCTTAATGATATAAACTGGATCTTCATCATCGATAATAAATGCTGACGTCACGCCACTGATAAAACAAAGCCGACAAGGCGGTTGTGTCTGTTGTTGTCTCCTTCATTGGATCAGAAAGCTGCCAGTATAGTTTCAGTTTCAGTTTCAGGAGCTCAAGGAGGCGTCACTGCGTTCGGACAAATCCATATACGCTACACCACATCTGCCAAGCAGATGCCTGACCAGCAGCGTAACCCAACGCGCTTAGTCAGGCCTTGAGAGAAAAAAAAAAGAAAGAAAAAAAGGTGAATAAATAATAGATAAGCTTACATAAATAAATAAATAAATAATAATTATGATATAAAAAAGGTAGTAGTAATGATAATAATGATAAAATAATGATAATAATAAATAAATAAATAAATAAATAAATAAATAAGACAACAATGATGATAAATAAGCAAATAAATGTAAAACCTGAAGACACACATTCACACATACACCCAGTATAATGAATGGTTAACATTGTCACGCACCCAGTAAGCCATGCACGCACCCCAATCACATCTATACTTTCCGGGTTTGCCAAACATAAACTGATTTTACGAAAGGGATATTCTTTTACTGCTCTGAACTCATTCCCCAGCCTTGATTTAAATGTGACAAATGAATTTTACATATTGATCAAACATAGTTATTAACCAGTGCGTCATTTTTCTACTCATTGGAAAAGATCGTGTTAACTTCTCCTCCTTCTCCACAGCAATATTCCTTGTGACCCCGGTACACTTGGTAATAAGGACATATTCTTATATTATATATATATATATATATATATTATTATTTATTTATTTATCTATTTATTTTTATTTTTTATATTTTTTATGCATTTAAAAATTTTTAATTAATTTGTTTTTACTTTATTTTATTTTATTTATTATTATTTTTTATTACTTATTTTAATTTTATTTCATTTATTTTATTTATTTATTTATCTTTTGTTTTCTCCTCAAGGTCTGACTAAGCGCGTGGGGTTACGCTGCTGGTCAGGCATCTGCTTGGCAGATGTGGTGTAGCGTATATGGATTTAACCGAACGCAGTGACGCCTCCTTGAGCTACTGATACTGATACTGATACTGATAATCTATTCTGTTCTTCCTCTTCTTCTCCGTTCATGGGCTGTGACTCCCACGTTCATTTGTGGGCTTTTACGTGTGCGACTGTTTTTACCCCCCCCCCCCCCCCCCCCCCCGCCTTGTAGGCACCCTATATTCCGTTTTCGGGGGGAAGGTTTTTTTTTTGTTTTTTTGTGTTTTTTGTTGTTGCAACCTTTATTACGCAGATTGTTCCAGAGATTGTTTAGAAGTTGTGCACATTTTGAGACTCAGTAGAGTCGATTTCGTGTGAACTAGTCACAGCGCAGTGTTATCTTGCATGAAATTCAGCCAGATCTTGAGGCTGACCAGATAGCCAGAAGCCGTCCTGCCTAACACTTACATCCCACCTGTTAAATGTTTGCTTAAGGCACGGCTTCTTCTTCTTCTTCTTCTTCTCCTGCTTCTTCTCCTTCGTTTGTGGGCTGCTACTCCAACATTTACTCGTATGCATGAGATTTTACGTGTAAGACCGTTTTTACCCCCCCCCCTCGCCCCCCGCCCCCCCACTCATACTCCGTTTTCGTTGGGGTGCATGCTGGGTATGTTCTTGTTTCCACAACCCACCGAATGCTGACATGGATTACGGGATCTTTGAACGTGCAAATTTTATCATCCGTATCCGTATACACACAAAAGGGAGATCAGGAAGCATCAGGTCCGTATGTCTGTTAGACCTGGCAGATAAGAAAAAAAATCTCCACCCTTTATCCACCATGCAGCAGACACCGTGACCGGGATTCGAACCCCGGACCCTCAGATTGAAAGTCCAAGGTTTTTAATTCTCGGCTGTTGCCCCGGTTTAAAGGCACGGCTCAAACGCACAATCACTCAATAGGAGAACATCGGCAAATTTGAGCACCTTATCTTGGAGCTTCATTACATCGAACGCTACGACACACAAATGCATAAGAATAGTTCGGCAAGTATCCACCATGAAATATTTTTGGTCTCAAAGATATATTTTCCAATGATTTGCAACTAATAAAACGTTTTTTTTAAACTTGAAAATAAATACTCAATTTACCATCACATGCAGCTATTTTGAGTTGCGAAAACAACGCCTGTAAACACACCAGAGCACACACACACACACACACACACACACACACACACACACACACACACACACAACAACAACAACAACAACAACAATCAATATGGATGGCTGTTCTCCGCAAACGAATGTAGCCCCAGTGTTGAAAGCCTTTATCGATTGTTTTAACATTGTTGATTTATAAGTCAGCGATGTGTAGAACCACATTACACTTAAGCGACGATCTCAATAGTTGAACTTGAATACGAATTTTGCAAGACACTCGATCCACAGACCGAATCGATCCTAATTTTTGCGCAACACTGGATCCACAAGGACTGAATCGATCGTCTCTCTTGTCTATTGACCTCTTCGACAGCTCCTTTCTTCCACAGCCTGCTGCACTCTGTGTATAGTGAATGCCCGGTGTAACAGCCTCAAACAGCACCCCCTGCTAGATTTGAACCTGAGGGGGTGGGGGCTGGCCTGGAATGGTCCCGCGTGTCATTTGTGGCCATTGCAGATCGACACTCCCCACCTCCAGTTGGAAATTACCCGCTCTCTGGGAGATTGATTAATGCCATTGCCCATGAGGTCCTTTAACTCACTCAGTACGGCCAGTCCTCTCTTCTCCTCTACACAGACCCCTCGGATGTCCAGTGGGTGTCTGAATGACCCAACCTTTAGCTTCCGTCGTCAGAATTGTGGTATTCTTTGTCAACATTCACCTCTTCAGTATAAGAGCCTTCCGCTTGCAATATTTTGATGATGGTAATGGGGTGAAATGCTGTTAACGTCGTCTCTTTCGCCGTTCGAAAAGAGAGAGTTAAGACATGGGTGAATGCGTCGACATATTTGTGTTGTCTAACAAAAACATTATAATGTTGAAACGAATATAGTGAGATCCAATATCGAAACGAAGCACACAAGAAAGCAACTTCTTTCCTTGAAGAAAAAAAAAAGTAGCAACCAACACATTGTAATAACTCCTGTCATTCATTCATTTATTTATTTATTTTTATTATTATTATTATTATTTATTTATTTATTTATTTATTTATTTATTATTATTATTATTATTATTATTATTATTTTATTTTATTTTTTTAATCATTTTATTAGTATTACTATCATTATTACTACTACCTTTTTCTATATTATAATTATTATTCATTTATTTATTTATTTATGTAAGCTTATCTATTATTTATTCCCCCGCTTTTTTTTTCTTTTTCTCAAGGCCTGACTAAGCGCGTTGGGTTACGCTGCTGGTCAGGCATCTGCTTGGCAGATGTGGTGTAGCGTATATGGTTTGTCCGAACGCAGTGACGCCTCCTTGAGCAACTGAAACTGAAACTGTCATTCATCCATAATGAAGTAGATTCCATGAGGCGGTTACTGAGGAAGTCAATCAAAGGACGCAGTTTGTAACTGCCAGTAGTGTTTTCTGCCTAGTCTTCAAAGCTTCTGATATGATTTTTGCCATCAAGCTTATAACCTCGTGTTCTTATGTTAACATGCTGACGTGCTTTTTTTCAGTACCTTTATTAGATCGTCGTAAGATTACAATCAAATATAAAACGAATTTCATCATTATTACACAAAGGGCATGGAGAATCTGCAGACGTACCTGGCATAAACCATTTTTGTTGCTGGCATTAAAGCCAACAGTTCTTAACATTGTGCAAATGTTGTACACTGTCATTTTGTTCGTTATAACAGTAAGGAATGTTTTCGGCATGGAATATACTTTTTTTTTTTTTAATGAATGGAACCAGCTGTACCTATCTTTACTTTCCATGTCTGAAGGTCAGTTTTGTTTTAAACATGTCAAGCAGTCTAGCTTTAAATTCTGAAATAAAAGTTTGCTCACGACCAACACCCACATCCACATAATTTTTCTGACAATGCATTTCTTATGAAAGAAATCCAAGTTTTTGTTGTTGTTTTTTGAGAGAGAGCGTGCGTGCATATGTGTGGCTTGTGCGTTTGTGTGAGGATGAATGCGTGTGTAACTCTCTCTCTCTCTCTCTGTTTTGGTGCGTGCGTGCATGGATGCACCTCTCTCTCTCTCTCTCTCTCTCTCTGTGTGTGTGTGTGTGTGTGTGTGTGTGTGTGTGACATTGACAGCACTGAAACCGCTGTTCTGAAAATCATGCATGATCTCATCCCGGCGTATTATTCTCGCCCATTTGGACCTGAAAGCCGACACAATGGACTATTTAAATCCATCCTCTCGTGAATTACTTATAATTAGGGGGGGAGGGTTTCAGTTCCAGTGGATTAGCTTAGGTTGGGGGTTGGGGTGGGTTTGGTTTATTGGTGCAGTGTAGTGTGGCGTGGTGTTGTGTTGTATTGTGTCGTGTAGTGTGGTGTGGCTAGTGTAGTGTAGTTGGGTTGACTAGTGTTGCGTAGTGTAGTTGGGCTGACTAGCGTAGTGCAGTGTATAATGTGGCTGGGTATAAATTGTGTAGTGTAGTGTAGTGTAGTGCTCCCTTTGAATGACCCCGCCCCCCTAATATTCATTAGGTGGAGGAGGTAAATCGAACAAGGGTGGTGGGGGATCGGGTTCTGGCTGGTTTGAATTCATCCCCGGGAGTCATTGCAGTCTTGCCTACATGGACAGGTCAGTTTTGACCCCGGGGTTAAAAAACCAACGGAGGAACGAATAGGCTGCTACACCGCACAAATACGTAAGTCATTTTTTTTTGAAAATCTCTCTCTCTCTCTCGCGGGAAGCACAATATTAAATATTCTATTGCATTCTCACTGTGTCTGTCTGTGATCTTATCAATGGACATCTTCTCGTCCGGAGTGTGTCGGGGGTTTTGAATTGATCTTGTGTGCTTTTTTTTGTTGTTGTTGCAAATCTTTTTGGTACTGTCATTAAAAATGTATGTTTTGTTTCTTTATTCATAGTTATGCATTTCCTTTCTTTCTCTCACCCCACCGCCCCCCCCCCCCCCCCCCCACGTGAATGCATTTCCAATCACGCACAGATCTTTATCTGCTTGCGTCTATGTTCATGAATATTATATTTGTGTGTTTGATTTTGGTGTTGAACGAGACGGGCGCAATAGCCGAGTGGTTAAAGCGTTGGACTGTCAATCTGAGGGTCCCGGGTTCGAATCACGGTGACGGCGCCTGGTGGGTAAAGGGTGGAGATTTTTACGATCTCCCAGGTCAACATATGTGCAGACCTGCCAGTGCCTGAACCCCCTTCGTGTGTATATGCAAGCAGAAGATCAAATACGCACGTTAAAGATCCTGTAATCCATGTCAGCGTTCGGTGGGTTATGGAAACAAGAACATACCCAGCATGCACACCCCCGAAAACGGAGTATGGCTGCCTACATGGCGGGGTAAAAACGGTCATACACGTAAAAGCCCACTCGTGTGCATACGAGTGAACGCAGAAGAAGAAGAAGGTGTTGAACGAGTGTTTGTCTGGATTTTTTTCCTTTACTCTGGTGACTTTGTCTCTCTCTGTCTCTGTCTCTCACTCCTTAGTCATCACTTGATAAAAAAAATAAAAAAAATGATAAGCAAGAACAGATCTTAACAGAACTGGCTTCATCACCGCTCCTTCATATCATAGTTCACTATCCCCATGCATTCATCAAAACAGGGGGGTGGGTGGGGGGGGGAATATAATTCTCTCCCTTGCCCTCCGACTCGCGTGACGGCCATTTTTCATGACTCAACACAATTTGTTTACAAGTTACGCATTTTTTTCCTTCCAGTGTAGTGTCATGTGGCTGAGTTGTTAATATTTATTGAATTTTTTATTTCTATTTTTACAGATAAACTTGTGAATGATGTGCGGTCTACAGGCGGCAGTGCGTAATGAATTTCTTGTTGTTGTTTGTTTGGTGGGGTTTTTTGTGTGCTTTTTTGTTGTTGTTGTTGTTTTTGTGTTTCTTTTTTTTCTTCTCTTTTTCTACATGTAGAAAAATGTTTATGTGATGTTCATCTATATCTACGCGAGCGCATTTTCTTTGATTTGCGTATCAAAAAAAAAAAGAAAAGAAAAAAAGAAAAAAATCATTTTACTGTATTGAATGTGTGGTGAGCTTCCTCTTAGAATGGGGTATCGCGCTCCTCAGGACCTTAGTTATTCTTGTTGTTATAACAATAAACATGATGATGACAAGAAAAGCAAAACAAAGTTTCAGTTTCAGTAGCTCAAGGAGGCGTCACTGCGTTCGGACAAATCCATATACGCTACACCATATCTGCCAAGCAGATGCCTGACCAGCAGCGTAACCCAACGCGCTTAAAATAGTGCCAACCACCGGATTTTCCGTGCCGAAACCCGGGATTGAACCAGGGACCTTTAGATCTTCAGTCTAACGCTCTCCCAACTGAGCTATTTCGGCTGGCACAAACATAAATGATGAGAAAAACAACAACAAACCAACAGAATATTCAACTGTCACCAAGGTTAACATTTCAGTATATGCCTATCCAGTTGAAAGATGAATCTTCCACTTCCATCCATAAAATGTCGGCTGGCAACTGAAGAACGGTTCAGAAAAGTTGCCACCGTGGACTTCAAAGGTTTACAACATAATTACGAGACTGCTGTCTGGGTTTGAAAGACATCACCACCATAATAACACCCCCCCTCGCACCCCCCCCCCCACCCCTCTCCGGCCCCCCAACAGTTTCAAGTCTCCAAACAAGAAAAGTCGGAAATTGGAAACGGAAATCAATTCATTGGAAAATAATGGTTCTTTCTTCTATTTGCTTCAAAATGATAATGTTCTCTCCCTCTCTCTCTTGACCCCGCCCCCTCTCTCTCTCTTGATCCCCCCTCTTTCTTGACTCCCCCCCCCTCTCTCTCTCTATTTCTCTGTGCCATCTCTTCCTTCTTTCCTTCCTTTCTTTCCTTCTCTCCTTCACGCGCGTGCGCACTATGTTTCTGTTGGGGGAGCCGTGTATTTTCAATGCATTCTATTTTGCTCTTTTTTTTTTAGTTTTCATTATTGTTGTTGTTATTGCCATGCGGTGTGTGTGTTTTTGCTCCCCCCCCCCCCGCCCCCCCCCCCCTACCCCTCCCTCCCCCTCACGGCCCCGACTCCACCCCTTCATTTTTCGATTTCTTGCATTTCCCCGGACTGATTTATAGATTTTTTTTTTTTACGAGGGTAGGATGAAAACAGGTTACTAAGTTCTTATTCCTTTCTTTCAATTGAAAAAAAAGTTTCGAATTCGATTTCTCCCTTTCTTTCTCTCCTCTTTGACTGAAAAGGGATAACCAAAAACATTAAAAAAAAAAAAAGACAAACAAACAAACAAACAAACAAACAAAAAAAACCCCAACAAAAAACACTACTACTATTGAACGTATTTCTTTGTCCAGAACCTGCTCGTTTTGAATTGTCTTTTGATGAAGAAATTGTCGACTCCAGGTCCATGCTGTGAATGTCTTGAGTTATATGATAGAAGATTGCATTGATGCATAAGATCAAATAGAATAGTTGGTCTTTAATTCCAAAGCTGGTTTAACCCTTTTTCCGCCAAGCTCGCATTTATGCACAGGCGTAGTAGAGGACCCATGTCACTGAAAGGTGACCATTCACTGGTCTGTTATCCATGAACCTTTTCTTAATGTTCGGTGGTAGGATAGGCCATATTTGCTACATCCCAGAGGGAATCCCCAGCTATTCTTAACCACTGTTTTTTTCTGTGTTTATACCACAAGGGAATTTTGTACTCTGAATTGTCTGGCGGTGAAAGGGTTAAATCTTTTTTTTTTTTGGTCCTTTTTGGTTTTATTTCTCCATTTTTTTGTTGTTGATGTTAATCTTTCATTGACGGTTAGAAGTGGAATCAAGGAAGAGTTAACACATCCATTCATATCATCTTGTGAATTCAGAATTCGTTCTTCTGTTCATCAATTGTTTTCTTTGCTCGTCTGTTCATCCGTCCGTTTGCTCCCTTTGGGCAGTCGGACACAAACCTTCCCCCTGCGGTCAAGGAAAAGACCAAGCAACTGACGATGGTGTTCAGAGGTGCCTTCAAGAAGAACGCAGGTTCATGTAGACATATTGCACCCCAACACAGAAACTCAAATACAACCACTTCCGCGCGCGCGCGCGCACACACACACACACACACACACACACACACACACACAGACACACACACACTGACACACACACACAGACACACACACATGCACACATACATACATACATACATACAGACAGACAGACACTGGCAGACACACACAGACACAGACACAGACACACACACACACACACACACACACACACACACACACACACACACACACTGCTCTGATTATTATGTGAATCAGACGATATTGTACTGGAATATTCGAGCAGCTCAAAAAGTGATGTGGATTGCACACACTGGTTCGTAAAACAGGATGAAAAAAAAAC
>NC_134882.1:33744213-33776713 GCF_041734735.1 Babylonia areolata
TGCTGCCTGCAGTCCTTCATTTTAACGACAGTAGTCTATATCTGCTGCCTCCAGCCAAAGTCCACCATGCCACAAGGTAAGAGGTACATCGGTTTTTATGATACCAACACACACACACACACACACACTCACGCGCTCGCGCGCACGCACACACACTGACACACACACAGACACACACACATTCCCCTGCCCACACACCTAACCCTCTCTCACACGCGCGCGCGCGCACCTCCCCCCCCCCCCCACCACACACACTTCTCCCCCCTCTCCCCCACACACTTCTCCCCCCCCCACCACACACACTTCTCCCCCCTCTCCCCCCCACACTTCTCCCCCCCCCCCCCCCACACACGCTCGCTCAATGATTTGCTGGATTCCTGTTACATAGTTCGATTGGAGTGTTGCTGTAGTGTGAAGTAGGGTGCAAATAGCAGTGTATTGATTTTAGTTTTGATTTCAGCATCCAGTACTCACAGAATGTTAATGGCGCTGTTCTAATTAGTATGTGGCTTTTTTATGTTATCATTTGGTATTCACATAATGTCAATGGCGCTGTTCTAATTAATATGTGGCTTTTGATTTTTGGTCAGCAAATGTGTCAGCAATGTTCTATTCTATGGGATCATAACCTTGTACCTTGTACTGCCTTTGAATACAGGAACTTTGCAGCTGATGTAAAACAAACACCCCCGACACCTCTGCATGTGGGTATCCGGATGCTGCGGTAATGGTCCTCAACGGGTGACCGGGGCCGGGGTGAGAGGGGATGGGGGGATGCATGCATCGGGAGCGTGTCGATACTCCCCCGTGTCGATACTCCCCCGTGTCAATATACTGTCCCTGCCCCCATTTCCCCCACCTACTCATCCTCCCCTAGTCTCTCATGCCCATCCCCTGTCCTACTCTCCCTCCCCCCCCCTCCTCCCCGTTCTACTCACCCACCTTCCATATCCCCCCCCCTGTCTTACTCTCCTGTCTCCCCCCCCCCCCCGTCCTGCTCTCCCTTTTCCCTACCACCCCGCCTGTCCTAGTCTCCCTCCCCCCCCACCCACTATCTGTCGCCTGTCCTACTCCCCCTGTTTCCCCCTCTCCTACTCTCCCATCGCCCCACCCCCCATCCTACTCTCCCTTCCCCCTACCACCCCACCTGTCCTAGTCTCCCATCCCCCCTATCTCTCGCCAGTTCTTCTCCCCTTATTCCCCCTCTCCTACTCTCCCATCCATCCATTTCTCCCCCCTGCCCTATTCTCCATTTTCCCCATCTCCCACCTGTCCTACCTCCCCTGTCCCACTCTCCCTTTCCCTATCTTACCACCTGTCCTAATCTCCCTTACCCCTTCTCCCACCTGTCCTACTCTCCCTTTCCCTATCTATTCACCTGTCCTATTCTCCCTTACCCCTCCTACATTTTCCTCCAGAAAACGGAGGAGTAGAATTACTGTGATCCCCCCCCCCCCTGTCCATCTCCCTTCCTATCCCTCCTGCCCCATGCAGTAATCCTGTATTTGATATAATCACCTGCAGACTCTTCTCAACAGAAAGAAAGAAAAAGACGACATATTTTTCTCCAAAGAATGCAGTAGAATTATTTGTTGTGAACACCCCCCCCCCCCATCCTTTTTGCCCTTCTCCTATGTCCCCTCCCCACACTGCCCTATATCTCTATCCCCAATCCCCCTAGGTCCAAATCCCTCAATTCTACCCTCTCTCACCTGCTTTAGATCTTCCATCTGACCTTACAGACAATTCTCACAGAAAAAAAATATAAAAGGGAAGAAAGACCACACATTTTCCTCCAAAGAACAGAGGAGTAGAGTTATTGGGTGTGATCCCCACAGAGATCGCCCTAACTCAAAGCTACAATGCCACCCTACCAAACTAAAATACCCATAATGTACTGGTGTATCCATATTAGCAAATTTTAGCGTATTTCATATTTTAATTCTTTTCATTTCCCGAGTTTTTACTGCTTTACCAATGATACTAAAGCCCTATATTCATTTCATACAATGTTCTTGCATAATTTGATAGGGCATGATTACCATATTTTCTTGGTTTTTCACCCTTTTACAAAAGCAAATCTTACATAATTATCTTACAAACACAAGACGTTCCATGACAAAAAGATAAGGTGTGATACATCACTAAAGTTACTCAGCTGCTCTCAGCGTGTATACTCATTAGCAAACAATGCTTTACCATCGTGTCAATCTGCATGTGAAGCGGAGAAATCAAAGGATTATGTCGTTTGGGTAAAAAAGCCAATGGGTTTAGTTGGAAATTACTGCCCTTTGATTAACAGAGGGAACTTCCACCTTCACTACCCTTTGTGCCAATATTCAACAATCAACTGAGTTATATCCGTCCCTCACCACCCCACCTTCCTGTCTTTCTCTGTCTTATTCATCATCAAGATCAAAATATAATCTGCTCTGTCTTTAAAAAGACGTACACAGATAAATAAACAAATATAAATCTATCTCTATGCCTCCCTCACCCCTCTCTTGGTGTGTGTGTGTGTGTGTGTGTGTGTGTGTGTGTGTGTGTGTGTGTGTGTGCCGAGAGAGAGGGAGGAATGGAGAGAGATATCTATGTATTTATTTGGTGCACGGGTGTGCGCGCACGTGTGTGTGTGTGTGTGTGTGTGTGTGTGTGGAGGGGGGGGGGTGTTGAAGTCACTTATTATTCAATCCAGTGCATGACAGGACTTTATCCTTAAGACTGAACACATTACACTTTGATCATGATGAAGAATTAGACAGAGACAGGAGGGTGGTGTGGAGAGGGATGGATATTACTCAGTCAGTTGTCGAATATTGGCAGTAAGGGGAGTGAAGGTGGATGTTCCCTCTGTTGGGCAAAGGGCAGTAATTTCCGACCAAATCATTAGTTGTTGTTTTTTTCATAGCAACACAATCCTTTGATTTCTCCGCTTCACATGCAGTTTAACACAATGCAAAAGCATTGTTTGCTAATCAGTATACACGCTGAGAGCAATTGAGTAACTTTACTGATGCATCACACCTTATCTTTTTGTCATGTAACGTCTCATATAATTTTATATCTGAGGTAATTATGCAAGATTTCTTCTTCTTCTTCTTCTTTTTAATTCATAAAAGGGGGCGAAAATCCAACAAAATATGTAATCATGCCAAATAAAATTTTGCAAGAACATTATATGAATTAAACATAGTGTCTTAGTATCATTGATGAAGCAGTAAAGGTGGGGAAGTTAAAAGAAATCCAAGAAGGAAATATGCTAAAGATTTTGCAAAAGTGGATACACCAGGACATTATGAGTATTTTAGTTTGGTTGGGTGGCATAATAGCAGAAAAATGTTGGCCAAATTTAGTTCTGAGTTAGGGCGATCTCTGTGGGGATCACACCCTATAATTCTACTCCTCTGTTCTTTGGAGGAAAATGTGTGGTCTTTCATTTTTTTTTTTTTTTTTTTTTTTTTTTTGTGTGTGGTCATTTATGTCTGTGGGTGAATGGGCCAGATGGAAGGTAAACCAGGGGAGGGAGAGGATAGGGAAGATATAGGGGTGGCGGGAGACCTTGGGGTAAGGGAGTAGAAGAGGGGGGGAAGGGTTGGAGGAATTATGGGGTGAGTAGGAAAGAGGTGGAGGAGGGAGAGTAGGGGGAGAGGTGGACCATGTCTGAGTTGGGGTGAGAGGGATAGTAGGACAGAGTCAAGATGGGGGGATGAATAGGAGAGAATCTACTCTCCTATTCTTGGTAGGAAAATGTGAGTTCTTTATTCTTTCACTTTTTTGGGAAGCGTCTGCAGGTGATTAGGGTTCCTGCAGGAGGTAAGAGGTAGGACAGTGGAGGTGGAATTCAGATTGGGGGTAATGGGAGTAGGAGGGTGTGCGAGGGGGGTAGTAGGACGGGGGAAGGGGAAGATAGGGGGGAGAGTAGCATTGGGCGGGAAAAGGGGGGGGGGATGGGAGAGTAAGACAGGTTGGTATGAGTGGTACTACATGGGGGTATGGGGTGGGGGAGTAGGACGGGGGACATGGGGGGAGGGAGAGTAGGACAGGGGGAGATGGAGGACAGGGAGGGAGGGGAGATGGGGGGGGGGGAGAGTGGGCAAGAGGGGAGATGAGGACAGGGAGGATGGGGGAGAGTGGTAGAGAGAGGAGGGAGAGTGGAGCATGGGGGAGGGAGAGTAGGACGGGGCTGGGGGGAGGGAGAGTGGGACGATGGGGAGGGGGGGGAGTGTAGGACGAAGAAAGAGGTGGGTTGAGGGAGAGTAGGACAGGAGGAGATGGGGCAGTTAGTAGGAGAGGGGAGAGAAGGTGGGATGGGAGAGTAAGAGAGGTGGGGAGAAGGTGGGATGGGAGAGTAAGAGAGGTGGGGAGAAGGTGGGATGGGAGAGTAAGAGAGGTGGGGAGAAGGTGGGATGGGAGAGTAAGAGAGGTGGGGAGATGGAGGAGGGAGAACAGGACTGAGGGGGAAAAGGATGAGGGCGAGATGGGGAGATGGAGAGTAGGAGTGTGGAGGAGATGGGGGTGGAAGGGAGAGCAGGACAGGGGGGTGAGATGGGGGAGGGAGAGTAAGACATGGGGAGTAGAAAGGTGGGAGGGGATCACACCCAATAATTCTCTTCTTTGCAGGCCTTATGCCTTTTTTTTTTTTTTTTTAGAATGTCTGCAGGTGATTGTGTGAAATGGAGGGTTGCTGCAAAGGGTAGGGGGATGGGCAGTGGAGGGGAAGTCAGGCTGAGGGTAACGGGGGAGGAGGGAGAATAGGACAGGGGGGAAGATGGGGGAGATGGGTTGAGGGAGAGTAGGACAGGAGGAGATGGGGCAGTTGGAGAGTAGGACAGGGGGGGGGGGAGGTGGGATGGGAGAGTAGGAGAGGTGGAGAGATGGAGGAGGGAGAGTAGGACCATGTGGGAGATGGGGGAAAGGGAAAGTAGGACAGGAAGGAGGGAGAGTAGGACGAGGGGGTGGGGGTTGGGGGGTCGAGGATGGGAGAGTGGGAGAGGGGGGAGTGGGAAAGTAGACAGGGGGCACTGAGGGAAAGTTGGACGTGGGAGTAGGACAGGGTGGAGATGGGGGGAGTAGGACAGGTGAGAGATGGGGGGATGGGAGACTAAGATAGATGGGGTGATAGGAGAAAAGGAGAGTAGGACGGGGGGGGGGGGGGGGGGGGGGGGGGGGGCAGAGACTAGGATGCGGTGGAGTTAGAGTAGGACAAAGGGGAGATGGAAGATGGATGAGTAGGACAGGGGATGGGCATGAGAGACTGGGGGAGGATGAGTAGGTGGGGGAAATGTGGTGGAGGGACAGTATGACAAGGGGGGAAAAATATGTGCTCTTTTGTCTTTCTTTTGTGTAAAGCATCTGCAGGTGATTAGGTCAAATAGAGGGTTACTGCAGGGGGTAGGGGGTAGGAGGTCCAGCAGTGGAGGGGGTAGCCAGACTGAGGGTAACGGGAGTAGGAGCATGTAAGGGGGGGATAGTAGGAAGGGAGGAGATGGGGTAAGGGGGAGTAGGACATGTGGTGAAATAGGAAAAGGGAGAGTAGGACAGGGGAGGTAGAACAGGTGGAAGATGGGGGAAATTAAGAATAGGACAGGGGGAAGAGATGGGGTGATGGGAGAGTAGGAGAGAGGGAAATAGGGGGAGTAAGACAGGCGAGAGATAGGGAAGAATGGGAGAACAGGACAGGTAGGATGGTAGGGGGAAGGGAGAGTAGGAGAGGGGAAAATAGGGGGAGTAGGACGGGTGAAAGATATGGGGTGGGGGATGGGAGACTAGGACAAATGGGGTGGTAGGGGAAAGGAAGAGTATGACAGGCAGGGAGATGGAATGGGTAAGGGAGAGTAGGACGGGGAAAATGGGGGGGATGGGAGAAGAACTAGGACATGGGGTAGGATGGGTGGAGGGAGAGTAGGACATGGGGGTGGGGGGAGGCCAGGGGGAAGAGATTGAGGGAGGATTAGGATGAGGACGAGATAGGGGAAGGGGGGGGGAGTAGGCTGAGGAAGAGATGGGGGTGGCAGGGAGAGTAGGATGGGAGGGAGACAGAGAAAGGACAGTAGGACAGAGGGTGGGTGGGGGAGATGGGTGGGAGGGGATCACACCCAATAATTTTACTCCCCCATTCTTTGGATGAAAATGTTTGCCCTTTTTTCTTCTTTTCTTTTTTTTGTGTGTGAAGCAGGTGATTGTTACTGCAGAGGGTTGGAGGTTGTTGTGACACAATCAGCTGCCACAACAGTAAAAAGGATGAGCTGTTTTCCCCCCACCCCCCATTTTCCTCCTATAACCCAGTCCTTCCCCACTGTCCCCTCCCGTATTTTTCTCCTGTCCTACTCCTAACCCCCCCCCCCCCCAATTTTTCCTCCTATCCCACTCCCCCCAAACCTTCCAAACTGTCCCCCTATCATACACTCTCTTCCCCACTCCAACACCCTATCCTACTCTCTCTCCCTTCCTCCACTGCCTAACCTCTTCCTTCTGACATGTCACACACGGCACCAAAAACAAAACAAAACAAAAAAAACCCCACACATTTTCCTCCAAAGAACAGAGGAGTAGAGTTATTAGGTGTGATCCCCACAGAGATCGCCCTAACTCAGAGCTAGTTTTTGCAAACATTTTTTAGCTACAATGCCACCCAACCAAACTAAAATATTCATAATGACCTGGTGTGTCCACTTTTAGCAAATTTTAGTATTTCCTTCTTTCAATTCTTTTCGTTTCCCGAACTTTTACTGCTTTATCAATGATACTAAAGCCCTATATTCATTTCATACAATGTTCTTGCATAATTTGATAGGGCATGATTACCATATTTTCTTGGTTTTTCACCCTTTTACAAAAACAAATCTTACATAATTATCTTATTAACATAAGACGTTACATGACAAAAAGATAAGGTGTGATACATCACTAAAGTTACTCAGCTGCTCTCAGCGTGTATACTCATTAGCAAACAATGCTTTACCATCGTGTCAAACCGCATGTGAAGTGGAGAAATCAAATGATTATGTCGTTTGGGTAAAAAAGCCAATGGGTTTAGTTGGAAATTACTGCCCTTTGATTAACAGAGGGAACATCCACCTTCACTACCCTTTGTGCCAATATTCAACAATCGACTGAGTCATATCCGTACTCACCATCCCACCTTCCTGTCTTTCTCTGTCTTATTCATCATCAAGATCAAAATATAATGTGATCAGTCTTTTGGATATTGTCTTATCATGCACGGAATTGAACATATCTAATCATCAGTGGCTTAAAAAGACGCACACACATAAACAAACAAATATAAATCTATCTCCAAGCCTCTCTCACCCCTCTCTTGGTGTGTGTGTGTGTGTGTGTGTGTGTGTGTGTGTGTGTGTGTGTACCGAGAGGGAGGGAGGAATGGAGAGAAATATCTATGTATTTATTTGGTGCACGTGTGTGTGCACACGTGTGTGTGTGTGCGTGTGTATGTGTGTGTGTGTGAAGGGGGGGGGGGGTTGTTGAAGTCACTTATCATTCAATCCCGTGCATGACAGGACTTTATCCTTAAGACTGAACACATTACACTTTGATCACAATGAAGAATTAGACAGAGACAGGAGGGTGGTGTGGAGAGGGACGGATATTACTCAGTCAGTTGTCGAATATTGGCAGTAAGGGGGAGTGAAGATGGATGTTCCCTCTGTTAGATAAAGGGCAGTAATTTCCGACCAAATCATTAGTTGTTGTTTTTTTCATAGCAACACAATCCTTTGATTTCTCCGCTTCACATGCAGTTTAACACAATGCAAAAGCATTGTTTGCTAATCAGTATACACGCTGAGAGTAATTGAGTAACTTTACTGATGCATCACACCTTATCTTTTTGTCATGTAACGTCTCGTATACTTTTATAAATAAGGTAATTATGCAAGATTGTTTTTGGGGGGAGGGACAAAAGGGCGAAAAAAGCAACAAAATATGATAATCATGCCAAATAAAATTTTGTAAGAACACTATATGAAATGAATATGGGGCTATAGTATCATTGATAAAGCAGTAAAGATGTGGAAGTTAAAAGAAATCCCCAAAACAAATATGCTAAAATTTTGCAAAAGTGGATACACCAGGACATTATGAGTATTTTAGTTTGGTTGGGTGGCATTGTAGCGGGAAAAATGTTGGCCAAATTTAGTTTTGAGTTAGGGCGATCTCTGCGGGGATCACACTCTATAACTTTACTCCTCCATTCTTTGGATGAAAATGTGTGGTGTGTGTATATGCGTGCGCGAATTACAAGCTGTGTTTGTGTGTGTGTGTAAGTGGTGCTTGCGTGCGTGCGCGCACGGCGGGGATCGCACCCTGTATTATCTGGCGCTTACATCTTTGCCGTCGTGTTATCTCCAACACTTGGCTGGGTCATAAAACTTCCAACTTTTGTGTCTGGTGTGCTCACTGTGTCGGTGTGTGTGTGTGTGTGTGTGTGTGTGAAAACAATCAATAAAAAGAATCGAAAACATGAACAATCCATGCAAACACTGACGCATAGTCCCACCCCTCAAAACCATATGCCGTAAATAAATAATACAAGTAATTAATATCTTTTTTACCTGTTTATATGTTGCTAATCGCATTACATTATATTGGTTATTAATGTTTAATCATACCGATTCAAATCTTTGTTGATTAGTCAAGTTCGCTTACTATTATCATTAGCCTTTCGTTCTAAGGATGTTTTTTTTATTGTAATCTCAATTTTTAAGCAAAATTTCACCAGTTATAATTATCCAACACACACACACACACACACACACACACACATACACACACCCGTGTGTACAGGGGAGTATCGGGCTGACCGCGCATGCATCATTAAAGAACCAGCTAGAGATGTGGTGGCGGCATGACTGTGTGTGTGTGTGTGTGTGTGTGTGTGTGTGTGTGTGTGTGTGTGTGAATGTGTGTGTGTGTGTGTGTGTGTGTGTGTGTATGTGTGTGTGTGTGTGTGTGTGTGCATACGTGTGTGCGTGCGAGCTCGCGTGTATGTGTATTATCACTGCAGCCATTTTTCCCCAACCTTCCCTTCTTCCCACCTTGCCTTCCTTTCCATCTCTTGCCTTCTCCATTAGTCCTCTCTGTGTTGTCAGCTATGTCTGTCTGTCCGTTTACCTCAGTGTCTGATGGGCTCCCTATATCTTCTTTCGTTAGTTCGTTCTGTAGTTAAACGTCTTTTCAGTTTCAGTTTCGAATTTCAAAAGGAGGCGTCACTGCGTTCGGATAATTCCATATACGCCACCACACCACATCTGCTTGGCAGATGCTTGACCAGCAGCATAACCCAGCGCGCTTAGTCAGGCCTTGAGTGCATGCATATAATTATATATATTTGTGTGTACCTGTCAGAGTTGATTTCTTTTGGGACTTCTTCTTCTTCTGCGTTCCCTCGTATGCGCACGAGTGGGCTTTTACGTGTATGACCGTTTTTACCCCGCCATGTAGGCAGCCATACTCCGTTTTCGGGGGTGTGCATGCTGGGTATGTTCTTGTTTCCATAACCCACCGAACGCTGACATGGATTACAGGATCTTTAACGTGCGTATTTGATCTTCTGCTTGCATATACACACGAAGGGGGTTCAGGCACTAGCAGGTCTGCACATATGTTGACCTGGGAGATCGTAAAAATCTCCACCCTTTACCCACCAGGCGCCGTCACCGTGATTCGAACCCGGGACCCTCAGATTGACAGTCCAACGCTTTAACCTCTCGGCTATTGCGCCCGTCATTTTGGGACAATATTTGTGTTGGCAAGGGTTGTTTTTCTGAAAGCCAAATGCGTGCTGGGACCTCGGTTTATCGTCTCATTACAGTTTGATCAGTTTCCAGTCAGACTTGGGAACGGAAAGGGCGAGGCTGGGACTGGAACCCAGACCCTCACAAATGCTGTACTGGCAGGTAATCAATCATTCTGCTACCTTTCACCCTACTTCTTTTCACTACAAGTGATGTTAGACGAGGACTGGGGGTTGGGGGGGGGGAGGGGGGGGACCCCTTTGGAGGGAAAGTCACAGTTCGCGCAAGAGAACACACGGCACAAGCACGCACGCACACACACACATATTAGAGCTTCCTCAAAATTCACTTGTATACACAACATATAACTGCATGTATCGTCAAAGAAATGAAAATGTTCAGTGGCTACTTTTCATAAGGAATGTATTAACTAGCACTGGATTAGATCATGTTTGGAAAAATCAGTTCACTTTTAGTGTTAAAAGATTAAAGCATGCTGTATCCAAGAAGCTTGAAAATGAATATATAAAATTCTGGAAACAGAAACATGATAGTTCATCTAAATTAGCATTTTACAAGAACGCTGTGACAAATTATAAAATTGAACCGTATTTAAAGAATACAGCAAATACACAACACAGGAAAGCACTGACCATGTTACGAATCAGCGCCCATGACTTACAAATCGAACAGGGAAGATATAAAAATACACCGAATGAACAAAGACTGTGTGATACTTGTAACAGTTTAGAAGATGGGATTCACCTTTTAGACAATTGTGTAAAGTACAATACCTACAGACACAGATTCCTAATCGATATATGTCGTCCAAATGCAAAGCCTAGTGAAGTGATCCTTCTAACAGAAATAAGCCAAGGCTGGCGAAATTTGTTCATGAATGTTTCTCTTCTTAATATGCTCATGTTTCTGTTTCATTGTGTCTTATAAACTTTAAGGTTTTATGACAATAAAAAGTATTCTATTCTATTCTATTCTATTCTATTCACACACACACACACACACACACACACACACACACACACACACACACACACACACACACACACATTCGAGCCACAGACCGTAGCGACTCAAGGGAGACAATCGCTGCTGTAACGGATGTGTGCAGAGTTTGTTCCCTTCGGTCACTTCATTCCTTCATTCTTCTTGGAAACAAAATTCAGTAGCTGGATTCATTCGTTCGATTTGTGCAGACTGTAGCGACAAAGATTGCTGGGAAGTCTTTGCTCACACGGATCCTCTCCTCTCCTCCCCCCCCCCAACCCCCTCCCCTCCTCCTTGTTCTTCCTCTGCAGGTAAAGAATAACTCACTGGCAATCCATTCCGGCCGTCCACTGAGGGAGGCAAGACCGCTTACCCAAACCACTCCACTGACAGAAATCTGTGTCTTTTTTGCGTTGGGGTAATACACTTTCCTATTGTAGAATTCTGAATTCTACAACCTAATCGAATCGAACGAAAATGTTTATGTAATACACTTATACAGGCATGAGAGGAGAAAACCTGTAGTGTGTAACCCACCCATTGTAATCAAGAGTTTGGATTTAAAACGACGCGAAATTATCTTTTTTCGACAGACGAAACGGCACGAGTTGGCACAAGCCGATATATATATATATATATATATATATATATATATATATATATTTTTTTTTTTTTTTTTTTTTTTTTGGTTTTTTTTTTTTTTTTTTTGCTTGCTTGTACAAGGTAGGTGGTGTGAAGGGGGGGGGGGGTATAAAAAGAAGAACAGCTGACACAGACTGCATGAAAGTGTCGTTTCTGCCGACAGTTTGGACCTGGGAACATAGCTGCACGTTAGTGTAGCGACTGCATATATAGTGATCAGCATTAAGTACAATATTCCTCAGAATAGACTCGAAAACAGCAGAAAATGGATCATCACATTTGAGGATCAATTTAACCGTCGTGCAGAGACTGAAACTGCGAACATTTTGCTGAAAGTAAAAACTTTGAGCAGTGTGTTGCCATAGTCAACCCTTTTCTTTCTCTGTGGATGTGATTCAACGAAAGATGAGAACCAGTTATTGTCTCCATTTCTGATTAATATCAGCTTTGCACATCACATCTGAATGTGACAATGACAGATATTATTTTGTTCGACCACATGGGTAAATCATTCACTTCAATGCTGAATATCCGATTATCATCTATCCTTGGAAACAACTTGACTTTTTGACAATATTGTCCCCCTAAATGTTCTGTAAGTGTGTTTCCAAATAACGAAATATAAATTTATCTTCTTCTTCTTCGTTCGTGGGCTACAACTCCCACGTTCACTCGTGCGTACACGAGAGGGCTGTTACGTGTATGACCGTTTTTACCCCGCCACGTAGGCAGCAATATTCCGTTTTCGGGAAATAAATGTATAAGACTGAAAGATTTAATTGATTTGAAATTTTTTTTTTCTTTTTTTTTTGAGAACCCTTGCTTCAGGATGACGTTATGCTTGATTATAAAATAAAAAAAAAAGAAGGAAAAAAAAAAGAAGAAGAAATGTGAATAAAACGAAAAGGTACTTTTCTCCACCGCTGGGTTGCATGTGCGATTTCAATGTCGTTAAAAACTTTTCTAAGCGTAAGGAAGTAACGAAGTTAGCGCTGCTAAGGATGAGTGAGCCAGCCCCGGTCTCTCACTGTGAGGCACAATGCTTAACTGCAAACACTGGCCATGTCGTCACCATGGGGACTAGGTTAATCCATCCTTCTTCTTCTTTTTCCTTCGTGGGCTGCAACTCTCATGTTCACTCATATGTACACGAGTGGGCTTTTACGTGTACGACCGATTATAACCCCGCCATGAAGGCAGCCGTACTCCGCTTTCGTGGGTGTGCTGGGTATGTTCTTGTTTCCATAACCCACCGAACGCTGACATGGATTACGGGATCTTTCAACGTGCGTATTTGATCTTCTGCTTGCGCGTACACACGAAGGGGGTTCAGGCGCAAACAGGTCTGTGCATAATTTTTTTTGTTAATGTTGACCAGGGAAATCGGAAAAATCTCCACCCTTTACCCACCAGGCGACGTTACCGAGATTAGAACCCGGGACACTCAGATTGAAAGTGCAACGCTTTAACCACTCGGCTATTGCACCCGTCGGTTAATCCATTCAACCCTACGGAGTTTACATTCTCGGCAGGTTTCCATGCAATATTGATACGAGAGAAAAAAGAAAGCAGAAAATACACTGGGTTTTTATAGTTCCAAATTGCGTGTTGTCACATCCAGATGTACTGTAGAGGTTAGTTCTATTTCTTTGCACTACATGTGGAGTGATGGCCTAGAGGTAACGCGTCCGCCTCGGAAGCGAGAGGATCTGAGCGCGCTGGTTCAAATCACGGCTCAGCCGCCGATATTTTCTCCCCCTCCACTAGACCTTAAGTGGTGGTCTGGACGCTAGTCATTCGGATGAGACGAAAAAACGAGGTCCCGTGTGCTAGCATGCACTTAGCACACGCAAAAGAACCCACGGCAACAAAAGGGTTGTTCCTGGCAAAATTTTGTTGAAAAATCCACTTCGATAGAAAAAACAAATAACGTTGCACGCAGGAACCCCCCCCCCAAAAAAAAACAACAAAAAACAAAAACAAAAAAAACAAAACAACAAACAACAACAACAACACAAAAACAAAACAAAAACAAAAGAAAACAAACAAAAACAACAACAACAACAAAACAAACAAAAAAAACAAACAAACAAAAAGAGGGTGGCGCTGTAGTGTAGCGCCGCGCTCTCCCTGGGGAGAGCAGCCCGAATTTCACACAGAGATATCTGTTGTGATAAAAAGAAATACAAATACAAAATACAAATTGTGTAGGACCGAGAAAAGAAACGTTGTAATGAGAAGAACGTTGACCTCAGGGCAATGGTCGGGTGCAGGGCTCAGTGAGTGGACATACTGACGGTCCCTGTCTGGCTGTCAACTGCAGATGAAGTCTCCAGCACGTGCAAGTAGCAGCCTCCCCATCACCCCCCCCTCCCCCCGCCCCGCCCCTGCCCCTCCTCACACACACACACACACACCATCTCCGATCCCACACTCCACACCTTCCCAGAATAAACCGCATTTTCTCCCGTTTCTTGCACATCACAATGAATCATTTTCATTCAAATGACTGACACGGTGACAGACTCCTAATAAATCTTACTTGCAGCTTCATTCTTTCTCCACACCGACAGAACCAAGAGTGTTTTGCTGTCCCATTTCTCTTTATTTTTTCCCCTCTTTCTTGATACTTCATTCGTTGTGTACAAATATTGGACGAACACTGTTTTGCTGCCACATTCCTCTTTATATACTTTACGACAAGCATTCAGTCTTAACTCAAACAGGAAGTTCTGAAGGCTGGTGGAACTCTGATTCAACACACACAAGAAAAGATCTGGTCCGAACTAATCTGCTGAACAGACAAACTCAAGACACGAAATCTATCTATCTATCTATAATCTCATGTTCGTCCTTCAGATTTGAAGATGACCATGGCTTCAAATATCAGATGGAATATCAGTGGCTGTGGGTCCGGAGGTGACTGATGAGTCCATTTCGGGCCATGAAGTCTCGCCCACATGTGGAACACAGGTGAGTGGGTGCTGTCGTGGCAGTGTGGACCTTGCGCACAGCACGTTTTCATTGCGCCTCGGTGATGCGCCAGGCTTCAGCTGCACGGGCTCCTGTGGTGATCTTGCTGCGCCAAGCTGGACACCAGTCCAGAGCAAGCGTCTCCCATGTGTTGATGTCGACGCCCAGGTCTTTGAAGGACGCTTTAAGGCAGTCTTTGTAGAGTTATTTCTGCTCTCCAACTGAACGCTTGCCCTGACACAGTTCTCCGTACAGTTCTACCTACCTACCTACCTACCTACCAGTCTGTCTTTTAAATTCTTTCATTGTTCATTTACTGGCGTTTATAAGCTGTTGTATGAAAAATGCTCAATTTAATCATAATACCTATGAAGGTAAGATTCCAAATGGCCTGCAAACCAACCCTCAAAACCAAACCAACTCTCAAATCTATTGCACTGTAGCATCATTTAGACAGGACTGGTCTGCCTAAAAAAAAAAAAAAAAAAAAGAAAAAGAAAAGAGAGAGAGAGAGAGAGAGATTACACTAAAACTGTGATGGTCCGAAGCGGACGGAAGCTACAGTTTAACTGCACAGAATCTTTATACCATACAATAATGGGACAGCATTTTGTTTCTTGACAAACAGATTGACTTCGTAACTGGAAAAGGCACTAAACACTGTAATAAGCAAACCAAAAGCGTCAAAACGTTTGAAATAGAACGATTCCTCAGAACCATAAATTTATCTGACAGTGTCAAGCAAATCACATAATATTTTTTTATGTTCACGGTGAATTTGGTTTAGTAAATGCAGTTCCGTCCTTCGTTTCTATTAAGAGTTATGCATTTTAGTGTATATTATGCCGGCACGATTTCTAGAAGTCTTGCTCCTTAAATACACTCATCATTGTCATCGCCATTATGATCTTCATGATCATGATCATTATCTTCATTATCATCGTCACTGTCGTCATCGCATTATCAACACACTTTTGTTTCGTGCGATATGAACTGTACTTTAAGCGTCTTACTTTCTATATACTCATTAACAGTGACATGCACTTTAACCTGACAGTTAACAAAGCCAGATCATTAATAAACAAAAACCAAAAACTATTTTGTTCAACAAAAGGAAACGGACCAACAACAAAAAACAAAAACAAAAACAAAAAAAAAAAACAACAACAAACAAACAAACAAAAAAAAAAACACTCCAAAAACCGTACACGTGCTAACACAACACATGACATATTTTCAAGCTATTTTTTGATACATTGAAAAAACACAACATCAAATACTGATAAACAATACAACGACGTTCTTTCCTAAGACAAAGACAACTGACGAGCAAGATAAAATTTGATCATTATATTTATGACTTTTAAACATATACACTAGTCTCCATTAGCAATTTGATACAATTACTTTAAAAGTTTGCTTTTACTTATCAACGCATCCAGATTATATGTTCAGTGTTAAATATTATTTACACATTTTTTGACAAAAACTTACCCAAAGAAAACAATGTAATCATCAAATATTCTATATGTCTCAGCATTTCCACATGCAACTAGCAATCTGCTAATTCTAATTTTGAACAGTTTTCGTATATAAATAAAACAATATATTTTTTTAAAATAATAGTAAAACAGACGATACCAAAATAATGTTGCGTTCATTCACCCTAATCTTTACACTTACACTTCTGATTAATTGCATGGACTATCGATTTTCAACTAAAGCAAGCAAACAAGCGACTGGTTATAAAGAAAAAAAAATAAACACCTGATTGACGCTTATGTCTTATATTTACTTCAGTTCAGGTACAGTAGATACAAAGTAAAGACAGAAACCAGCTGATAACATTATAGTCCACGTGATTTGTAAGTTTTCGTCGTAATTTTGAAATGTGTGTGTGATTTGGTGGAGTCTCATTTTATAGTTGAAAATTCCATATAAATTTACAGACGTGTGAAATCAATCTATCGTTAAGAATAAGAAAAAAACAACAACCTTGAATCTATGAACAGATTTTAATTTTTAGGGATTGTTTGAGGAGAAAAACGACTGTATTTGCAAGAGGTTAGATCCATCAAAGTGCGGAAGGTTACAAATTGATGCGACTGCTTATTTATTTCAATTAACTCATTGATGCAATCTTAATGCTTGTCTAAATCATGTTTGAACGAAAGAAATATTAATGTTGATTTCAACTGGACCAGCTCTAACAACCAGACCATACGTCTACAAGCTGAAGAGAGGCATCGGAAAGTTCTCCGATTCTCAAAAGGCTGAAGGTTGTCAAGGAAACTGAAGAGGTGCACACCATCAACTCAGAGCCATCCACAGAGAGCTGAAACACACAGACAATAATGATAATGATAATGATGATAGATCAAATACGCACGTTAAAGATCCTGTAATCCATGTCAGCGTTCGGTGGGTTATGGAAACAAGAACATACCCAGCATGCACACCCCCGAAAACGGAGTATGGCTGCCTACATGGCGGGGTAAAAACGGTCATACACGTAAAAGCCCACTCGTGTGCATACGAGTGAACGCAGAAGAAGAAGAAGATAATGATGATGATAACATCAACAACAATGACAACAACAACAACAACAATAATAATAATGATAACAACAACAATAATGATGATGATGATGATGATGATAAGAAGAAGCAGAAGCAGATGAAGAAGAAGAAGAAGAGTGATAATGATAACAACAACAACAGCAACAAAAAAAAAATAATAATACTAAGAATACAATACTACTACTACTACTGCTGCTGTTGCTGCTGCTGCTAATGATGATGATAATAACAACATCTTGCAAGTATCTTTGGTCAGGGGAAGAGAACTACGGATGGGGAGACAAGGAAGAATGGGAGGGTTGGGGGGTGTGGGGGGTGGGAGTGAAGGGGTTGCCGTTTGGGATGAACCCCCTGTTCCAGCCTCCGCACACTGTCCAGGCAGGCACCGGTGACACGTCACTGACTGCGGACCGTACCGACACAAGGATTTCGGACTGTACCCTCTCCGGTGTCTGGGTGTCCGGACCCATCCCTATGCATGATGTCATCCAGGGTGTGGAATGGTGGCCAAGTGGTCACGTGTCCGCCTAGGAAGCGAGAGAATCTGATCTGAGAGAACGGGATCGAATCTCATCCAAGCCAATATTTTCACCCCCTCTCACTAGAACTTCAGCGGTGGTCCGGACGCCCAGTCATTGGGATGAGACAATAAAGCCGTTTACAGTACGCGCTTAGCGGTCGTAAAGGAATCCACCGCGACGAAAAGGTTGTCCCTGGCAGTATTCTGAAGAAGACAAAAAGAAAAGAAAATCGAAAAAGAAACACACTAATGCATATAAATGCACTTGCGCGGAGACTGAAGTCTGATTGAATGACACAGGAAACGAATGACAAGCACCTAACAGGCAGCTGTCAGTTGGCTCTACCCAGACAGGCAACCTGGAGTGCAAATCAGTTTAACTTTCTCAAGGAGATGTAAGAAATGGAGAAGGAGAGGCGTCACTGCGTTCGGACAAATCCATACACGCTATCATCGCATCTGCTAGGAAGATGCCTGACCAGCAGCATAACCCAACGCGCTTTGTCAGGTCTTGAGTGCATGCTTATAAATTTTGTGTACTTATCAGAGCGGATTTTATTTACAGAATTTTGCTAGTGGATAACACTCTTGTTGCCATAGGTTCTTTTTCAGTGCGCAAAGTGCGTGCTGCGCACGTGCTGTTACAACTTTTGTTTTGCCGCACCAGATGCAATTTCCTTTTATAAGATAACGAAGCTTTTCCTTTTTTTCTTAGCTTTCTTTTTCTATCTTACCTTATCTCAGCTTGTGTCTTATCGTATCGTATGGCACTGCACTGCACCGTATCGTATCGTATCGTATCGTATCGTGAATCGAAACATCATCAGTGAGAAACAAGCCAGACGTCTTAAATGAATAAACGGTGCACTTACCTGTATCTCCTTCTCCCCAAGAAGGCGGAACTCCAGTGCAAATGGCTGCCCCTGAGCGAACGGGAATCTGTTGGATATGACTCTTGGGCCCCAGACACCGTTCTCATTGACGTTCACCAGCACCTTCCTTTCATCAGCACCGAAACCTGGGAAGCGGATTTCCATGTTGAGCCAGACGTTAACCGCGCTACTCCTCAGGCTGATTCGAAGTCTGCAGATAAGTGGATAGAGCGTGAGGGGTTGGGTTGTTGGAGGGGTTGGGTGTTGGGGGTTTGGGTGTTGGGGGTTTGGGGTGTGGGGTGTTGGGGGAGTTGGGTGTTGTGGGAGTTGGGGGGTTGGGGGTATTGGTGTGGGGGGAGTTGGGGGGTTGGGTTTTGGGGGCTTGTGTTGTTGGGGGTGTTGGGGTGTTGGGGGTTTGGGGTGTGGGGTGTTGGGGGAGTTGGGGTGTTGGGGGGTTTGGGGTGTTGGGGGAGTTGTGGGTTGGGGGTGTTGGGGGAGTTGGGGTGTTGGGGGAGTTGGGGTGTTGGGGAGTTGGGGTGTTGGGGGAGTTGGGGTTTTGGGGGAGTTGGCGTGTTGGGGGAGTTGGGGTGTTGGGGGAGTTGGGGTGTTGGGGGTGTTGGGGTGTTGGGGGAGTTGGGGTGTTGGGGGTGTTGGGGTGTTGGGGGAGTTGGGGTGTTGGGGGAGTTGGGGTTTTGGGGGAGTTGGCGTGTTGGGGGAGTTGGGGTGTTGGGGAAGTTGGGGTGTTGGGGGTGTTGGGGGAGTTGGGGTGTTGGGGCTGTTGGGGTGTTGGGGGAGTTGAGGTTTTGGGGGAGTTGGCGTGTTGGGGGAGTTGGGGTGTTGGGGGTGTTGGGGTGTTGGGGGTGTTGGGGTGTTGGGGGAGTTGGGGTTTTGGGGGTGTTGGGGTGTTGGGGGAGTTGGGGTGTTGGGGGAGTTGTGGGTTGGGGGTGTTGGGGGAGTTGGGGTGTTGGGGGAGTTGGGGTTTTGGGGGAGTTGGCGTGTTGGGGGAGTTGGGGTGTTGAGGGGTTAGGGTGTTGGGGGAGTTGGGGTGTTGGGGGAGTTGCGGTATTGGGGGAGTTGGGGTGTTGAGGGGTTAGGGTGTTGGGGGAGTTGGCGTGTTGGGGGAGTTGGGGTGTTGAGGGGTTAGGGTGTTGGGGGAGTTGGAGTGTTGGGGGAGTTGGGGTGTTGGGGGAGTTGGGGTGTTGAGGGGTTAGGGTGTTGGGGGAGTTGGCGTGTTGGGGGAGTTGGGGTGTTGAGGGGTTAGGGTGTTGGGGGAGTTGGCGTGTTGGGGGAGTTGGGGGAGTTGGGGTGTTGGGGGAGTTGGGGTGTTGGGGAGTTGGGGTGTTGGGGGAGTTGGGGTTTTGGGGGAGTTGGCGTGTTGGGGGAGTTGGGGTGTTGGGGGAGTTGGGGTGTTGGGGGTGTTGGGGTGTTGGGGGAGTTGGGGTGTTGGGGGTGTTGGGGTGTTGGGGGAGTTGGGGTGTTGGGGGAGTTGGGGTTTTGGGGGAGTTGGCGTGTTGGGGGAGTTGGGGTGTTGGGGAAGTTGGGGTGTTGGGGGTGTTGGGGGAGTTGGGGTGTTGGGGCTGTTGGGGTGTTGGGGGAGTTGAGGTTTTGGGGGAGTTGGCGTGTTGGGGGAGTTGGGGTGTTGGGGGTGTTGGGGTGTTGGGGGTGTTGGGGTGTTGGGGGAGTTGGGGTTTTGGGGGTGTTGGGGTGTTGGGGGAGTTGGGGTGTTGGGGGAGTTGTGGGTTGGGGGTGTTGGGGGAGTTGGGGTGTTGGGGGAGTTGGGGTTTTGGGGGAGTTGGCGTGTTGGGGGAGTTGGGGTGTTGAGGGGTTAGGGTGTTGGGGGAGTTGGGGTGTTGGGGGAGTTGCGGTATTGGGGGAGTTGGGGTGTTGAGGGGTTAGGGTGTTGGGGGAGTTGGCGTGTTGGGGGAGTTGGGGTGTTGAGGGGTTAGGGTGTTGGGGGAGTTGGAGTGTTGGGGGAGTTGGGGTGTTGGGGGAGTTGGGGTGTTGAGGGGTTAGGGTGTTGGGGGAGTTGGCGTGTTGGGGGAGTTGGGGGTGTTGAGGGGTTAGGGTGTTGGGGGAGTTGGCGTGTTGGGGGAGTTGGGGTGTTGAGGGGTTAGGGTGTTGGGGGAGTTGGGGTGTTGGGGGAGTTGGGGTGTTGAGGGGTTAGGGTGTTGGGGGAGTTGGGGTGTTGAAGTTGGGGTGTTGGGGGAGTTGGGGTGTTGGGGGAGTTGGGGTGTTGAGGGGAGTTGGGGTGTTGACGAGTTAGGGTGTTGGGGGAGTTGGGGTGTTGAGGAGTTAGGGTGTTGGGGGAGTTGGGGTGTTGAGGAGTTAGGGTGTTGGGGGAGTTGGGGTGTTGAGGGGTTAGGGTGTTGGGGGGTGGGGTGTTGGGGGAGTTGGGGGGGGGGAGAAGTTGGGGGGGTGAGATCTTGCAAGATCTTGGAGAGGTTGGGGTTGAGGGAGGGGAAGTGGGGCACAGACAAGCAGAGACAACTGACGATATCATGTTGGAGTAATCAATGCAAGATCGATAATCATCCTCTTTTAACATTTTTTTAAAAATTCCAGTTCCTCTCTAAAAACAGTGCTTTCCGTCTCTCCACTTGAATTGTTTTGTATAGATTAGTTTTTGCCATTATTTTCAATGATGGCTGCCAATAGGAGAACAGTTTATCGCCCAGCACATGCACAGTGTGTGTGTGTGTGTGTGTGTGTGTGTGTGTGTGTGTGTGTGTGTGTGTGTGTGTGTGTGTGTGTGTGTGTGTGTGTGTTATCCTCAGTTTAACGTCTATTCACTATAAGTGTTTTTAGACGGAAAGGAGTTAAGTAGTGGATAAAGGAAAGGGTGTGCATGTGAATATTAGTGTAAAAAGGTGTTCATGTTATGTATCAGAGGGAAGGTAGATTATTATAAAAAAAAAAGTCTAAAGAGATTGTGGTGTGCATTGAATGAGATGTCATGGTGGGGGGAGGGGGGGGGGAGAGAATATGTATATGCATATCAACAAGTATTAACCTACAATAGATATAGTGTGTGTGTGTGTGTGTGTGTGTGTGTGTGTGTGTGTGTGTGTGTGTGTGTGTGTGTGTGTGAGTGAGTGAGTGAGTGAGTGAGTGAGTGAGTGTGTGTGTGTGTGTGTGTGTGTGTGTGTGTGTGTGTGTGTGTGTGCGAGCGCGCGCGCGAGCACAGGCGTCTTTGCGTGCGAGCGTGGATGTGTGTTTGGTGTGGGTGGGTAGGAGTGGAAGAGCGGGGTCAGATGGCATCGCCAGCACGTGTGTCGTCCATGACTTTTTTCTTTACCTGACACAAGATGAACACGCAGTCCCCTGCAGACACATTGCCCAGTTCACGTGCACAGCGCGCGGAAAGGCAAAGTTCGTCATCGCCTGCAAAACGACAAATCTCTCTGAGAGATTGAAACATTCATGGAAAAGAACTACAGAAAAAGAAAAAGAAAATCGTATAACGCGATACAGTGATAGACCAACTAGATAGATAACTTTACACAAACAAAAAGGGTAGGGTAGCAAATGATGTGTTGGTTTCTTAGTTTGACGTGTTATCTGTAAACTTTTGGACCTATTTCGTACGTGTGTGTATATTGGCAAAGACAATTACAATGTTATTGAACACGAGTCGTATTTATGAAACATATCAGCATTCCTTTCTTCAAAGCATGGCCCACCCCAGATCTACAAACTACAAGAAAATGGAGAGAGTAATGCTAGTAAAAAAAAAAATTTTAAAAAAAGGAAAAAAGGGGGGTGAGTTTGATTGAAAGAAAAACAACCCAAAACAAAGGAGGAACAGGGAGATAACCAGCCGTGTCAATAACTCTCGTGTTTGTGAGGAAGCGGAAGCAAGAGAAGGTACCAGGGGACAGAGGGGAAGGGGGGGGAGGGGGGGAAGGGGGGGGGGGTGGCAGAAGACAAAGTCACGATGAGTCACACACGTGTGGAGGATTTCTCCAGATTCCCTGACGACAGGTGCCATCGGCAGTCCAGTCCCCTGAAGGAGAGCAGAGGATGGTGGGGTTGTCTCCGCTGTACAGGTAGTCATCACGACACGTTAGGGACCCCGTCCATCCTGAGGGATCCCAGCTGACCAGGGTGGTGCTGGTGTCCACGGCACCCGACTGCTCACAGGTGGGTTCTGTTCATTACAGTCATTACAGTGATATTGGTCACAGGTGGGTTCTGTTCATTACAGTCATTACAGTGATATTGCTCACAGGTGGGTTCTGTTCATTACAGTCATTACAGTGATATTGGTCACAGGTGGGTTCTGTTCATTACAGTCATTACAGTGATATTGCTCACAGGTGGGTTCTGTTCATTACAGTGATATTGGTCACAGGTGGGTTCTGTTCATTACAGTGATATTGGTCACAGGTGGGTTCTGTTCATTACAGTCATTACAGTGATATTGGTCACAGGTGGGTTCTGTTCATTACAGTGATATTGGTCACAGGTGGGTTCTGTTCATTACAGTCATTACAGTGATATTGGTCACAGGTGGGTTCTGTTCATCACAGGTTCTGTTCATTACAGTCATTACAGTGATATTGGTCACAGGTAGGTTCTGTTCATTACAGTCATTACAGTGATATTGGTCACAGGTGGGTTCTGTTCATTACACTGATATTGGTCACAGGTGGGTTCTGTTCATTACACTGATATTGGTCACAGGTGGGTTCTGTTCATTACAGTGATATTGGTCACAGGTGGGTTCTGTTCATTACAGTCATTACAGTGATATTGGTCACAGGTGGGTTCTGTTCATTACAGTCATTACAGTGATATTGGTCACAGGTGGGTTCTGTTCATCACAGTCATTACAGTGATAATGGTCACAACTGGGTTCTGTTCATTACACTGATAATGGTCACAGGTGGGTTCTGTTCATTACACTGATATTGGTCACAGGTGGGTTCTGTTCATTACACTGATATTGGTCACAGGTGGGTTCTGTTCATTACACTGATATTGGTCACAAGTGGGTTCTGTTCATTACAGCCATTACACTGATACTGCTCACAGGTAGGTTCTGTTCATTACAGACAACACACTGGAATGTATAAACCAACTGAGAAGTTTTGAATTTATGATATTATACCTTAATTTTGCGTAGTCAAGTGCGTTTCAGACCCTCAATGATTTTTATGGGTTTTTTTTTTATGAAAAGCAATCCCAAAGCCCCATTATGGTCTATGGAAAATTGATTCTGTTAAAACATAATTATGTTATGATAGAATAATTGATTTTGATATAGTTTTTTGGTCCTGGGAAAGTTATCACTATTTAAGTTAAAAAAAAAGAAGTTTTTGTCCTATTTCCATACAATAGTCTAGAATTCGAAATTAATCATTGCAGTTTATCCCTTTACGATGACATTAACCTGCATCCATTCACACGATTGGTATCTTGATTTAAAGCGGATTCTTTACCATGTTGTTCACGGGGCAAATACCAGCCTGATGATACGTCAGGCAGGTTACAGTATTTCCTGATACCTTACCATATTAATAACTTGAGTCTTCGTATTCACGAACAAGGCCTATGTCGTCCCAAATGAGACAACAATTTCTATGATTTGTTTGAATGAAGCATTGACCATGTTAACATTTATTTATCTGCATATTGTGCTATTGTATGGCCTCAACAGTTTGTAGATATTCCTTTCAAAAATAGATTTTCACATAATACTATAGCGATATTTCGGGGTATGTCTGTTGTTTTAAGATCATCATCATGACTGTATCCTCTCTCCTTTTGTAGAGCCAAGATGATGGATATCAGCTCAAAAATCGGTTGATTTCGTGTTGCTACGAGAGAGTCTGATCCATTAAAAAAAAAAAAAAAGACACTGGTTCAGGACCAAAAGCTTTTGATATTTCCATCATAAAATTCAATTGAATGGATCAAACCTTTATGCCAAAGTCAGTACACATGAGAAAACCAAGCACGTATAAGAAACAGGTGATATCATAAAAGCGAATATGTGAAATGCTTTTATTTGAGAACATACGTTTATTACTCTTGTTTAATCAAGTAATCCGCGTGTGTGGGGTGGGTGGGGGGGTGGGGGGGGGGGGGGGGGGTGCATGTGTGTGCTGATTATCTGGTTGCGGTTTTCCGCAATTTATCTTTATTCTTATCTTATCTGTCTATTATAATCAATGTGCAGTATAGTAGGCTATGTTTATAATTATATTCAAATAACGTTATAATCAATGTGCAGTATAGTAGGCTATGTTTATAATTATATTCAAATAACGTTTCTTAATTCTTTCTGTTTTTACATTAAGAATACTAGTTATTACCTGCAGTGTGTGGATGTATGTATGAAACGGTATATGTGATATTTTTTACATTTGTATCTTCGTAATATTCGTAAAAGCTGTTGTTAACTTTTACAGTTATGGTCCCCATGTTGTTTACTTGTCTATGTTGTGATAATGCACCTGACCAAGTTTATCCAGTTGTAGATAATAAAGTTATTTTTATCTTCTTATCTTATCTTAAACGAATTCATTATTTTAAACAATAGGCGATGGGGAAAAAAAACCATAGGCTACCATTGAATTGGCAGATGATATTGTGAATTAATTCAGTATTACCTGCAGAGTATATCATGCTAGCTTGTCTGATGTTTTTCTTTTGAATCAAGCTTCAGTGTATTCCTTCAATTTCCCACTGCGTTTTTGCATTGACAAATCGCGTAACCATTGAACCAACATTCTCTAGCTCCAGTTAAATGCCGATGACAACGTGAATCCACCGCCGCCGCCTCCCTACACCCCACTCCCGCCCCCCCCCCCCACACCCCCCACCCCCGACAGACAGACAGACAGAGAAACAGGAGCGGGAGAAGGGAGAACAAACAATCCCATTCCATGTAAGCATGGAAGAGTAGCTGACGGCTGCAGACAGGGAGAGAGAGAATCAGCAAAACTACTTGGCGCGCCTTTGTCTTACAAACCAGCAGTGGTTCGGAGTAAAGTTAGTGCCTTTGTTCTCACCACGACTGACGGATCACGGGTTGCCGGTGCAAAGTAAACGCCCTAAGACCACACAGTGCAGGTGACGGGTATGAGGGATCGAACAAGTCCCAGGGAACGACAAACATGGACCACTCACTCACGAGGCTGAAGGATCAGGAAACCAACTTAGCGCGCGGAGACCATACAATGCACGTCATTATCAGGGTCAACCGACACCGAGTCTTTGATGGAGGGCCTGCACTCCGTAAGGGAGACAACCCCGAAGCTTTGAGTTATTGTTCCTGAGTGGCGGGACACTGTCGTCCCCTCCCTCCACCCCACCCTCCCCCTCTCTCTCTCTTTGGGCAAAGTTACGTATTGTATTACATATACTTCTGTCTTCTAAAATGATATCGTTATTTCGAATCTTGCCATTTTTATTCACAAGTCATTAAAAAGACGTAGTTTCATGATTGGTTAAATAAAACATACTTTTCTTTGTGTATGCGTGTATCCTTATGTAGATTTATTTATACAAAATATGTAATCACTCCTTTAAACCCCTTCCCATATAGAAAAAAATGTATTTGTGTTATCGAATTCGAAAATTAAAAAAATATTTTAAAAAACACCCCCCCCCCACCCCACCCCACCCCAAAAAATTCCCAATGAAATGAATAAAAGATAAAGATAAAAATTACAAACCACCAAATTTTTTAATTAGTTTAGTTGGAGATTACCGGCCTTGGTTCATCAGAAGCAAGATCACGCTTTACTCCCCTTAATGCCAATATTCAACGATCAACAGACTCAGATCTGCCTCTCTCACCAACCCACCCTCTGTCTGTATCTCTCTGTTGAAGTTAATGTTCAAAGTTAGTGTTCACGGAATTCACCAGCAGATGCAGATTGTAATCAGTTCAGTCTTGAAGACAAAATCCTATCACCCTTGGCATTGACTGAATCGAACAACCAGCGACGTTTTAAAAATGCATGCACGCTATAGCTGGAGATGCGAATACAGCAGTGGACTGCGCCCCATCTCCCCTGTCAGTTAACAGAACATCCCTCGGTAGCCCAGCTTAATTGCGTCCAACAGCTACCCCCCACAACACGACAATTTTCATCAGCATACTGATGTTGGTCGTTAAGTGGAAGAAGAAGAAGAAGAAAACGGTAAGAAAAAAAGAGGGCTTCAAAATAGATTAACAAATTCATACTTAGATAATTAACACAGGAAAACGTCCTACAGGGAGACACCCAAGGCGCTATAAAAACGCTTGCAAGAGAGATTTGAAAGTCTGAAGACGTTTGAAGACCTGGGAAGTGCAGCTTCAGAATGATCAACTTGGAGGCCGACGGTGCATAAAGGTCTCTCCGAGTTCGAAGAGACTTCAGCCCAGAGCTCCGAGGCTAAGGGACCGTGAAAGGCCAAAAAAGCCAGACAGACAGACCAGCGTCAGACTTCACCTGCATTGGCTTGTCCAGCCACCATGGAGTGATGGCTTAGAGGTAACGCGTCCGCCTAGGAAGCGAGAGAATCTGAGCGGGCTGGTTCGAATCACGACTCAGCCGCCGATATTTTCTCTCCCTCCACTAGATCTTGAGTGGTGGTCTGGACGCTAATCATTCGGATGAGACGATAAACCGAGGTCCCATGTGCAGCATGCACTTAGCGCACGTAAAAGAACCCACGGCAAAAAAAAGGTTGCTCCTGGCCAAATTCTGTCGAAAAATCCACTTCGATAGGAAAAACAAATAAAACTGCACGCAGGTAATATATATATATATATAAACAAAAAAAAAAACGCTCTCCCTGGGGAGAGTAGCCCTAATTTCACACAGAGAAATCTGTTGTGAGAAAAAGAACAATACAATGCAATACCCGAGGCTTTATCGCCACCCAGATCACAACTCAGTAGTCTCCCGAGATTTGCTGATGCCCATTTAACACAGCAAGAGCTCGCACAATACATTTTATGCCCATCTAGATTGCATAAATACCTTATTTGGTAGTTAGAATAAACAACTAAAATGGAATAATGATAATAATAACAATGATAATAATAATGTTATTTGATTTTTTAAGTAAAAGGATGCACACAGATTACGTATAACACAATAAAATGATAGCCCAGATTGGGTGGCAGTTGCCTTTTGAATGAATTTTATGTACAGCAGATGATTGGTTTGTCAGCGATATCAGCGAAGGCTATGGACAAAACTATGACATATATGCTGTTCCACGTTTCCTGGGTGTTGTGAATGTCATGGTGTTGCTAACTTTGATCCCTCTTCTGTGTCCTTTGACAAGACAGTGATGCGGGAATCGTGATGACAGGTATTGTGACCTTTCTTCTGTCTGTTTGAACACTGTCATTATGCCTGTTCTATAAGTTTTTAACATAATATAGCTAATTTATGAATCATGTATAGCTGTTTCATGTGCTTGTTCTCTGGGTGTTTTTTTTTCAAAACAAATTTTCTGTTGGATTTGGTGGTGGATGAAGCTGTTTATTTTCAATCAGCAGCCTAAATGAAAACCAAACTGATTAGCACCGCAGTTTTAATCTCCTCAAACAAGTTACTCATCCTCTTTGACACTCACCTAGTTCTCCAGTGAAGACAGTGACTCCCTCAATGGAGTGCTCTGCATCCTGTGACTGCACGTGCAGAAAACACTCCCTCGTGGCGTCCTTGTAAGCAGCGGAGTCACAGGTGGAGCGTTTCAAGCACTCCCCAGCACACCCCACTGCTGATGAAACGGAGACTACTTCCTGATAACTTGAGATGAAGGAAGAAGGGGTGATGTCATATAATCGAGATTTGATCTCACACTGTACTGTGGGAGTAAAGACCAGAATAAAACAGGCTTGAAGGATGTTTTTAAAATACATGTTTAATGGGAATGTTTGTAATCAAATCCGTAATATGATTTTCTCCGTCTGCTTCTTCTCCTTTATTTATATTTTTCCGTTCTTTTCTTTTCTCTTCCCTTCTTTCCTTTATATCCTTTCTATCTTTATTTCCTTCCTTTTCTTTTTTTTCCACTTTGAGTTCTTTTGTTTCTCACCATTCGTCTACCCTTCAAAAAAATCTTCCCACTTTAAAAACTCTGCACTCAAACAAAAGCTTTGGTAATGGTCAATCCAGTCGTGCTATTCTTGTGGACGTGAGAGTTATGCTGTCAATGACTGAGGAACTGTTGCATTTTTCCTACACTGACACGATGTTGGAATAAGTACATCATTTGTCTAGCCAACTGTCCCGCAAGAGCTGTTACGAGAGCTTGCTTCGACCGCCAGAAGTCGGAGTTTTCTTCTTAGACATCGATAATTGAAAACCAGTACTTAGCGATGTTCCATCAATCGACCCAGCTTAACTGTCGACCAATCAGATGCGCCGACAGGACTGATGAAATCGATTGGTATAATGGACACCGTTCGTCCTCGGTCAAAGTTTTCGCGACGCTTTCGTGCAAGTGGAGGTTGCACGTGCGTGTTACCCTGGTTGAATAAGGTCTGTCACTTAGTGACGGGAGGGATGGGGAGGGGGGAAGGGGGGAGCGGGGGGGAAGGGGATAGAAAGAGAGGAAGATATAACAGGTTCATGCAGCTAGTAGAGAAATGGAGGAGGAGAGGCGTCACTGCGTTCGGACAAATCCATATAGTTCCACCACATCTGTTGGGCAGATGCTTGACAGCAACATAACCCAACGCGCTTAGTCAGGCCTTGAGTGTATGCATAGACTACATTTATGTACATATCAGATTGGATTTAATTCACAGAATTTTGTCAGAGGACAACACTTTTGTTACCATGGGCTCTTTTTCGGTACGCCAAGTGCGTACTGCACGCGGAACCTCGATTTATTATTTCATCCAAATGACCAGACGCTCTGTTTGATTTTCCAGTCAAACTTTGGAGAACGGGCGAGAATGGGATTCGAAACCAAATCCTTACAGACACTGAACTGGCAGGTAAGCGTCGTAACCATTTTGCAACCTTGCTCCCTAAATGAATCTCTCCAATTTCTCTGCACATTTGTGCGTCTCTCTGTGTCTCTCCATGTGTGTCTGTTAGTCCGCCTACCTGTCTGTCTATCTGTCTGTCTGTCTCTCTCTCTCTCCACTAATGAGATATTAATAAAGATTTTTTTGTCTTGTCTTGTCTCTCACTTTTACATTATTGCATCCTTTCATCCCTTCGTTTATTTCCTGTTGTCCTTGAACCAAGAGTCCCTAAAGAGCTCTCCTCGCCATGTCTTTTGACACCCTCTAGCACTGTCGGTGCCAGCAGGCCTCTGAAAGCAAAACCTGGTCAATGCACATTACATTAAGAAGCTTTGAACTGATCGATACTCTCACAGACAGGCGTTTAATGTTAAAACAGTGTCCCCCTCAAGGTAGCATGCTGCTGATGTTGGCGACAGTTAGGCTTGCTTCACGTGTGTGAATTCTTCACCTCAAGACGTATGGAGAGAGATTCAGGAAGCTGAAAATACCTTCAGGGTGTTCCGTCTCTTTCTGATCCTATGCAAGTCCTGTTAAGGGAAAACATTTGAACGTTTTGAACAGTTCTAGGCCTTGTTGCGTGAGATGATCTTTGCAGCGCTGTTTGCTTTAGAGTTAAGACTGTTCCTAAGTATACGGAGTTTACCGTGGAGTTAGGAACATTCTTAACAATAAGCAAGATTAGCGCTGCTAAGTTTCGCAACCCACCCTTACTACTTTTTTTTTTTTAAAAGCCTGGTTTGGGAGTGTGTTTCGGCTGGCCGGGTGATGGCGATTCAGTTCACTTCAAAGTTTGGCTTACTGCTCAGCCGACCGCGAAGGGCCATTATCTGGGCTGAAAGCTTGTCGCCCCATTTCCTACATATGACAGGTCCAATGTGCCCCATTACCTATATTACACAGATCCTGTGTAACCCATTTCCTACATATGACAGGTCCGATGTGCCCCATGTCCTATATTACACAGATCCTGTGTCACACATTTCCTACATATGACAGGTCCGATGTGCCCCATGTCCTATATTACACAGATCCTGTGTAACCCATTTCCTACATATGACAGGTCCGATGTGCCCCATGTCCTATATTACACAGATCCTGTGTAACCCATTTCCTACATATGACAGGTCCGATGTGCCCCATGTCCTATATTACACAGATCGTGTGTAACCCATATCCTACATATGCCAGGTCCAATGTGCCCCATTACCTATATTACACAGATCCTGTGTAACCCATTTCCTACATATGACAGGTCCGATGTACCCCATGTCCTATATTACACAGATCCTGTGTCACCCATTTCCTACATATGACAGGTCCGATGTGCCCCATGTCCTATATTACACAGATCCTGTGTCACACATTTCCTACACGTCCTAGGTCCTATGTGCCCCATGTCCTATATTACACAGATCCTGTGTCACCCATTTCCTACACGTCCTAGGTCCTATGTGCCCCATTGCCTATATGTCCCAAGACCAGAGTGTTCCATGTTCAATAAACCGAGGCACTGTGTGTGTGGAGTGTGCACTTAGTGAACGCAAAAGAATCCACTGCAAAAAAAACCGATTGTCCTTGAAAAAATCCTGCAGAAAATCCACTTTAACAGCAAAACAAACAAACGTGCAATCAGCAAAAAGAAAAAAAAAAGGAAAGAAAAGTATGGTGGCTGCACAGTGCATAGTGGCGATACGCACAACCCGTGGAAAGCAGTCTGAATTTTACAAAGAAAAATCTATTGTGACAAATTGTGACGCAACGCAATGCAATAATTCACTGCCATTATTATGGATTCTGTTCTTATGAATCAACCTTTCTTAATGGTCTGTGCGTGCACATATATAACTATTCATGTCTTGCATAAAGAAATATGACTGACTGACTGGTCTGCGCGGTTGTACATGTGACTTGTAATGTCCGCATTAAGACATATGAGGAGCTTGTAGAATAATACATCGATCAGTGTTCGTGTGAAACAAAATGTATACATGATGATGATGATGGTGGTGGTGGTGGTTTAAATATGCTGTGAAATGAAAGAAAGATTAAGTGCGTTCTACTTGACAGTGATTGAAACGTAGTCTAGAAATGAGTGTGTGGAGGGGGGTAGAAGGGGTGCAGGGTAAGGTGTGTGTGTGGGTGGGGGGGGGGGGGGAGGGGGGGTGGGTGTTAGGGCTCATGTACGTTTATGTGTATTTGACTGTGCTTTCATATCTGTGAAATTGCACGTTTGGTACATATCTGTTATGCATATGTGTGTGTATGTGTGAATGTGTGTTTGCTTTTTTTCCCTTTTTTTTCTATACATTTATTTGCTTATTTATCACCACTGTTGTCTTTTTTATTTATTTATTTATATTATTTATGTATTTATCTATTTATTTATTTTATTTTATTATTATCATTATTATTAATTTATTATTTTTAATTATATTATTATTTATTTATTTATTTAGTTTAGTTTAGTGTATTTATTTTTTCTCAAGGCCTGACAAAGCGCGTTGGGTTACGCTGCTGGTCAGGCATCTGCTTGGCAGATGTGGTGTAGCGTATATGGATTTGTCCGAACGCAATGACGCCTCCTTGAGCTACTGAAACTGAAACTGAAGTCATTGAAAAAACTGCACGGTTATGTTGTCCACGCTTTGCTTGACTTAATACAAACTTTCGCTGTGTTATTTAATAAATGTTGTCGTTCCACTTGTCTAAAAAAAAAAGAAAAAAAAAGAAAAAAGAAAAAAAAAAAAAGATGCTTCCCTTTCTTGAGTGATCTGCGAGTTCTATGTGTGGAAGGACTTGGGATTTTGATAGGCATTGGTCGTCATAGTTTCAGTAAAGAGCTGTAGGTATAGATTCTTTGATTTTAATACACGAATTGATTACATTGATTTTACTTTTGTATTTCTTTGGTGTTTTCTTCTTTGTTTTCGATATTTGAACCAATCAGTGCCTGACGAAGAGCTTAACTTGAAAGCCGGGGAATTTTTCACTTCTGTGTTGATTTGATTCAGGAGGGTTTCAAGACTGGACCACAAAACATAAGAGAACAAGGTCAGGACAAAAAAAATTAGTGATGCTATTTTACGTTCAGCTGTGTTTTGTTTGGTGAGTTGAGTGTAGGTCCACCAGCGTTTAGCAGACTCCTATTTGAGGCTCATGAC
>NC_134882.1:33779213-33809213 GCF_041734735.1 Babylonia areolata
ATGGCACTGTACATCTCTCAGCTGTTTTGGAAGAACTCAAAGAAGGTAAAGTGTGAAAAGTTTTCAAACGTAAAGCTGAATATATAATTGGTATTATTTGGAAAAGAATACATCACAAAAACAAATTAAATGTACGACTAGATAATCTTATTAGCCAGATATTCTATCAATAAATGTGGAATAAGGGTGAAACACCTCCAACAAAAAAACAACAAACGAACAAACAAAAAACCCGAAAAAAAAAACATTCGCTGTAAATGACGTCCATAGCATTTTCTACAAAATGGTAGCTATACGCAAAAATTGTGGAAAATAATGGTGTGCAAAATGTTACATGAAACACCATACTAATTCATAAAAAAATATGTCATAAAATCCAAGATTATAGTGGTGTTGTACTACAAATCAGGATAGTGTGCATTGTGCAATGCGTCACACAGAATGGTTGATGCTATGTTATATTATGTGTAACTCCACTCATAATGTACATGGAGATACAATACAAAAGATCGTCAACTTCAAAACTTACTAATGACTACTTTGCAAGACACTGGTCTTCAGCACGGCCATTGAATCTTGTTACATGGCCATATCAGCGTAGCTGTCTTATGTCAGAGATCTTCGTAAGGTCAAAAATACTGCATGGCAGTTTGGCGCCTTTGTTCCTTGATGATGTGATCACTGTATCTGATGTTTAGTTTCTGGTGATATCATCTCATTTCCAAGGCTTCTTCTTTCCAAATCCGGCCGTGAGGGTCCATGTCTCGCATGCTGACAGGAAGATGGAACATACCAGTGTATGCAGGAGTCTGATCTTGTGCTTCGTGGAGATGTTGCTGTCCTTCCGTACAGGTTTCAGACTGGACAGTGCTGATGTTGTCTTTGCTTCCCTTGAGAGGATTTCTGGTTGGGGTCCTTCATTGCTGATGATGACGGATTCTTAGAAGGTGAACCATTGAACAGTTTTCAGCTTCTTCTGTCTCTGGACAGTCACATCAGCAGTGATGGTGGTGCAGTGGCTGGCCATCAACTTGGTCACTATTTGCAGGGACCACTGATTTCAAAACAAAGCAAACGAAGAAACAAACAGGCAACTGATAATAATTAAAAAAAAAAAAAAAGAAAACAAGAAAAAGAAAAACAGGACCAGCTGACTGATCCTCATGTCTCATGGTTACTTCAGTTCAGGTGCAGTAGGTACAAAGTTCTGACCGAAACTGACACATATCATAACAGTCTACGTGATTTTAAAGGTTTCTGTCATAATTGTAATATGTGTGAGTAATAAGGGATGGGTTTCATTTGGTGGTTGAGCATCCCATGTTTGCAGACATATGATAGCAGTCTATTATAATAAGATTATTAAAAGAATAAAACAAAATTAATTAAGATAAACTTATGACAAAACAACAACAACTTGAATCCATGAACAGCTTTCCATTCTGCTGATTGTTCAAGGAGGAGAGTGTGTTTGAAAAAGGGGCAGACTCATTAAAGTGATGCGACTGCTTATTTCCTATATTCACATTATAGCTGCGATCTTGATGGTTGTCTAAATTTCATTTGATGTTTTAAAAACACTAATGCTGTGACTTTCCATCCTTTTTGCCCTGATATGACTTGAATTATAGGATTATATATATATATATATATATATATATATAGAGAGAGAGAGAGAGAGAGAGAGAGAGAGAGAGAGAATTATAGCTGAATCTTTTTCGTAAGTTCTTACGAAGACCTTCCTTCCACCTTCTCCATTCTAAAAGAAATCTTGGAAAGCCAGGACGCCGATGGACCAGCTCTAACAACCAGACCACAGGTCTACAAAGTGAAAAGAGGTATCGGACAGTTCTCCGCACACCAACTGGCTGAAGGTTGTCAAGGAAACTGAGGAGGTGTACACCATCAGCTCAGAGCCATCCACAGAGAGCTGAAACACACAGACAATAATGATAATGATAACAATAATAATATTATTATCATTATTAGTATTATCATGATAATGATGATGATAATCATGATGATAACAATAGCACTACTACTACTACTACTTTTTTTGTTGTTGTTGTTAATAATCATTGATAATGATTATCATTATTGTTGCTGTTTTTACTGTTGATGTTGTCGTTGGTGTTGTTGATAATAATAATGATAATGACAATAATAACCATGATAACAATGATAATGATACTAATGATATTAATAATACTAACAACAACAACAACAACAATCATCATCATCATCATGATATCAGTGATAAAATCTTGGATGTATGTAGAGTGGGAGGGGGACAGTGAGAGTTGGGGGGGCGGGGGGGCGGGGCGGGTGGGGGGGGGGGGGGGGGGGGCAGGTGGTGGGGAGGATTTTTTTTTTTTTTTAGAAAGAGTGGTCATGAATGTTTTCGGTAACTTGTAAAATTTTTCTTTCATGTAAAAGCGCCCTGAGCTCTCAGAGATCAGTTTCAGTTTCACTTTCTCAAGGAGGCGTCACTGCGTTCGGACAAATCCATACACGCTACACCACATCTGTTGAGCAGATGCCTGACCAGCAGCATAACCCAACGCGCTTAGTCAGGCCTTGAGTGCATGCTTACATATTTGTGTACCTATGAAAGTGGATTTCATTTTACGTAATTTCGCCAGAGGACAACACTCTCGTTGCCATGGGTTCTTTTTCAGTGCGCCAAGTGCGTGCTGCACACGGGACCTCGGTTTATCGTCTCATCCGAAAGACTAGACGCTCAGTTTGATTTTCCAGTCAAACTTAGGAGAAAGGGCGAGAGCGGGATTCGAACCCACACCCTCACGGACTCTCTGTATTGGCAGCTGAGCGTCTTGACCATTCTGCCACCTTCCTCCTTCTCAGAGAGAAAGAGCGCTATATAAATATACATTATTATTATTATTATTATTATTATTATTATTATTATTATTATTATTATATCTCTGTACACCCGATATCTGGAGACCATACCTTGCCTGGAAGTGTCCGACTACATGACGGGTGATTTGGGGTGTGTGGATGGATGGATGGTTGGGGAGCCATAGAGGAAGGAAGAGTGGCGGGATGAGGATGAGGATGAGGATGAGGATGAGGATGACGGGGCTGTCTTGTTGGGGGCCTGTGTGGCCCTGCTCCAATACTCTGCCGCGCAGTGCTCAGGCAGGTGCCCGTGACGTCACTGACTGCAGACTCACTGACGCGAGGCTTTCGGGATTGTACACTTTTCTTCAGTCGCGTCGGTTACCGGAATTTTCTATGGGGAAACTTATATTGGCGTTGTGCCGTTGTATTGTATTGTATTGTATTGTGTTGCACTGCATTGCATTGCATTGTGTTGTGTTGTGTTGTATTGCAATGCATTGTATTGTATTGTATCGTATCGTATTGTATTGTATTGCATTGCATTGTATCGTATTGTAATGTATTGCAATGCATTACATTGTATTGTATTGTATTGTGTTATGCTACTATTTTGTCACAACAGATTATTTTGCGTGAAAATCAGACTGTTCCCCCAGGAGAGAACTCGTTGCCACAATGGAGCGCAATATATATCTAGATATCTATCTGGGTATCTATATATCTAGATATAGATATAGATATGTGAATACACACACACACACACACACACACACACACACACACACATATATATATATATATATATATGTATTCTGTCTGCAAGTATATTTATTTTCCTGTCAACCCCCGAAATCGGAGTATGGCTGCCTACATGGCGGGGTAAAAACGGTCATACATGTAAAAGCCCACTCACGTGCGAACATGTGCCCACGAACGCAGAAAAGAGGAAGAAGAAATTTTCCTGTCAAAATAGATTTTTCCACTACTACATATCATGTCGTGTAGTTATTTGCCTGTTGTGCCGAACTTTGCCTGTCGTGTCATTCTTTGCTGTATTACTGCTCATTGTCTCGTGTCTACCATAATTATCGTGTTGTTGTATATCTTCTCGTGTCACATCGTATCGAATCAATGCGATGTTCAGAATCGTATCACATCACATCACATTACATCACATCACATCACATCAGATCACATCACACCTCGTCGTATCGTATCCTACAGCAACATATCGTATCGCATCGCATCGCATCGCATCGCATCGTATCGTATCGTATCGTATCGTATCGTATCGCATCGCATCGCATCGCATCGTATCGTATCGTATCGTATCGTATCGTATCGAATCGTATCGTATCGTATCGTATCGTATCGTATCGTATCGTATCGAATCGAATCGAATCGAATCGAATCGAATCGTATCGCATCGCTTCGCATCGCATCGCATCGTATCGTATCGTAACGTAACGTAACGTAACGTAACGTAACGTAACGTAACGTAACGTATCGTATCGTATCGTATCGTATCGTATCGTATCGTAACGTATCGTATCGCATCGCATCGTATCGTATCGTATCGTATCGTATCGTATCGTATCGAATCGTATCGTATCGTATCGTATCGTATCGTATCGTATCGTATCATGATTCGAGACATCAACAGTAAGAAGCAAGCCTGACGTCTTGATTTAACAAACGGTGCCCTTACCTGTATCTCCTTCTCCCCAAGAAGGCGGAACTCCAGTGCAAATGGTTGCCCCTGAGTGAACGGGAATCTGTTGGATTTGACACCAGAGCCCCAGCCACCGTTCGCATTGACGTTCACCAACACGGACCGCTCATAGTCACCATAGCCTGGGAAGCGGATGTCTATCATGAGCGAGACGATTCCAGTCTGGTCCCTCAGATTGAAGACCGTTCTGGAAACAAGTGAACAAGTGAAGCGAAGCGACCGATGCATCATATTCGTAAATTCTAGACCGGCATTGTATCAAAGCTCTTTCGGCAGTGGGTTCACACACGCGCGCGCGCGCACACACACGCTCACACGCACACACACACACGCACGCACACACACACACACACACACACACACATATATATATATATATATATATATGTGTGTGTATAGATAGATAGTGTAATATATAATCATATAGATAGATAGACAGATAGATAACACACACACACACACACACACACACATATATATATATATATATATTATATGTGTAGAGAGAGAGAGAGAGAGAGATACAGACAGACAGACAGACAGACAGAAATCGATCGACCAGTCGATTGTACGGTGACTTAGTGAATTACTTTATAAAGAGGTCAAGTTGACAGTTATCCCCTGTCTTGAACAAACTGTCACTGTGGATATTAAGAAAAGACACACAGACAGACACACAGACACAGACACAGACACAGAAACACACACACACACACACACACACACACACACACACACACTCACTCACTCACTCACTCATTTACTCACTTACTCACATACACTTAGTCACTTACATGCACGCACCCATTCACGTACACACACACACACACACACACATATATATATATATGTGTGTGTGTGTGTGTGTGTGTGTGTATGTGTGTGTATGTGTGTGTGTGTGTGTGTGTGTGTGTATGTATGTATATACACACACATACGCGTACGGACGCGCGCACGCGCATTCGCAAAAGCCGGGAAGGCGAAAGAGAGAAAAAAAGAGAGACATTGAACGTGTGCGCATGCGTGCGCGGGTGTCTGTGTAGACCCGGGGCGGTATGGACGGAAGGGGGTGCGGATGTGGGTGTCAGATCATGACTGATGACATCGCCAGCACGTTCGCAGTTGACGTAGGACTTTACCTGACACACCACGAACACGCAGTCCCCCGCAGACACATCGCCCAGTTCACGTGGACAGCGCGCGGAAAGACAAACAACGCCATCCCCTGCAACAGGACCAACCAACTAACCAACTAACTAACCAACTAACCAACCAACCAACCAACCAACCCTCCTCAGAAATTTCAACGCTCGTGGGAAGGAAGCACAGAAAAGAAAATCACATCAAACGAGGAATGGGTGCCGCCAAGTAGGTTAAAAAAAAAAAGAAGAAAAAAAAGAAAAAAAAGAGAAGAAAGTGTAGCAAATAATATGTTGGTTTCTTAATTTGACGTGTTTGGTGATTGGTCCCATTGGATCTGTTTCGTATACGTATGTATGTATGTATGTATGTATGTATGTATATATATATATATATAAAGATAGATAGATCTCAGCAAAGACAATTAACTGTTAGTGTACACAGTTAGATAAAACATATCAGTATTCTTTTAGAAACACAGGCCACTCAAAATCTACAAACTGGAAACAAAACGGAAAGTGTAATGCAGTCAAGATGTTACAAAAAGGATGAGATGGGGGTGGGGGGTGGGGATTGGGGCTGAAAGGAAAAGGAAGAACAGATAATTTAGCATGACATCAATATCTGTGTGTGTGTGTGTGTGTGTGTGTGTGTGTGTGAGGAAGGGAGGAAGTGAGGGTGAATAGAAGAGGGGGGATGAGGATAAGGAGAGGGGGAGAGGGGGGCACAAAGCAAATTAACAGTGGGCCACACACAACCACGATCGGGAAAAAAATATGGTGGGATGCTGTACTATGATGATAACCACAATTCATTTATACGTATGTATGTGCCTCGTGTCCAATAAACTTTAATCAAATCATCCTATTATACTCTATTCTGCTTTGTATTCTTTTCTATTCTATTCACCCGTGGAGGATTTCTCCAGATTCTCTGACGACAGGTGCCATCGGCAGTCCAGTCCCCTGAAGGAGAGCAGAGGATGGTGGGGTTGTCTCCGCTGTACAGGTAGTCATCACGACACGTTAGGGACCCCGTCCATCCTGAGGGATCCCAGCTGACCTGGGTGGTGCTGGTGTCCACGGCACCCGACTGCTCACAGGTGGGTTCTGTTCATTACAGTAATTACAGTGATATTGGTCACAGGTGGGTTCTGGTCATCACAGTCATTACAGTGATATTGGTCACAGGTGGGTTCTGTTCATTACAGTCATTACAGTGATACTGGTCACAGGTGGGTTCTGTTCATTACAGTCATTACAGTGATATTGGTCACAGGTGGGTTCTGTTCATCACAATCATTACAGTGATATTGGTCACAGGTGGGTTCTGTTCATTACAGTCATTACAGTGATACTGGTCACAGGTGGGTTCTGTTCATTACAGTCATTACAGTGATATTGGTCACAGGTGGGTTCTGTTCATTACAGTCATTACAGTGATATTGGTCACAGGTGGGTTCTGTTCATTACAGTCATTACAGTGATATTGGTCACAGGTGGGTTCTGTTCATTACAGTCATTACAGTGATATTGGTCACAGGTGGGTTCTGTTCATTACAGTGATATTGGTCACAGGTAGGTTCTGTTCATTACAGTCAATGTATCCTAAAGCGCCATTTCGTAAGACCTTTCGAGATTTCTTTTCTGTTGAAAGCGTGTCTTCTGAATGAAGTCACAGGGTGATACGTCAAATAGGTTACAGCATTTTCTGGCCCCAAGCCACATTGCTCGAGTCTTCCACGTGTTCATGTACAACGCGTATATCGTTCCAAACGAGTCAACAGTTTCTATAGTTCATTTGAATGAAATATAGATCACCTTGTCATCACTGATTTTTTAACTATCATCTCCATATTGCTCTGTTGTCTTTGCTTATTCACCCCGAAAGCGGAGTATGGCTGCCTACATGGCGGGTTAAAAACGGTCAGACACGTAAAAGTACACTCGCATATATATTTTCTTTTATTATACGAGTGAGCGTGGGAGTTGCAGCCCATGAACGCAGAAGAAGAAGAAGTCTGTGCTTATTGCTTTGATCCACAGATTTTCACATAATGTTATAGCGATACTTCAGCGTATAAAAAGGTTAGTTTAAGAGAATCACCTTGACTGCGTCCTATTTCCAGGAAGAACCAAGAAGATGGCTATCATTTTAAAATGCAGTCGATTTTATGTTGTAACTCGAAAGTTCTGATCCAGTTACAAAATGCTGGACCAGGACGAAAAGTTTTTGATATCTCCGTCATAAAATACAAGTGAATGGATTAAAAGATTTTGCCAAAACCAGTATACATGAGAACACCATGTAAATGGTAATGATGTCGTAAATGAATCTATTATCTTAAACAGTAGACGATAGTAATCAGCCTACGCTTTGATCAGTAGAAATTTAATGTTAACTACTGTGTCCTGGAAAATGAACCCTAACCGACCTTCAGTGTGTTGTTTTAATCTAGCTTCAATGTATTTCTTCAGTTTCCCACTGTGCAGCATGCACTTAGCGCACGTAAAAGAACCCACGGCAACAAAACGGTTGTTCCTGGCAAAATTTTGTAGAAAAATCCACTTCGATAGGAATTGATAAAACTGCACGCAGGAAAAAAAAAAGAAAAAAAAAAGGGTGGCGCTGTAGTGTAGCGACGCGCTCTCCCTGGGGAGAGCAGCCCGAATTTTACACAGAGAAATCTGTTGTGATAAAAAAAGAAATACAAAATACAAAAATATAAAATTATCAAACCACTTAACCATTGCATCAACACTGTCTAGCTGTAGCGAAATACAGAAGACAACGTTACGGGTTTAAAAGAAGCAACACACACACACACACACACACACACACACACATACACAGAGGGAGGGGTGGTGGTGGTGACAAACGAAGAAGTGTTTTATTTAGACTGTGTAGAAAATGGGGCATGTATGTGCTAAAAATGTTTGGAACGGACAAGTGATGTGGACAGAGAGAGGGGGCGGGGGGAGGGGGGATGGTGGAGGGGGGCGGGAGTCGGGGGGGGGGGCGGAGGGGGTTGGGGGAGGTGTTGGTTAGGGTGGGGGGGGAGGTTAGACAAACAGACAGACAGAGACAAAGAGAGAAATAGGAGGGGATGGGGAAGTGGGGTGAAAGAAGAGGGCAAACAAAATCCATTCGAAGTAGAACTTCTACAAGCATGGAAGCAGCAGCTGACGGCTGGTTGAAGGGGTGTGTGGGGGGTGGGGGTGGGGTTGGGGGAAAGGAATCAGTAAAGCTACTTGCGTGCCTTTGTTTTACAAACCAGCAGTGGCATGAAATAAGGCTGTTGTGTGCCATTGTCTTTCCACGTGTGACGGCTCGCGTGTGCCGTGCAAAGTAAACACACTGAGAGACCCCTACTGTGCAAGGTGTGTGAGAGAGTGAAGGGACCCAAACAAGTGATCAGAAACCACGATCACCACTCGAGAGGCAGGAGGACGAGGAAGCTAACTCAACGCTCTGACACCAACACAATGCGCTTCTTTATTCCGGGTCAGTCCACCGAGTCTTTGAAGTGTTCCGCAATCGAAAGGGAGACAAACCCGCAGCTTTCATACAAGTTATTGTTCCTGAGTGGCGAGACGCTCTGTCCTCCTCCGCGTTCTCTCCCTCTCTCTGTGTGTGTCTCTCTGTCTCTGTCTGTCTCTCTCTCTCTGTCTCTGTCTCTCTCTCTCGCTTTCTCTGTCTATCTATCTTCCTCTGTCTCACTACTTTATGTCACAAACAGTAGACCAGTGTGATTCTCAGCCTCAAATCTCTTTCAAGCTCTCCTCTCTTTCTTTCTTTCTTTCTTTCGATATTCTATTATGATAATAATTATTAAAAAATAAAAATTAAAAAAATTAAGACACTTGGTGTCCCTTGTGGCATGATGTGTCCTGCCAGATTTCCATCTCTGTCTGTCTCCTGGCTCTCTGTCAGTGAATTGGTGCATGTTGGAGTCTGCCTCAGTACCCTCTCTATCCTACTCTTCCCCCACCTCCAGTAACTCCTTCTACCGTAACCATCCCCACCCGCCCCGAACCCCAACCGTAATAACCCCTCCCCCCCCCCCCCCCCCCCCCCCGCCGCCCCACTAACCAGTAACCTTCCTACTGTCCGAGTGCATCACCACCCAAGTAACCCCTCACGCTGTCTTATACAACCTCACAACTCATCTCTTCGTAATGTAACTTTTGCACAACGTAATTATGTAAACTTGAATATGAAATGTTGAAGAAAAAAACAATAATCGGTATTCTTCGCATACTGAATCATGCATATACATTGCATTAAATAAGAGTTTAGGTATTGATGTAAAAAAAAAAGAAGAAAAAAACCCTAGTAAAATTTAGGAAATTAAAAGAAATCAAATGAAAAGACATGGTAAATTTTGACTGTGATATTATGATGTTTATAATTTGGGTGGGTGACGTAATCGCAATGTAATGCCAATATTTTGCTATCAATCAGGGCGATCTCTGCGGGGATGACAGCCACGGACTGTTTGTACCAGAGATGATTGATTTATCAGCGACACGAGTTGAACTATGGACAAAAATGTATTATATGGTGTTCCGTGTTTTACTGGGTGTGGTGTATGCTATGGTGTTGGCTGCTTCAGTTCCCCCCTCTGTCCCTTTTATCTAGAAGCTGATTTAGGAAAACGATGGCATGTGTTGTGGCCTTTCTTCTATCTGTGTGAACCAACAGTGCTGAACACTGCCCGTTCTAGACACTTACAACAAAATCATATTGCTAATCTATGATTCATATGCTGGTGTTTCAAGTGCATGTTCTCTTTTTGTTTCGAAACGCCGTTATCAAAGCTTCAAAATGAGATGCCTCGCGGTTGGTTTGGCTCTCCAGTTTATGCACCACAACATTATTTTTTCGGAGTGTGACGTCATAAATTCCAATATTACATTAATCACCTGAGTCCCTAAAACATAATTCTGGTGACACCTCACTGTGGTGACGACAGGGGGTATGGTGACTAAGTTACTGCTAACAAATTGACGGGCGCAGTAGCCGAGTGGTTAAAGCGTTGGACTTTCAATCTGAGGGTCCCGGGTTCGAATCTCGGTAACAGCGCCTGGTGGGTAAAGGGTGAAGATTTTTCCGATCTCCCAGGTCAACATATGTGCAGACCTGCTAGTGCCTGATCCCCCTTCGTGTGTATACGCACGCAGAAGTTCAAATACGCACGTTAAAGATCCTGTAATCCATGTCAGTGTTCGGTGGGTTATGGAGACACGAAAATACCCAGCATGCATGAACCACGACAGAGTCATCGGCAAGTCGATGTTGGTCGTGTAACGGTAAGTAGAAGAAGAAGAAAATGTTCTGTTGCAATTTGTGAGTCAGTAGCCAATATAGAAACCAAACTGATTACCACCGCAGTTTTAATCTCCTCAAACTACTCATCCTCTTTGACACTCACCTGGTTCTCCAGTGAAGACAGTGACTCCCTGGATGGAGTGTTCTGCATCCTGTGACTGCACGTGCAGAAAACACTCCCTCGTGGCGTCCTTGTAAGCAGCGGAGTCACAGGTGGAGCGTTTCAAGCACTCCCCAGCACACCCCACTGCTGATGAAACGGAGACGACTTCCTGGTAACTTGAGATGAAGGAAGAAGGGAGTGATGTCATATGATCGAGATTTGATCTCACACTGTACTGTGGGAGTAAAGACCAGAACAAAACAGGCTTGAAGGATGTTTTTAAAATGCATGTCCTTTTTTTTTTTTAAAGAGAAAATTTGCAATTTTGTGTGTGTGTGTGTGTGTGTCTGTTTCTCCTTTATTCACTTCTTTGTGTTCTCTTCTTTCTTTGTTTTTCTTCCATGCTTTATATTATTTGTATCTCTATTTTCTTCCTTATCTTGATTTTCACTTTTCGTTCTATTGTTTTATTTTCTCTCTCTTTGTATCCTTTGATCTACCTTGAAAAAAACAACAACAACAAACAAACAAACAAAAAACTTTCCACTCCGCAGTCAAACAAAAGCTTTGATAAAGGTAAATCCAGTCATGATTCTATTCCTCTTGTTGACGTGAGAGTTATGTCGTCAAAGGCTGAGGACATGTCGTATTCACTCTTTCACTCTTCACCGCCAACAGTTTGGAAGAAGTGCATCATTTGTCCAGTCAACAGACCCGCCAGCAACGTTTACGAAAGTGTGCCTCAGGCCTCTGAAGACCAACATCCACCAATGATTGAAAACCAGTCCTTGATAATGCCCCCCCCCCCCCCCCCCACACCAAACGATCCAGCTGATCTGTCAACCAATCAGATTTACAGACAGGTGAAATCGATTGCCGTATGTGGCACCGTTCTTCCTCAGTCAAGTTTGCCGCGACGCTGTCGTTTAATTAAGGTGGCGGTTGCACGTGCGTGTAACATGAGTTGCAGTCTCAGTTACATCAAGTCTGTCACTTAGCGAGGGGTGGGGGGGGGGGATAGGGAGGGGGAATAATGATAATAATGATATTGATAATAATAATAATAATAATAATCAAAATGATAATGATGATGATGATGATGATAATAATAATAATAATAATAAGAAGAAGAATGATGAAGATGATGATGATGATGATGATGATTAATAATAATAATAATAATAGTGTTTGTAAAGCGCTGAATCTTGTGCAGAGACGAATCAAAGCGATTTCACACCAGTCATTCACACGCATGCATAACTCAAAAAACTTGAGAAACTGAAGACAAAGAAGAGGCAGGGGAGGGAGGCTATCATGTAAAGAGGTGAGTTTTAGGGCCAGACCTTATTAAAGAACTGAGTGTGGAGATCTGACGAAGCGAAAGAGGAAGTTCATTCCAAAAGCAAGGTCCAGACAGAGAAAGAACGGCGGCCAAGGGTGGAGTGTTTGAATCTGGATTCGAAGCCGATCGTAGAGAGCGAGATGAGGTGTAGAGGTGAAGGCAGCCACAGAGATAGGAAGGGGGCAGATCTGTGAATACATTCATAACATAGAGTGCTGATCTTGTACTTTATTCTTTATTCAAGAAGAGAGAAGTGGAGAGAAAGGGAGAAAGAGATAGCAGTGCCGTGCATCTGGTAAAGATATGGAAGAGGAGGAGAGAGAGAGGAGTAGGAGAGTCATAAACGAGGAAGCCCCCCACCCTCACCCCTCCTCTTCACCCGATTCCTCCTCTCGTCTGTGTGTGTGTGTGTGTGTGTGTGTGTCTGTCTGTGTCTGTGTGTGTGTGTGTGTGCGTGTGTGCGTGTGTGTGTGTGTGTGCGTGTGTGTGTGTGTGTTGGGGGTGGTGATTAGGGAAGCGTTGTCTGTTTGTCTATATCTGTCTGTCCGATACCTCTCTCTCTCTCTCTCTCTCTCTGTCTTTGAAAGGGGCTGTGACCTATTCAATGAACTAGTGTCAGTGTCAGTGTCAGTGTCTCTGTCTTTCGTTCATGGGGATTGAATGTGGGGGTTGACAATTTCCCTTGGACAGGACAGGTGCCCTTTCACGCTGCTGTATGCAGTTTAATTTTCTAATACGTTCTGGTGCTGATTGGACTAAAGTCATAAAGACATATTGTCTGTCGATCACTGCGATAACTATTTTCATTTATTTTATTCAAAATTCTACCCGGAAAAGCAGAAACTGCACAGGGATGGGGGTTCAAAGGGGAATCCCGAAAGAGAGGAAATGCATGATGAAAACTTCAACTTTTTGTCTCAGATCTACATGGTCCGCAGATTGGTGAAAACTATCGCTGGGGGATGGGCGGGGGTAGGGGGGGGGCCTGGGGGGGGGGGGGGGGGGGGGCAACGTGGGGGGTGGTCTCACTTTCTATGTGTGATTGAGAGAGGGGGCGAGGGGGTGGATACTTATTCAATTTGGCTCCACAACCGGGGATTATATTGTCTTCAGTATCAGTATCAGAGCATTGTTGGTAGCGTCATGTTTCAGTCGAATCAGCGCAGGCACACCACCGAAGTGCCTCAGCAGCAAATCCTTCATCTGTATGTGGCCTCCTGATGACCCAGCATCAGTAGCTCTCAGAGGAATGCCAGCAAGCACCAGGACGGCAGCAGACGAGACTGGATTGGGATCAGCCCCCCCAGAGTAACGCCACTGAAATGGTGCAGGTGTTGCAGCATAAAAGAAACAAAAGAGGCAAGGTCTTCAAGACTCACTTGTGATACACTTTTAAAAAAAATCCAAGCTTTTTATGTATTGAGTATAATTTCAAAATGTAATGTTTAAGATGAGAAGATCAGTTTAAAGCGAATTAAGTCCCCTAGCATTAATTACAGAGTAATTTCCTTTTTTTCACAACCTGCACCAAAACGTTTGCAAAATAAATAAAACTTCCATGCTTAGCAAAAGAAGTTCCTGTTTGAACCAAAAAATGATAGTAATGATTGCTCTTGTTGTTGGGTCAGAATATCAGATCAAAGTGCCAGGTTTAGAGAATACAAAAAATATAAATATAACAGCAAATGCAGTTTGCATATGATTAGGCTTCATTTTTTTTTTTTTTTTTTGTGTGCCCATCCCAGAGGTGCAATACTGTTTTAAACAAGATGAATGGAAAGAACTGAATTTTTCCTATTTTTATACCTAATTTGGTGTCAACTGACAAAGTATTTGCAGAGAAAATGCCAGTGTTAAAGTTTACCACGGACACACAGACACACAGACACGGAAACACACACAGAGACAACCGAACACCGGGTTAAAACATAGACTCACTTTGTTTACACAAGTGAGTCAAAAGGGTAACACATCGGGAGGTATTTACGTGTTGCTCAATCCATAATTGCGTATTGCTCAATACGTTCACACCATTTGAAGCTGAAAACGAAATGCTCCATTTCCTAATGTCTCCTCTCACATACACACCAAATTACATGGTATGCAGAGATCTTGATCTGTAAGAAGTCTGCAGTGAAGTGTGCCACCAACTGTTTTAGGTTTCTGAAGCAGGTAATTTGTATTCTAAGAAAGAGAAAGACATGTACCATATCACTTGGCTTTTGAGCCTGGAAAAGATGACATACTTTGCTTGTGTCAAAACAGGTTTAGGCATGTGTGGCTATTTGGATGTGTGCATGAACATAGGGCAGTTCAAACACTGGCTTGGAGCTTGATTATACCACAAACGGAATGGGCACCCCAAAGAGAGTATGATTATACGTGAATAATTGAATTTTTGACTCACTTGTGTAAACAAAGTGAGTCTATGTTTTAACCCGGTGTTCGGTTGTCTCTGTGTGTGTGTGTGTCTGTGTGTCCGTGGTAAACTTTAACATTGACATTTTCTCTGCAAATACTTTGTCAGTTGACACCAAATTTGGCATAAAAATAGGAAAATTCAGTTCTTTCCAGTCATCTTGTTTAAAACAATATTGCACCTCTGGGATGGGCACAAAAAAATAAAAAAGAAGCCTAATTATATGCAAACTGCATTTACTGTTATATTTATATTTTTTGTATTCTCTAAACTTGGCACTTTGACCTCTTATTCTGACACAACAACAAGAGGAGACATTATTAACATTTTTTGTTCAAACAGGAACTTCTTTTGCTAAGCATGGAATTTTTATTTATTTTGCAAACGTTTTGGTGCAGATAGTAAAAAAGGGAAATTACTCTGTAATTAATGCTAGGGGACTTAATTTATCACAAGTGAGTCTTGAAGGCCTTGCCTCTCTTGTTAATATTTGACTTATGAATCTCTCCGTTTTCTCTGTACACATATGCGTCTCTCTCTCTCTCCGTCTCTCAATGTCTGTCCGTCTGTCCGCATGTCTGTGTCTATCTGTCTGCCTGTCTTTCTAACTTCTCCCCCCCCCCCCTGCACCCCCCTTCTCCCCCGCCCAATGTCTCTCTGTCTTTCTTTCTGATAAAAAGTTAATACATATTTTTCTTGTTTTGTCGTGATTTGTCTCTCCCTGTTCCATCCTTTCATCCTTTCTTCACTCCTGTTGTCTTTAAACGAAGAGCTCCCAAAAGAGATCTCCCCTCATCGTGTCTTCTGACACGCCTTAAAACATTGTCAGTGCCATCAGCCTCTGAAACAATACTTAATCGATGTACATCGCAAAACAAACTTCGAACTGATCGATTCATGCATAGACAGGCGTTTCCTGTTTAATTAAACAGTCCCGCCCTCCTCTCCCAACTAGTTGCTGCTGTTGTTAGGCTCAGTCAGACCCACTTCACGTGTGTGAACATGGTCGTTCCTTCCCCTCAGAAACAGAGAGAGACTCTTGAAGTTAGAAATACCTTCGGGGTATTCTGTCCATGTCTTATCAGATCCTGTACCGCCCCTGGTAAAAGAAAACAACCAGAGTTTTGAGCAGGTCTGTTCTGAAGGGAACCACTTAATTTTGAAAGCTTGGCTTGGAAGCATGGTTTGTTTGTTTTTTGAAAGTTTGAGAAAAGAAAATGTCCATCGCAGGTCGCGTGATGACAATTCAGTCGTCACTTCAAAGTTTGGCTTACAGACCGGCCGACCGCAGAGGGCCATTATCGGGGGCTAAAAGCTTGTCGCAAAGGTAGGTAATCATCGAACAAAGCAATGTCAGACTGGGGGAGGGGGGAGGGAGGAGGGGGTGGGTGGTGGACACACGCCATCCTCGCCTGTCTGTGTGTTTGTGGGTGCGCCCGCGTGTGTGCGTTGTTAGTGGTCTTAGTGTTGTTAGGGATTTTTTCTCTTTCAATATTAGTTTTTGCTCCTGAATCAGTGTTCGTTTTTCATGCCACCTGAAATCTTCAACTTGCTTAGAGCCGCAGGGTATATCATTGTCATTATTATTATTATTATTATCATTATTCTTAGTAGTAGTGGTAGCAGTAGTTGTAGTAGTAATATTAGTTTTAATAGTAGTTGTTGTTGTATCATTATTGTATATTATTATCATTATCATTATTTATTATTAGCATTATTATTATCATTGTTGTTGTTGTTTTTGTTACTGTTATCATCATGATCTTCATCGTTATTAATGTCAGGACAACTATCATATCTGGAAGACGTAAACCTTCAGAAAGACTCTGGTGAGGACCACTCCGCCATATGAAAATGGCCCAAGTTATCGATTCTGGAGAGGGAAAAGCACATATATTTCAGATCGCAGGCAAGTCAATGTGCTGTGCAGCCCCGGTCTGGACCTCATTTACAAGCACACAAAACTGATGGGAAGCTGACCGTAGGCTGAAAAATTCCGTACTTATATACCTGTCGTGATGTTCAAAACCATATTCTCCCATTTAACAATCATCACACGAACCACATCACCACAAACGGCTGGTAAACAACGTAGAAAGAATACAATAGAATAAAAGAACGAGAACAAACAAACAACAACAAAAAAGGAAAACAAACAACAACAACAACAAAAAAAGGAAAAAAACACAAAAAACAAATAAACAACAACAACCTTGTTTCCATCTTGCGGATCCATAAAGGGAAACAACAAAGGGAGGCCAATCCTGGTTGATCTTAGGGTTTTATTAATGAGTGAAGCGGTCAGATCCATTAAATTTTCCAACGAAAGATTATTGAAACATGATTCATTTAAAAAAAACAACAAAATCATGCATTTTGTTCTTCGAATAGGAGAAACTACCATCCATTGTGGAGAAGAAGAAGAAGAAGAAAAACAAGAAGAACAAGAGCAAGAAGAAGAATGAATGTCTAAAAGAACAGAACAGTGCGAGCAGAGCTAGAACAGTAAAGACAGATATGCTAATCATGGGAATCAGTATATATATATATATATATATATATATATATATATATATATATATTTAAGAAATAAATCAAAATCATAACTAGCAGCCAACACACTCACAGACTGAAGCACTACCATAGTTGTTGTTTTTTTGCTTTCCCCATCCTTCGCAGATAAGTTGTAACCTTCTTTGTGTTCGTTTGTTTATTTGTTTGTTTGCTTTAATGTAATAATAATAATAATAATAATAATAATAATAATAGTTTGTGTCTGTTGCGCCTTTCATTGAAATACAAAACTGCTCAAGGGATATCACACGAGAAAAATATAACAGAACAGAAACATTTTACACAAAATCGCAACCACGTGTAAAAAATCTCACGGTAACTTAAATATACATGATAAATCATTCATTTTGAAAGCAACCTAAATGGTAACAGACTCAACCATTCTATTAATCAGAATTTAAGGGATATGTCGGACATAATTTAAATTCCTGAATGCAGAAAGCCATTTTCTCAATGCAGACTGATTCATTTCCTTACAATACAACGAATAACGGAGTGTAACTTAATGCGGGGAGTATTGTTTGATATTGAACACTACTGTCTGGTGTAGATATTTTTCATGATTTTGCATTCATATAGCTGTCTATCTGTCTTTCTGTCTGTCTTTGTTTCCCCCCTCTTTCTCCCTATCCTCTCCCTGTCATTGTGTATATGTAGTGCTATCTCTCTCTCTCTCTCTCTCTCCGAATTCCACGCACACACACACACACACACACACACACACACACACACACACACACGTCTGTAGCGCCAACTCAAAGATAATTGCGACAACATTGCCAGTGGGCGGCGCTACACAAGCTCATTCAGTTGACTTGTGCACATGTCTGATTTGCCAGCGGTTCGACCGAGACATTTGATTGGACATTGTGATGTTAGTCACCGGCATTTGCTGTCCAAGGTTAAACAGGAAAGAAAAGAAGAAAGAATGAAAACATCACAGACTATTGAGGCTTTAATTACGCTTGCACAACCTATCTGGCAGATTCACTTAGTGTGTGGAGCTAGTTTTGTGAAGGACTGAGTAGTGGAAGAAGAACTACGTGAATTGCAATTTGTCAGTGTAGTGAGAAAGCAGTGTCAGCTCACCCTTTGATAGTATCGGTATAGGAACACTATCAGTATATCAACATTATTAATACATCAACATTAACATTAACTAACATCAAGGAGAACAGTGCTGCACGTTGTCATTGTTAGAGTTATTTTTTTTTACTTGTCAAAATATTTTTTTTAAAGTGAAAGGGGAAAAAAAACACACCAGGACTTGAGTGGAGACTAACGTGAAGCGGAAAGAAATAAAGAAGTAGAGGGAAAGAAGGAAAGAAAGTAGACAAGACATTTTCTTTCAAGACACCAGCAGACGAATACAATATAAACCCGGGATGTTTTTTTTTCTTCTTCTTTTTCTTCATTAAAATTTTTTTTTAAATTTCTCTCAGAATCATGGAGTTCGGAAAACTACTTGCAGTCTGCCTAATTTTTGTCACGGTCTCCTCAGCACAGGCCGAGTACAAATCCCAGTTCTACACCATCATTCCTTCTTACTTTATCTCAAGTTACGAAGAAGTCGTCTACGCTTCGTCGGTAAAGGCATGTGGTGGGGAGTGCTTGAAGCGCTCCTCCTGTGACTCCGCTGCTTACAAGGACGCCACGAGGGAGTGTTTTCTGCACGTGCAGTCACGGGAAGAAGAAGAACACTCCATCAAGGATGTCAGTGTCTTCACTGCAGGTATCAAAGTGGACGCGTAGTTCGAACAGTGAAATTTCAGTTTACAGGTCAGGTTCAGTTTTGTGTAAATGTTATCAACGTTACTTATCCTCTTGTTTTTCATCTCTTCTTTTCTTCCACCATACAATACATACAGCATATAATGCCCGTCACCACACCACAAAACAACAACACAATCTTCTCCTGATGCTTCGAGGAATCACAAAGAATAATGCATTCAATGCAGATTCCCGGACTGCACAAACACAATTATGGAAACTGTTATTGTTGATCTGGTTTTATAGGTTCTGCATTTGTTTTTTGGTTTTGGTTTTTAGCCCATAACATAATTAGGCCCAGGACTTGGTTTTTGTTTTGTCGTCAGTTCCAGTATTAAATGACATTTTCTCACACACTTGGCACATTCCTTTCAAGAGTTGTTCCAGTTCTAACCCGTAAGTCTGTGTATAGTTGCAGTCCCGCAGATAATGGTGCATAATATCTTTTTCGTTGTTACGAAAGTTGCATTGATCACTCTCTGTCATTTCCATTCTTTTAAGAATGCCTTTTGTGACTGAAATTGTAAAGCTAATTCTGATTTGGAACCATTTTACCTTGATTTCTTTCGTTTTCTAAATCAGTAACTCTACAGCAGTTTTCCATTCTATTACAACATCCGGTTTTCTCTCCATATTAATGAATGGTTTTATGTCATATATTTCTTTTTTCTTCTTTTCAGACAAAATATTATATGTTCTTGACCCTTTTGTAACTCTATATATCATGTCTATATTGTGTTCTGGTTACTTTCATCGTCGATTATTACTAATCTTTTCTGTTTAATGTATTGTTTTACTGCTTGCGGTACAACTTTGATAGTGCAAGTAGTTATTAACCCCTATGCTCCATTTTCTACAAAATTGTTCATGGCTCAGAAAGCCTCCGTCTTCACTCAGAACATCTTTTACTAAATACACATTTTTTTCTGCCCAGTTTGTAAAACCAAAAAAATCAACATTACGTACTTTAAATTTGGCATTATAAAACATAGGTTCTGATACAAGTTCTTTATATTTTTTTAAATTCTACATGGTTGTTGAATTTATCAAAAGCTACAAATGCATATTTCCAGGAGCGATCGTACTTAATTTTTAAATACATATTTTTGATCAGTAACAGTTTCTTATTTCTGAACACTATTTTAGTAGTATTTTCTTCCACTTTTGGTTTCCTGTGTACTATTTCCTTACCCACTACAATTTACGGGCTTGAACAAAAGTTAATATATCCGCCTTTACATCCTTATTCAATATATTTCAGTACTGCCCAAAGGCGTACATATTGTTTTTGCCCACGTTTTAAACACATTGATGACTTCAAAACTGTTTTCTGTTATATATGGTTAAATCTGATATTTCGTTAGCAAACCAAAGTCCCAATATTCGTAACGTTGTTGGGTTTCATAATTTTATGAACTGAGTGTCTTTAAGGCGAATTTTCCTTTTTTCCCTAACCAAACATTTTTTTTTCCATAGTTAAGGTTTTGGCCTGAAATATTTTCTAAATCGTTTGGAGTTTTAAACAACCTTTCATATGAGCACCTGTCTCTTTCTAATGCGAATGTTGTATCGTCTGCAAATTGATTAATTCTAAATTCGGTGTCGGATATTTTTATACCTTTTATTTTTTCTTAATCGTTTATTTTGCATGCAAGTATTTTGGAACATGACACAAACAAATATGGCGATTTGGGTTTCACTTACGATATCCTCTATTTATATGAAAGTGCTGGGAACGTTACTTATCCTGGTTATGCTGGCGAGTTACTAAAATTCGGCTGTATAGGTAATACAGAATTAACTGTTGTTGTTTTTTTAATGTTGCGATTTCTGGCTATTTTATTTTCAGGTGCTTTTTGTTTGTTTGTTTGTTTGTTGCTGTTGTAGTTGTTGTTAAGAAATTGTTGCAAATTCTGTCCAATTTCAAGTGGTTTTTGTTTGATGCTGATGTAGCTGTTGTTGTTCTATCTGTTTGATAGTATAGAATATAAACTGTTATAACATTAACAAAATCGTTGCAATTTTTGGCAAAGCTTGTAAATTTTGTTTTGTTTGTTTGCATTTCTTTAAAAAAAAAATCTGCTTGTTAATGGGGTGTACGTTTTCTTAATATTACGTCTGTATGCTGGTCTGTTACCACGAGTATTATAAACTCTGTTACGTGTCCACCACTCAAGTCAACAAACAGATATCCTAAATTTCCCTCTCTTTATTAATTACAATTCACTTAAATCTAAGTACTGCATTCGCACGTTCTCGTACACTCACAATTAACCACAAAGCGGTCACACAACAAAATTTGGGGGAGAAAGCTACTGTACAGTGACTGTTACCCACGACGTTTTGAATTATCAAAGGTCTTGCTGCCTGATTCCGAGTTCGTTCGTGGGATACTGCAAATTTCCAAAACTTTTTTTTTTTTTTTTTTTTTTTTACCTCACATTGTCTGTCTCAGTGTCCTTTGCAGCGATGGTTTGCTCTCACCTGTGTTTTCTTTTGCTCTGTTCTGGGTGGGATGGCAGTGGAAAGTAGGACGGAGGAGGTTGGCTGTGGTGATGTATGTGTCTAGGGGAGGTTGGCTGTGGTGATGTATGTGTCTAGGGGAGGTTGGCTGTGGTGATGTATGTGTCTAGGGGAGGTTGGCTGTAGTGATGTATGTGTCTAGGGGAGGTTGGCTGTAGTGATGTATGTGTCTAGGGGAGGTTGGCTGTGGTGATGTATGTGTCTAGGGGAGGTTGGCTGTAGTGATGTATGTGTCTAGGGGAGGTTGGCTGTGGTGATGTATGTGTCTAGGGGAGGTTGGCTGTGGTGATGTATGTGTCTAGGGGAGGTTGGCTGTGGTGATGTATGTGTAATGGGGAGGTTGGCTGTGGTGATGTATGTGTCTAGGGGAGGTTGGCTGTAGTGATGTATGGCTGTAGTGATGTATGTGTCTAGGGGAGGTTGGCTGTGGTGATGTATGGCTGTGGTGATGTATGTGTCTAGGGGAGGTTGGCTGTGGTGATGTATGTGTCTAGGGCAGGCCCTCAGCACCTGACCAACACGTTGGGTTTTTGCACAGGTCAGGTATCTGCTTTTAATGCACGCACGTGTGGTGCAGCGTACGTATATGGATCAGTTCGCACACCTCCTTGGAACTGAAACTGAACACTGAAAAGTTTAATGTCATCAGCTGAAAAGCTCAAGTGACATTGTAGGTAGTAATCAGAACAAAATGGTGCAAAATAGAAAAAAAAGAAAAAAGAACTGAAACTGTAGTCATCTAAAATAAGCTGAATCTTCCCCCCCCCCCACACCCCCCCCCCCCCCCACCCCCATTCCAAGCGATGTCTAACAGAATATTTACAAAATGAACGAACAAACAAAACACCAATCGATCGACAGTGTAGATCGTCCTGTGTGTGGCTGAATATTTTGAACGAGCACGGATTTCACAGCGATCTGGACTGGTCAGACCTCTGTTATTTCTTTGGTTTCCAAGAGAGGACTATGTTCTGTTGTAATCGGAATGAAATTAGTTGGGTATGGACATGTTCTATATACCAGTGTGTTGACTGTGACGAACAGATCCCGCCTGTGATCAATGTCAGTGTGTTGACTGTAATGGACAGAATCCACCTGTGACGAGTATCACTGTAATGACTGTAATGAACAGAACCCACCTGTGACGAATATCACTGTAATGACTGTAATGAACAGAACCCACCTGTGACCAATATCACTGTAATGACTGTAATGAACAGAACCCACCTGTGACCAATATCACTGTAATGACTGTAATGAACAGAACCCACCTGTGAGCAATATCACTGTAATGACTGTAATGAACAGAACCCACCTGTGAGCAATATCACTGTAATGACTGTAATGAACAGAACCCACCTGTGACCAACATCACTGTAATGACTGTAATGAACAGAACCCACCTGTGACCAATATCACTGTAATGACTGTAATGAACAGAACCCACCTGTGACCAACATCACTGTAATGACTGTAATGAACAGAACCCACCTGTGACCAACATCACTGTAATGACTGTAATGAACAGAACCCACCTGTGACCAATATCACTGTAATGACTGTAATGAACAGAACCCACCTGTGACCAATATCACTGTAATGACTGTAATGAACAGAACCCACCTGTGACCAACATCACTGTAATGACTGTAATGAACAGAACCCACCTGTGACCAATATCACTGTAATGACTGTAATGAACAGAACCCACCTGTGACCAATATCACTGTAATGACTGTGATGAACAGAACCCACCTGTGACCAATATCACTGTAATGACTGTGATGAACAGAACCCACCTGTGACCAATATCACTGTAATGACTGTAATGAACAGAACCCACCTGTGACCAGTATCACTGTAATGAACAGAACCCACCTGTGACCAATATCACTGTAATGACTGTAATGAACAGAACCCACCTGTGACCAGTATCACTGTAATGACTGTAATGAACAGAACCCACCTGTGACCAATATCACTGTAATGACTGTAATGAACAGAACCCACCTGTGACCAACATCACTGTAATGACTGTAATGACCAGAACCCACCTGTGACCAATATCACTGTAATGACTGTAATGAACAGAACCCACCTGTGAGCAGTATCACTGTAATGACTGTAATGAACAGAACCCACCTGTGAGCAGTATCACTGTAATGACTGTAATGAACAGAACCCACCTGTGACCAATATCACTGTAATGACTGTAATGAACAGAACCCACCTGTGAGCAGTCGGGTGCCGTGGACACCAGCACCACCCTGGTCAGCTGGGATCCCTCAGGATGGACGGGGTCCCTAACGTGTCGTGATGACTACCTGTACAGCGGAGACAACCCCACCATCCTCTGCTCTCCTTCAGGGGACTGGACTGCCGATGGCACCTGTCGTCAGAGAATCTGGAGAAATCTTCCTTCAAACGTATGTGATTGACTGTGACATGATGAACCCACACGCACACTCAATACGCCTACCACCAAATTTATCAACCCCCCTCCCCCGCCCACCCCTCACCTTTTCTTTCTCAGTCCAGCTCACTCCTTAACGAACCCGCTCTGTCACAATTGAAAAAAAAAGTGTCATGTACATTAACCCACCACACCAGGTTGGCCTGTCCATTGCATCAAATGTTATCAGCATTTTGGCATGGCATGGAGAATATTTCCAGGGAGGTGTCGTGTATGCATAATAATAATAATAATAGATACTTATATAGCACACTATCCAGAAATCTGCTCTAGGTGCTTTAAAAAAAACGCTTTGTTAACATAAAACATTACATCTATGTTACATACACACACCAAAATATGACTACACACACACACACACGCACACGCACACACACATACACACACACACACGCACATGCACACACACACACACTGCGTACATACATTTTAACAATACATGTGTATCTAACAGCTACCCAAACACATACGCACACATAGGCAGGCACAAACTTACATAAACGCACGCGCGCACAATACACATTCATATACATGCATGTAGTTATGTACACATACATATGTATACACACATAGTCAAGCACAGCTAACGCAAAGGAAGTGGACCTGCCACAGTTGAACTTATTGCTGAGGGAAAAGGTGAGTTTTGAGACGAGATTTAAAAGATGCGAGGGAATCAGAATGACGGAGGTTATCAGGGAGCTTGTTCCACGTCTTTGGCGATTGAGAAGAAAACGATCTGTGTCCATAGGTCTTATTTCTGACGTGAGGTATCCTGAGAAGTCGAGTATCAGAGGAAGAACGGAGCTGGCGAGACGGGGTATAGATATGGAGGAGTTCAGAAAGATACTTGGGGCATCTTTAAAAAAAAAAGAAAAAGAGAAAAAGAAAGCCAAACAGACAAAGCACGATATCGATATTTTGTCTGTGATTGTGTAGTCATTCTCTTGCGAGTGTCTTTGCGAATGCCCTATATTAAACATGAAATATAATCGTTCTTGGTGAAAACGTTAATTAACCGGAAAAGCGGACGAAACAACACAAATCATGTCGTTGTTTTGAGTACTGTCCTTTCTTCCAATGTTTCGATAGTTTCTTACTTTCTGTGATATTCCCTTCCTACATTTCTTTTCCTTATTAGGGAATGTTTGACACTCTGATCCAGGCTTGATGTTTTGCAGACGAGGCGGATGCTTGATTTGAAACGAGCTGTGCACGTGACCTGGATGATGTGTCTGCGGTTGAGAAAATTAACCAAATTACAAACAAATAACATTAAAAGAAACACGAGTCGAGTGAAAGATAGTTTTGAAGAAAAAAAATAAAACCTTTCCAAATAATATTATTCGAAAATGAGAAAATAGTGTGGTTAGTAAACATAAGATATTTCATCAAATTGTCGGAGTGTTCTCTTTGTTGAACCTCTTCTTTGAATGCTGATATAGAATAGACATTCTTTTTTGTCATTGAACTCATTTCACCGCGTACAGACTATTTTCTAAGAGGTGTAAGAAACAGGAATGAATATGAATAATGCATAGAACTTTAGAAATGCTTTCTTGTCATTCGCTACGAAAATATATATCTAAAAATTCCCAAGTGTTACTTTCAGATTTTATGTTTCCTTTCGATTGACTTACGCTTGAACGTTATTCATTCGTCTTTGATTTGGCGAGTTTTGCTTGTACTACTTATAAATGTGAAACAAATGTCGCGTGTTCTTTTTTTACACATGTATATCTTTTCTTCTATTCTATTACTTGTATGTCGTTTCTTTTATTCAATAACCAATCTAATGGATACTTTTTGTTCACATGACCTGATCGTTGTGGGCACGTGTGTAGGTGCTCATGGCTGTTAATGTGTACAAAGAACTGTGTATTGTGTTTTCTCAATATTTCTTGAATAATTTTTTTTTTAAATGTTCCAAATTGGAAATAACGTGTTTTTATAATGATAAAATATATGATATGATTCTCTTTTTTTTAGCAACAAAGAATCATTTGGAACGTAAAATGTTAACCGACAGCACAATTACCATTTTCAATGATACTTTAAGAAATACATGTAAAACTGAAAAATACCTGTATGCTTTTGTGTGCTTTCGAAACGGTTTTGTTCATATTTACAAGGAAATGGACTTCATATTCGACACGTTTGGACACTATATTAGTGTAATGTGTCCAAAAATAATTAGCCCACAACTGTAATGGTCATGTTTTATCTTGCACATCGATTGACATAAGGCTGTACATTGTTCATCAGCGTTGGGAGTTGTGTTTTGGGGGTATTGTGCCACATACATATGTGAAACAAATGTCGTATGTTCTGCGCACACGCGTGTGTCTATAGTCTTTTGTGTTTTTTGTTTTTTTACCATTATGATGGACACTTTTTAACTATAGTATGGGTGCAGATAGATGTGTTTGTATGGATGCGCATGACCGATTTATTGGATAACGTTTTGTCAACTTATAACCTGATCGTTATGTGTACGTGTGTATGTGCACATGACTGTTCATACGTGCACAAATGACTGTATACATTTTTTTTCTGGGTATTTGTATTATTAATCAAAGGGTTGTGAAGAGAATATAACAATTTTACCAAATCATTATTAAAGAGATAATGTTTGGGAAAATGATAAAATATATTATCCGATAATTCTCTTTGTTGGACTTTTTTTTCTGCACACGTAGGATAAAATAACCATAACAACAAAGATTTGTTTGCAACACAAAATGTTTTTCGACAACGTTGCCATTTTCAAAGAAAGTTAAGACACAGGTATAATCTTGAAAAATGCACGTAGTTGTGGTTTCGAAAATGTTTTGTTCATATTCCCAAGGAAACGGACTAAATATGGCTACTGGTGGAAACTTGTGTATAGTGTGTCAACAACAACAACAAAAATAACCAATAAATGTTGGTCAAGTTTTATCTTGCACTATGACTGACTTATTTTTGAACAATGTTCATCAGTGTTGAATGTTGTGTTTTGGGATTGTATCACACACAGATGTGAAACAAATGTCGTGTATTCTGTTTACACGTGGATGTCTTTTCTTTTCTTTTATAATCATTTCAATGGAAACTTTTTTTAAAACTTATAACCTGGCTCTTGTGCCTGTGTTGTACACTTTACTTACCATTAATGTGTGCACACTAGGTCAGGTCAGGTCATTAGATCTGCTACTGGTAACCTGTAATCCAGTACAACCTGTTCAGGGTCGGGTTGCCGGCGACTAAACCGGCACTCCCACTGCTCCCTTCCGGGACTGGTGAGGCGGGTGGCTAGACACCCTTATGGAGATCCATAAAAGGGCGTCGGCTCAGGAGAGCCACCGACGGTCATCTAGCTCCACTGTGCTGTGTGCATGCCACACGCAGTTGGTCCCCGGGGTGTGTCTACCCATGCATGCGAAGTCTGGATCCGGCAGAATCTGCGGAAGAAACCTATCGGTTCAACGGAGAGGAAGGCGGTTACAGCAACGCACTGTGGAGTGCAGAGAGCAAGATGAGACACCGAAAGGATATCTTGGTCATCCACTGCATCCGTGCTCATCCTCCAGTCGTCTCGACTTAGTCTTGCCACTGGAAATTGGTGGACCCGGACGAGAGAGTGAGGTCGACGTTGCGCAACTCCTCTTCACTTTAAACAAACTCATCGCGCAAGTCATCAGTCATCCAAAATGACCTTTCAAGGCGCCAAGTTGTGCGAGGCCAACAGGACTGCAGCAGCTGTTCAGAAGAGGCAGGCCAGAAAGTCACGGGCAAACAAGCTCCCTGACAATGATATGCCTGTCTTTGTCTGCCCCAACTGTCAGCGAACATTTCGTGCGCAGATTGGACTATTCAGCCATCTGCGCATTCACAGATAGATTCATGAGCATCCTCCCCCCACCCCACCACCACCCTTCCCCCATCCCCCAGCTGGATGACAACGATGGTCATCATCGATCTCGATGGACACACCACCACCACCAATGTGTGCACAAAGAACTGTTTATAGTGTTTCCTGAAAGGGTTTCTCTAATGAATTGAAAACGATTGAAGAAAAGTATAAAAACTGTTCCATGTTACAATTAAAGAGATAGGGTTTGGGGAAATGATGCAATCTAGTGTAATGTCGGATTATTACCTGTATTGAAAAGTTGGATAATACGACCCTAAACAACACAGAATTGTTCGGAACGCAAAATGTTTAACTGACACCAGGATTGCTATTTTCAAACGGAGTTAAGAAACGTGAAAAATGCATGTCGGCCAATATCAGCTTTTAAAGTGGTGTCATTCATATTTACTTGTGGAAACTGGTGCATAATATGTCACACACACAGACACACACGCACACACACACACACACACACACACACACACACACACACAGACACACACACACACACACACACACACACACACACACACACACACACAGAGAACAAGAACAAGAACAAGAACAAAACTTTAATCTCCAGGCCTCCGGCCCCTAGAAAGATGTCAAAAGTACACAATATGGTGATCACTCAGCCACAACAAAATGTAAAATACGTACTAACTTAAACCTGTAGAACAAAAGTGCTTCTTGCTCATAGTAAATTAATTCTACACACACACACACACACACACACACACACACACACACACACACACACACACACACACACACAGAGAGAGAAAGAACAAGAACAAAACTTTAATCTCCAGGCCTCCGGCCCCTAGAAAGAGGTCAAAAGTACACAATATGGTGATCACTCAGCCACAACAAAATGTAAAATACGTACTAACTTAAACCTGTAGAACAAAAGTGCTTCTTGCTCATAGTAAATTAATTCTACACACACACACACACACACACACACACACACACACACACAGAGAAAACCCCTCCCAAATGTAATGGTTATGGTTTATATTGCACTTCGATTGACTTACGCCTGCACCGTGTTCATCAGTGTTGGATGTTGTTCTTGGAGTGTGCCACAGACAAATGTGAAACAAACGTCGTGCATTCTGTTTACACGTTGTATCTTTGTATTTCTTCAAGTGGTGGACATCCTTTACAACGTTAAACCGTGGCCGCCCCGTGTAGCGTGTACTTAGTGAACATAAAAGCAACCACGGCAACGAAAGTGTGGTTCCTGGCAAATTCTGTATAAACTCCACTTTGATAGTAAGACAAATAAACTTGCAGTCAGAAAATTTTTTTAAAAAATAATGATAATAGCTCCGCTGCACTGTAGCGACACGCTCTTCAAAAGGGAGAGCATCCTGAGTTTCACACAGAAAAACTGTTGAGGCAAAATGTAACACACCACACCACACCATACCATACCACCCAGCTGAATAGGTGCACCACACCACACTACTCTTTTTGTTTCTTCAAGTTTGTATTTTTACTTCTAGATTAACATTTCTGAATATTTAGTGGAGTGATGGCCAAGAAGTAACGCGTCCGCCTAGGAAGCGAGAGAATCTGAGCGCGCTGGTTCGAATCACGGCTCAGCCGCCGATATTTTCTCCCCCCTCCACTAGACCTTGAGTAGTGGTCTGGACGCTTGTCATTAGGATGAAACGATAAACCGAGGTCCCGTGTGCAGCATGCACTTAGTACACGTAAAAGAACCCACGGCAACAAAAGGGTTGTTCCTGGAAAAAATATGTAGAAAAATCCACTTCGATAGGAAATACAAATAAAACTGCATGCAGGAAAAAATACAAAAAAAAAAAA
>NC_134882.1:33814213-33824213 GCF_041734735.1 Babylonia areolata
CTCTCGCCGATTTTCCTTACTCCACCCAGCTGTGAATGGGTACCCGCCTTCAGATGGGGATGGTTAAAACGGCGGAAGGACAGGATTGGGCCCCGCCTTCCTGTGCCGAGCCCTAGACACAGAGGAGATAGTTCACTGCACCGATGGCCGTGAAGGGCTAGGGGGACCTCTCACACACAAGACACCTACAAGTTCAAGCCATTGCTGAATAGTGTTTTGCTAAGGCAGACCCAAGTTCAAGCCATTGCTGAATAGTGTTTTGCTAAGGTAGACCCAAGTTCAAGCCATTGCTGAATAGTGTTTTGCTAAGGTAGACCCAAGTTCATGCCATTGCTGAATAGTGTTTTGCTAAGGTAGACCCAAGTTCAAGCCATTGCTGAATAGTGTTTTGCTAAGGTAGACCCCAGTTCATGCCACTGCTGAATAGTGTTTTGCTAAGGTAGACCCAAGTCCATGCCACTGCTGAATAGTGTTTTGCTAAGGTAGACCCAAGTCCATGCCACTGCTGAATAGTGTTTTGCTAAGGTAGACCCAAGTTCATGCCATTGCTGAATAGTGCTTTTCAAAGGCAGACCCAAGTTCAAGCCATTGCTGAATAGTGCTTTCCTCAGACCCAAGTTCAAGCCATTGCTGAATAGTGCTTTTCAAAGGCAGACCCAAGTTCAAGCCATTGCTGAATAGTGCTTTCCTGAGGCAGACCCAAGTTCAAGCCATTGCTGAATAGTGCTTTTCAAAGGCAGACCCAAGTTCAAGCCATTGCTGAATAGTGCTTTTCAAAGGCAGACCCAAGTTCAAGCCATTGCTGAATCTCATCTCATCTCATCTCATCTATCCCTTGACCCGTGGGTGGGTCGTTGGGGCACCATGGATGACTGCCTGGTCAGCTCGCGCCACCTGCCTCGGTCCTCAGCGGCCCTTTGAGTTGTGGCAAATGGCAGGCCCGTCCACTCTTTGATGTTGTCCTCCCACCGCTTTCTCTGTCTGCCTCTCTTCCTCCTTCCTTGTACGGTACCCTGCAGGATGGTCTTGGCTAGGCCGTCTGATCGTGTGACGTGTCCATACCAGCGGAGCTTGCGTTCCTTCACTGTGGTTAGCAGGTCTTTGAATGGGCCAATGGCGTTTTGGACTCTTCTTTTCACTTCCTCATTTGTGATGTGGTCTTTGTATGTAATGTTCAGGATCTTGCGGAAGCATCTCATTTCCAGGGCCTGGATTCTTCTCTGGAGTTCTGCAGTGAGGGTCCAGGATTCGCAAGCGTATAGAAATATTGAGAAGATGAGGGAGCGCATTAGTCTTATTTTGGACGAGAGGGAGATCTTTTTGTCCTTCCATATAGTCTTCAATCGACTCAGTGCGGCAGTAGTCTGCGCGATTCTGGACAGGACCTCTGGTTTCGAACCCTAGTGCTTCACTAATCGAGACTCACACACACGTTGAAGTCATTGCTGAATAGTCATTCCCTTTTTAAGCGGAGACGCACAACGTCAAACCAACCATTGCTGAATACCGGTCCCCTAATTAATCAAGAGACACACAAGTTCAAGCCATTGTTGAATAGTGCTTTCCCAAGGAATACACTAGTCCAAGCCATTGCCGAGAAGTGCTTCCCTTACCAAGATCGAGAGAAACATATGTTCAAGTCATTGCTGAATGGTCCGTCTTTAATTAAGAGACACGGGAGTTCAAGCCTATGCTGATTACAGCTTCCGTAGGCCACACACATGCAGGACCTACTTATCTTTCTGACCTTATCAGTGTTTACACTCCCACAAGAAATCTCCGCTCTTCCTCTGACTGTTACCTTTTGAAACTGCCTCGTGTCAATACAAGAACCAACGGTGAACGTTCTTTCTTCTTTGCTGCTACTCACATCTGGAACAACCTTCCTCATCATATCCGTGCATCTGATTCTATTTCTGCTTTTCGCTCATCACTAAAGACTCATCTTTTTGAAACCTATCTATAAGTACTCTCAGCTTCCTTTTTCTCCAACACCACCCATGTCAGCTCACTTTGGATGTATGTAGAGTGGGATTTTGAGAAAGAGTGGTCATGAATGTTTTATGTTAATTGTGATATGTTTCTTTCATGTAAAGCGCCCTGAGCTATTAGTGAGAAAGGGCGCTATATAAATGTACATTATTATCTTTATCATTAATTAAGGCCATTGATGAATAGTGCTTTTCTGAGCACAGGCCTATGCTGAATATAGCTTCTGTAAGGCACACACACGTTGAGGCCATAGATGAATAGTGCTTTTCTGAGGCACACGCAAATTAAAGCGTTTGTTGAAGAGTGTTTCCCTGATAAGCTGAGAGACACATAATATTCCATTGCTGAACATTGCTTCCCTTATCAATAGACAATTTTTCCAAGGTCATTGCTGCATTGATGAATAGTGCTTCCTTGGGGCACACACAAATTCAAGCCTTTGCTGAATAATGCTTCATTCATCAATCAAGAGACATATATCATTTCAAGCATTTGCTAAGACGTGCTTCCCCCGTGAAGTGGTAGAAGAGCTAAACAACAACGGTATGAAGTTGTGTGCCTTTGTCTTTCAGTACGAACAGCAGTTATCGTTCTTTTTCACAGTTCTTTTCTTCTTCTTCTTCTTCTTCTTCTTTTTGCAGAATAATCAGTGCGACATGTGCTATCATAAAAGAAAATGTAACACGACTAAACAACGCAAAGGTTTTTATTGTCCAGTCAGTCAGTTTAAAACACAACCAGTTGCTGTAGTTATTACAAAAAAAAACCCAAACACACACACAAAAAACCCCCCACTTTGAATCACACACGTACGGAAGGGGCATCAGGATGATCCACAGTACGAAATTCAGCGTAACACATTCATTTTTTCTTTAAAGTAAAATATTTGTCAGCACTATTATTCTTACAAATAAAAGAGTTCTATCTCTCTCTCTCTCTCTCTCGCGCACACACACACACAAAACAAATGCTTCTATCCTTGGCAGTGAACACACGAGTGGTGGCCCAGTGGTAACGCTTACTGAGCACACGGGATCGAATCCTACGCTCCTATAGAGCTTGAGTGGTGGTCTGGACGTTAGTCATTCGGATGAGTCAATAAACAGATGTCCCGCGCGTATCATGCATTTTCGCGTACGTAAAAGAACCGCCAGCAACAAAGGGTTGTTCCTGGCAAAATTCTGAAGCAAAATCCACTTTGGTGGTAAAACAGATAAACTTGCAGGCAGAACACGAGAAAATAAAAGGAAACAGGTACCGAGAGAGGATATCCAGAAATGTGTGCGTGGATGCGATCAAGCATCCGGACCCGCGCAGTGTGTGTGTGTGTGTGTGCGCGCGCGCGCGCGCGCGCGCTTATAAGGAGGACAAGAGGCAGGAAAGAGGTTCGGCAGTAAATTTCCCATCCGTAGCAACCACCACAACAAAAAGTAATTCCTCGTTAGTACACAGCCTTACCATTATTAACCATGGAGACGGTCACGCTTCACATCACACACTCTACCTGACGAGCACTGATTTCCAAAAGTTAGTCAGCAGAACTTAATTAAAGTTGTCGCCTTCACCGACAGATTGAAAGGTAAAATGATGCATACCTGACAGAATATTCAGTTATGAACAACTCACCTAGAGACCCGAAACCTACAGGTGATAATCGGTTCTTCTCGGAACAGACCGCTGGTGGTCAGCGCTGACATCAGTAAGCTTAATTAATTAATTCGCGGTAGAGACTGAGAGCCAGGAATGGAGGAGGAGGGGGACAGAATAAAGGGAATGCGGTGGAGTGAGAAATGTCTGTATGGCGAATCACTGGTAGCAAAAGTGTATCTTTTAAAAAATCTATATCTTGAAAAGTTTCAACGCCGCTTCAGTGCATTTCGATTTGTTTATTTCACGGAGAACGTATTGAAATTATGACACTGAAGAACTGTATTATTCTTGCTGGTTTTGACGTTTTTTAAACTGGTGGAAAATGTGTTTGAAGTCTGTCGCCATTGGAAATCCCGATTATATTCTTTTTTCTTTCTTTTTTTTTTTTAAATGCAGTAATTTCACGGTAAAATCGTACAACAAAAGTAAAACTTAAAATTCTCACGCCATAATTAAACTTTAAATATTCACGATTTAAAAAAAAAAAAGACTCTCACAGTAATTAAAACATAAAATTATCACAATTTGATTAAAACACACGACATGTGTATTTAAGCTTATCGCAATGTTTTTTTGTTTTTGTTTTCTCAGATGTATGCCTTTTGCTGCCAATCATCTGTCATACCTAAGACCTGTCATTTCCTCACAGGCTGCAACCGACCATGGCTTCCGTCAGGGCATAGACACTAACATCCCCTAGACGGTCGACTTATTTTATTTGCCTGGCATCCAACCAGTACGGGACGCAGCGTGTTTTTTGGCAGCGTCGGTCCCGGGGCAGATCGATTCAGCTTCGAACTAATTGGACGACCGTCTCTACATGTGGTCATTATCAGTAACATGCCTAGGGGGGTCCAGCTGTGCTGGTATTGGCTGTCTTGCACAGACAGCCAGGAATAGAGGCCTCACCTTGCACTGTCTCACCATGCTACCTTTTTTTTTTCTTTTTCTTTTTAAATATCATAATTATTATTTATTTATTTATTTATTTATGTAAGCTTATCTATTATTTATTCACTTTTTTTTTTCTCAAGGCCTGACTAAGCGCGTTGGGTTACGCTGCTGGTCAGGCATCTGCTTGGCAGATGTGGTGTAGCGTATATGGATTTGTCCGAACGCAGTGACGCCTCCTTGAGCTACTGAAACTGAAACTGTCAGCCGCTAAAACTAAACCGGAAGAGGACTTCCCCGACTGACTCTGTCAAAATTGTCTCAATCCAGCACTTTGAAACAAACACTGACTGCGTGCCTGTGCATGTTTCGCCGCGGCTTGATCGAACGGCCACGCGCGCGTATGTTCACACGCACGCCAGCGTTCATAAGTACGCACACACACACAGCATAGGCCCCACTTGCGCACCCACATGCACGCCAAACTCTGTCTGTCTGTCTGTCTGTCTGTCTGTCTGTCTCTCTCTCCCCATCTCTGTCTCTCTCTCTCTTTCTCCCCATCTCTGTCTCTCTGTATCTCTCTCTCTCTACCCATCTCTGTGTCTCTGTCTCTCTCTGTCTTCCTTCGTCCGTCTCCCCTCTCTCTGTCTCTGTCTGTCTCTCTCTACCCATCTCTGTGGTTCTGTCTATGTCTCTCTCTCTCTCTGTCTCTGTCTACCCATCTCTCTCTCTACCATCTCTGTCTCTCTCTCTCCCCATCTCTGTCTCTCTCTCTCTCCCTCTACCCATCTCTGTCTCTGTCTGTCTGTCTGTCTCTACCCATCTCTGTGTCTCTGTCTCTCTCTCCCATCTCTGTCTGTCTGTCTCTTTCTCTACCCATCTCTGTCTCTGTCTGTCTGTCTCTCTCTCTACCCATCTCTGTGTCTCTGTCTATGTCTCTCTCTCTCTACCCATCTCTCTCTCTCTCTCTCTCTCTACCATCTCTGTGTCTCTGTCTCTCTGTGTCTTCCTTTGTCCCTCTCCCCTCTCTCTGTCTCTGTCTGTCTCTCTCTCTCTACCCATCTCTGTGTCTCTATCTATGCCTCTCTCTCTGTGTCTCTGTCTACCCATCTCTCTCTCTCTACCTCTCTACCATCTCTCTCTCTCTTTCTCTACCCATATCTGTGTCTCTGTCTCCCTCCGTCCCTCTCCCCTCTCTTCTCTATCTCTCTTCACTCCTCTCTCTCTCTCTCTCTCTCTTTTACAATGCCAGGCACGCCTTTGGCCAGAGTTCATAATGGCAGAAACAGCCCGATCACAAAACAAACAAACAAACAAACAAAAACAAAACAAAAACAATAAAAATCACATATAGCTGCCCCCACCCCCATCCCCTCACCTTTATTATTATTTATTTATTTATTTATTTTACATAGTAGTCGACCCCTCTATGGTCTTTGGTAAGGAACACCCTGCACCAGTGAATGACTTATGACACCCATCACCACAACATTCCCACTGACTCCAGATCACCCAAGGAATCACAGGCTAGTATTGGCTGTTCGCTTCGCAACAGACTTCGTCAGTACCCACTACATACATACATACATGCCTGCAGCATCGTTCGTTCTTTAGTTAACGTCTTTTCACTGTAAGTGATATTAGACGAAGGAAGGAAAAAAAAATCGAGTGGGAGGAGGGGGGGGTGGGGGGGGGGGGATTACTGTGTACTCATACGAGTAAGTGAAAGTGTGTGTGTGTGTGTGTGTGTGTGTGTGTGTGTGTGTGTGTGTGTGTGTGTGTGTGTGTGTGTGTGTGTGTGAAAATTATTGATTTAAGTTTTGTTTAAAAAAAATAAACAAAAAATCATAACAATATAACATATTTCTAATGAAAAACTAACAACTATAACAGCGAACCAACTGGACAGTTTAACAAGGAGTTGAAAAAGTCATACATTAGCAATGGACTGCTGAAGATCGTCGACACTGAAGATGATTTCAGTTCAGGGATTTGAGACTGCAGCATGTCAGTGGCCAAGAAACACAAATAGTCCACAGGTTATGGCCTCCACTCTACCCCCACCCCCCACCCCCCAAAAAAAACCCCTGCCCCTCCACCTTCTTCCACCCTCTCTCTCACTTACTCTCATTTCTCTCTCTTTCTCTTTTATGTAGTCCTTTCCATGATTTGTAATGAATGTGAAGCTGTGATAATATTTTTTTTTTCCTTTCTCGTTTTAGTTTTTATGTGATGCTATTTGCGATTTATTTGTTTACATCCCCCCCCCCCAAAAAAAAAAATCTCCTTTTGATGGCTTCTTTTAAGTTTTTTTTTTGGTGCCCATCCCAGAGGTGCAATATTGTTTTAAACAAGATGACTGGAAAGAACTGAAATTTTCCTATTTTTATGCCAAATTTGGTGTCAACTGACAAAGTATTTGCAGCCGGAGAAAATGGCAATGTCAAAGTTTACCACGGACACACACACACACACACACACACACACACACACACACACACACACACACACACACACACACACACACACACACACACACACACAACCGAACACCGGGTTCAAACATAGACTCACTTTGTTTACACAAGTGAGTCAAAAAGCATTGCAGCTTATTTTATTACCCTCAGAAATAAATTTCATTTATTCATTTCCATTCAATTCAATCCACTTCAATTCTCTCTCTCTCTCTCTCTCTCGCTCGCTCGATGTTCCTTTCTCTCCCCGGCCCCCCACCCACCCCAACCCTCCACCCCCCCCACCCCCCAACCCCCACCCACCCACCCCCCAACTCCTCTCATGCCCATCGCATGTGTTCTGTTTGTTGAAACCCCAGTACATGGTTTGGAAACACACTAAATATAAAAAGGTTTCCACAGCGGCCACTGTTTTCAGAGACTGCAGAAAAGTTGACTTCTTGGTCCCCCCCCCCCCCCCCCCACACACACACTCCCATCCCCCCTCCCCTATCCCTCCCCTCCCCCAAGGCTAACAGTGTACAGTGACCTGTGGCTGACCTCTTCACTCAGGTAAGATAACAGTCGCCAGGGAACACGCAGAATAGAAGAAAGGAAAAACAAAAACAAACCACGGTATTGAGATGATGGTGACCTTGACTGATCTCCCCCACCCTTACCCCACCCCCCACCCCACACATCCCCCGCCATCCAAGTTTCGCACACGCACTGACACACAAAAAATCCATGTGCAAATAATTGTGTGTGTGTGTGTGTGTGTGTGTGTGTGTGTGTGTGTGTGTGTGTGTGTGTGTGTGTGTGTGTGTGTGTGTGTGTGTGTGTGTGTGTGTGTGTGTCTAGTGTCTGTGTCTGTGTGCGTGCGTGCGTGCATGCGTGCGTACACGTCCGTGCATATTCATGCATCAATTATCATTTTGCCTATGTGAACGCATACCTGCTAGAGACACAGAGAGAGAGAGACAGACTGGCAGACAGACAGTGATCAATATTGAGACAGATTCGGATTCGGATTCGGATTCGGATGATTTATTCATATAGGCCATTGCCCCTCATGAAGGGGTGCAGTATACAACATTATTAAACATGCAAGTGCACAAGGCGAAACAATCATCAAAGGAATTATGATATCATTATTGATCTTAACTTAAATGCTTTATATATGTAAACGGACAAATTCTTTACAATGCTTTCTTTATTAGATGCCATCAAAAGACTTAGCCGAAACTGATTTGGAAACTTAAAATACTTTCGTGGAATATACTGTTCTCTTAATTTACTTAAAGCAGGACAACATAAAATAAAGTGTAACTCATCTTCAACACCACTTCTACACAGAGGGCAATTCAACTCATCCACAATCAATATTGAGACAGAGAAACAGAGAGAGAGAGACAGACAGAAGACTGACAAACAAGTAGACAGACACAAACCCGTTCAGACTGAGGCCGAACCGGCAGGTCATCTAAAAGCAATCAACAAGAGAGGCAAGGCCTTCAAGACTCACTTGTGATACATTAAGTCCCCTAGCATTAATTACAGAGTAATTTCCCTCTTTTTTTTTTACTATCTGCACCAAAACGTTTGCAAAATAAATAAAAATTCCATGCTTAGCAAAAGAAGTTCCTGTTTGAACAAAAAATGATAATAATGACTCCTCTTGTTGTTGTGTCAGAATAAGAGGTCAGAGTGTCAAGTTTAGAGAATACAAAAAAAATATAACAGTAAATGCAGTTTGCATATAATTAGGCTTCTTTTTTTAATTTTTTTTAATTTTTTTGTGCCCATCCCAGAGGTGCAATATTGTTTTAAACAAGATGACTGGAAAGAACTGAATTTTTCCTATTTTTATGCCAAATTTGGTGTCAACTGATAAAGTATTTGCAGAGAAAATGTCAGTGTTAAAGTTTACCACGGACACACACACACACACACACACACACACACACAGAGACAACCGAACACCGGGTTAAAACATAGACTCATTTTGTTTATACAAGTGAGTCAAAAAGGTGACATTACAGAGAAACGAATTTTCCCCTCCCCTATTGCCCATTAACACTCCGCTTTTCATGTCAGTGTCGTATTCCCAGCTCACTGCAGTCAAGCATTTTGGTGAAATGGGGTCAGTATGGCGGGGGGAAGGGGGAAGGGGGAGGGGGGGGGGGGTTGGGGTGCTGGCGTGTTGATTGTAATGTTATTATTATATGTGGCTTTTAGTGGTAGAGTGTGAATGGCTTTAATTTATTTAATCAACGGCAGAGACAACACTTCTGGGGTGGCGTGTCTGTCTGTCACTTTTCCCTTCCACCCATTCCTTACGCACCCGGCGAGCGACGGAGCCAGAGACAGACAGATAGATCAGTAGACAGGAACAAAACAGAGAGCCTCAGAGAGAGAGAGAGAGAGAGAGATACAGACAGACAGACAGACAGACATAGACAGAGAGACAGAGATACACAGAGAGAGACAGAGACAGATAGACAGGAACAAAACAAAACAGAGAGAGAGAGACAAAGACAGAGAAAAAGACAGAGAGAGGCACACACACACACACACACACACACACACACACACACACACACACACACAGAGAGAGAGAGAGAGAGAGAGAGAGAGAGAGAGAGAGAGAGAGAGAGAGAGACAACCGAACACCGGGTTAAAACATAGACTCATTTTGTTTACACAAGTGAGTCAAAAAGGGACAAAAAGGTGACAGGACAGAGAAACGAATTTTCCCCTCCCATATTGCCCATTAACACTCCGCTTTTCATGTCAGTGTCGTATTCCCAGCTCACTGCAGTCAAGCATTTTGGTAAAATGGGGTCAGTGCGGCGGAGGGGAAGGGGGAGGAGGGGGGGGGGGGGTTGGGGACTGGCGTGTTGATTGTAATGTTATTATTATTATATGTGGCTTTTAGTGGTAGAGTGTGAATGGCTTTAATTTATTTAATCAACGGCAGAGACAACACTTCTGGGGTGGCGTGTCTGTCTGTC
>NC_134882.1:33829213-33831713 GCF_041734735.1 Babylonia areolata
GCACTGTTCTGTACTAAACTGTTTTGTTGCGATATGTTGTGTTCCACTGTAGTGTAGTGTAGTGTAGTGTACTAAACTGTTTTGTTGCGATATGTTGTGTTCTGTCGTATTGTATCGTTCTGTATTGTGTTATATTGCACTGCACTGCATTGTATTGTAATGTATTGTACTTTAGCCACAGTAGATTCCTCTGTGTCAAACTGCACTGGAAGGCGGGGCCCAGTCAAGGTTATTGTTGGTGTTTTTATATTGTTGTTGCTGTTTTGTTTTTTGTTGTTTTTTTTCTTTTAACTACTCATAACGTAGCCATGAAGTGACAGCATCTGTCCCAGGCAATCATGTGGGATGACGAAGTGTGCGGGGTGACGGATTCCAAAGGTTAAGTCATAAAATCTGCAATGAAACAGTGTCAGGACCACGCGGCTTTGTCAACCCACCATGTGATAACATTTCTCGAGGGTGCTGTTAGTGTGGGTAAATGTGTGTGTGTGTGTGTGAGAGAGAGAGAGAGAGAGAATGTGTGTGTGCGCGTGCCTGCATGCATACGCGGGCGTACATGCGCGCAAGGGTGCCTGTGTTTACAACAGAAAAAATGACGGAATGTACCATGTTTACAACAGAGAGGCTCAGAGGTTTTCGAAAGAGTACGTTTGTATATTTAAGAAACAGGTCGTGTTACAACATTAAAAAGAATTATTAATGAATTCATACGGGGTGTATGTGTACGTATGTGTGCGTTTTTTGTTGTTGATGTTGTTTGTTTTGTTTCTTAAGGGATTTTTTTTATTTTGTTTTTTGGGGCCGGGAGTGCGGGGGTGGGCCGGGGGCAGGGGGGGGGGTTGCGTTTCTTAAGATGACATGTTGAGGTGAGTGCATGTGCAACAGAGAGAAAGAGAGAGAGAGAGAGAGACAGACAGACAGACAGACAGCTGGAAACAAAGATAGATAGAGAGAGAGGTGAAAAAGTATGTTTCTTACAACCGTTGATTATGGACGAAATAAAGCAAACACGGAGAGTTAAAGCTAAACTAGGTATAGCGTGGTGCGATGTCGTATCACTAGCGTAGCGTGGAGCAATCCATGTCTGCTGCTGTAAAACCCTTAGCTGACAGGCATACACTGAGTGCTGGACACCCTACCCAAAATATGACCTGGGTAATAAATAAAAAAAGAGAAAAAAAGGGCAAGTCTGGAAGTTTATTATTTCATATGCACACATGAGGAAGGCAGCAAAGTGGTTAAGACGCTCAGCTGCCAATATAGACAGTCCGTGAGGGTTTGGGTTCGAATCTTGCTCTCTCCTTTTCTCCCAAGTTTGACTGGAAAATCAGACTGAGCGTCTAGTCATTCGGATGAGACGATAAACCGAGGTCCCGTGTGCAGCACGCACTTGGCGCACTGAAAAAGAACCCATGGCAACGAGAGCGTGCGCGTTGTCCTCTGCAAAAATTCTGTAGAAGAAATCCATTCTGATAAGTACACAAATATATAAACATGCAGTCAAGGCCTGACAAAGCGCGTTGGGCTATGCTGCTGGTCAGGCATCTGCCTAGCAGATGTGGTGTAGTGTATATGGATTTTTCCGAACGCAGTGACGCCTCCTTGAGAAACTGGAACTGAAACTGAAACACATGGATCTTTTACACATGTTACATAAACAAAAAGAGTTTTATATATATATATATATGATGATAATGATGATGATGACTAGTTCTTATCGTCCTAGGTCACCGGTCAGCACACACACACGTACATGCATGCAATTCTTTGTCGACTAGCTTTTGACCTGAAACCTTTCTCTTTCATGTCAGCAAAACATGAGACAGGCAAGCAGACTGACACAAACAGACGAAGAAACAAAAATATAAATAAAGAAGACAGTGAGAGATAGATAGACAGAGAAACAGACAGAGGTAGAAATGGAAATAAACAAACAAACAAAAAAAAGCGTCGCACAGGAATTTGAGATCTCGCAGTTTTGCGTGGAATGCTTTTATATGAATGATTATATATATATATATATATATATATATATATATATATATATATATAATATTTGTATTCGCATATGAAGGGTACTTTTATTTTTAAGAAATGACCCTCAACATCCCTATCCATTTAACAACGCCAATAACCAACAGCGTGCACCATTTGTAATATCGAAATAAAAATGATTTGTGATGAATTTGTGTCCGATTTTTTTTGATGCTGCTGCTGCTGCTGCTGTGTTGGAGTTGTTTTGATTTATAATTATTGTTTTTGTTACTGCTGCTGTTAAAAAAAAGCGCTGGCGAGGGGGGGTGGGGGGTAGATATATTGCACGTGTCTTGAAAAATAAAAATGAATACAGAACTTTTAATGCAAACAATACCGATCGAAAATCGTTCGTTGTTACATCAGATATGTATAAATAATTATGCAGTTTACCAGGTACAGTTTTGCTTCAAACCGCTCCAGGCTTCGTGCAATAGCAACAAGATATAGTCACACGCTGCTTTAA
>NC_134882.1:33841713-33844213 GCF_041734735.1 Babylonia areolata
GATAGGCACAGTTCAAAATATGTTCTCCATGTTAACATATCCTCCTTGATAGGCACAGTTCAAAATATGTTCTCCATGTTAACATATCCTCCTTGATAGGCACATTCCAGAATATCATTGTTTTACGTATCAATCTGTCTTCCCTGTTAATAGGCACAGTTAAAGCTATGTTCTGCATGTCAACATCTCATTCTTGATAGGCAGACCAAAATATGTTCCATATGTCAGCCTGTTTTCTCTGTTGATAGGTACAGTCCAAATTATGTTATAAATGAACCTGTCCTCCTTGCTGATTGGAGCAGTCCAATACTCGCTCTATTTTTTTTTTTTTCTCAAGGCCTGACTAAGCGCGTTTGGTTACACTACTGGTCAGGCATCTGTTTGGCAGATGTGGTTTAGCGTATAGGGATTTGTCCGAACGCAGTGACGCCTCCTTGAGCTACTGAAACTGAAACTGAAACTTGTCAACCCAGCTGTCATTCTTTTGGATAGGCATAGTCCAGAATATGTTCCACATGTCAACCTGTCATCCCTATTTATAGGGACAGTCCAGTACATGCTGAATATATGTCGACCTGTCATCCCTATTTATATGGACAGTCCAGAACACTCTACATGTCAACGTGACCTCTCGTTTGATAGGTACAGTCCAAAATATGTTCCATGTCTAAACCTGTTCTCCTTGTTGACTGGAAGAGTCCAATATTCGCTCTGGTTCTCAACCCCGCTGCTGTCATTCTTTCGGAAAGGAAGAGTCCAAAATATGTTGTTCCAAATGTCAGCCTGTCATCCCTTTGTGATAAGAAAGTCCAATACGCGCTCTGCATGTCCGTTTGTCCTCCCTGTTCATGGATACAGTGCGAACTCTGTTCTACATGTCAACCTGTCCTTCCTGTTAAAGGGAGAGTCCAATACAAGCTCTACATGTCAACCTGTCCTTCCTGTTGATTGGGACAGTCCAATACACGCTCTACATGTCAACCTGTCCTCCCTGTTGATAGGGACAGTCCAATACACGCTCTGTATGTCAACCTGTTCCCCCCTGTTGATAGGGAGAGTCCAATACACGTGCTATATGTCAACCTGTTCCCCCCTGTTAATAGGGAGAGTCCCAAACACACTCTATGTCAACCTGTCGCCCCTGTTGATAAGGAGAGTCCAAAACACGCTCTCTATGTCAACCCATCCTTTCCGAAGTTCAGAAAGAGGGCACACATTGTGGCCGCAACCACGAAGATTTTCCCTCACCCTCATGTAACGTTAACAACGGAAGAGCACAGGGCTGGCACAAGACTTGGAATCCCAGGGCACCAAACAACAGATGACAACGTCAGCTCTGTCGCTGTCCTCCCTGATATGTCATTGTCCTGTGGTGATGTGGACGCAGCTGTTGACATGCCTCTCTCTCGCCCCTTCACCCTGCTCTCTCTCTCTCTCTCCCACTCTCCAGCCCCCCGGGGTACCGGCCTGTCTCTCTCTCTCTCTCTGTGTCTCTATCTCTCTGACTGCCCCCCCCCCTCTATCTGTGTGTGTGTGTGTGTGTGTCTGTGTGTCCGAGTGTGTGTGAATGTGTGTGTGTGTTTGTGTGTGTGTGTGAGTGTATGTGTGTGTGTACGTGTGTGTGTGAATATGTGTATGTGTGCGTGTGAATGTGTGTGCGTATGAATGTGTGTGTGTGTGTGTGTGTGTGTGTGTGTGTGTGTGTGTGTTTCTTGGTAAGTCATAGCCTTTATTTATGCTAAGTATCTAAAGTAGAAACAGAGTCCAGCAAGTATACTTCTTTCTCCGAAAAAAAAAAAAAAATTAACCTGTTGTAGACAGACGACGGCATTAATCCAAAGTATCCCGTGTGTGTTTTGCCACGGCATCAGTGAACTTTAATATAATTATCACCCTTGTCCCTCCCACCCCCCCCCCACCCCACCCCCCACTCCCCCTCTCCCTCTCCCCATCTTACCGCTATTGGCAGACACGAACGAAGCCACGAAGACGATCTCCCAGGCAGCAGCGCAAGCTGACTCACCCCTCGCCGCGCCGCCAAGATGGAAGAGACCGAGACTGGCCGCCGAGTGAAGAGACTGTGACTGTGACGCCGGACTCCACAACTGCAAAAAGAAAGAAAGCGCGTGAAGTTCGCGCCAGGCGGTCGGAAAAGACATCGATGAAAAGAGAAGGAGGAGCTCCTCTCTCACCACACGCACACCACGACCACCATTCTGGCAAGCGAGCCGAGTTGAGTTGAACGCACGCACCTGGCGTTGTCATCACTGCCGTGCATCAACAGTGATAATGGCGTGGTGGATTCAAGTTGTTGTGGTGGTGGTGATGGTGGTGGTGTTGCTGGGCAATTCGGCGACCGGTGTCCTGGGAAAGCAAGGAACGGGCGCTGCTGGTTCCAGGCTGGAGATCGACCTGGGTGGCGGAGAGCAGCGGATTAGCGAACGGTATGGATTTTTATTGTTTGTTCGTTCGCGGGCGCGCGCGCGTGTGTGTGAATTCA
>NC_134882.1:33854213-33869213 GCF_041734735.1 Babylonia areolata
GATGAACGTGTGCCAGAAATGAACACCCGCATTGTCAGTTATCCTATCAACAAGAACACAGTCTGCCGATTAACTTGTGCCAGAAATGAACACCCGGATTGTCAACTATCCTATCAACAAAAACACAGTCTGCCGATGAACGTGTGCCAGAAATGAACACCCGCATTGTCAACTATCCCTATCGCCAAGAACACAGTCTACCGATCGAATGCCAAACATTTAACGCCCGAACTGTCAACTATTCTATCGACAAGAACACACACACACACCCCAACCCCACTCGTTCTTCCCCTCCCCCACCCCCTCACCTCCCTCTCCCCTACCCACACACAGCCCAACCCAACCCCTTCCTCCTACCCGCTCCCAAACCACTCGTGGTGAAGATAAGAGTTCATTAACCTGACCCCACTATTTCATGAAAGGCCAATGGCCATTGGTGACAGTATTTGAGATGGATAAACGTGCCCACCACACCGACTATCGTGATATGAAGTCGTAGACGGAAACGTCTGTATCTTACATGGTGTGTCGGCTTGGCAACTTGTCCCCCCCCCTCCCCCCGTGAGAGGGGAACAAGCGTTCTGTATGGTTATTGTATGCAAATATCGCAGCAGGTCTGTCTCCCATCAGTCGTGTGCGGGCATAGCAAGCAGGAAAGGTACGGGAGTGCTGGCCAAAGTCCACCGGTGTCGCTGCTTTCGTTTCCCACAAGGTGGTGTGACAGGTGTTCACTTGTTAACAGGTGGTGATGAATCATGGACATGAAACTGTTTTGTTGTTTTTTTCACCTGTTACCGAACCGAAGAACAAACGTGTGTCCCCATTCACCTCATGTATTGTATTTGCATTGAACTGTTTTGTGTTGTTTTGTTTTGTATTTATTGCGTTGCATTACTTTGTATGTATCATATTGTATCGGGTGGTATCGTGAAGGAGGAGGAAGTTTGTTGAATGTCCCGTCACACATATCGGTGATGGAAGACATTTTGTTATGTATTAATGTATACATTAATTATTTGAGTGTTATCGTTTAGAAGAGGAGGGAGTGTGAATGAATGGTGAGTTGGGGGAACCGGGAATATGAGGGAGGCGGATTGGCGAAATTTGGAAGAAAAAAAAATACAGAAAAGCGTTGTATCGTATCGTATCGTATCGTATTGTATTGTCAACAGATTTCTCTGGGTGAAGGTCGGACTGCTCATCCCGGGAAGAGCGTGTCGCCATAGTGCGGCGCCACCCCCCCCTCCCTCCCGTACCTTCTCCCCTCCCCCGTCCTCCCCCCGGCCCCCCTCCCCTCCTCCTTTTTTTCTGTCAGCCAGTGTACTTGTTTTAATATCAAAGTGGGATTTTTCTACAGAATTTTCCCCAACGACAACCCTTATGATACCGTGAATTATTTTACATTTGTCAAGTGCTTGCTGCACACGGGACCTAGGGATAGCGTCTCTTCCTAAACACTGGCACCCAGACCACCACTCAAGGTCTAGAGGAAGGAGGGGGAGGGGGGAGGGGTTCCCGTGCGTGCGTATAGGGGACGCAAACCCATAGTCCATTACATCCTAGTCGGGCGCATTACTACCGTGTCACGAGTTATCCACAATGCAAAACACCGATCTGGAAACTCATAGAAGACCTGGAAATGCCCTTCATTGCTGAATGTATGATAGTCAATATGACCACCAGAACAGCAGACTGCTGTCCCGATTATCTGTGCTAGAATTTGATTATAGTGGAGAGTACCTTGCCCAAGTTACACCCGCACTCTCTCGGCTAAGAGGGTTATAGGACAGTCGGCATCGGGATGGTTCCCAAAGGACATCTAGCCCCCAAGGCTGCAGCACAAAGTAACCAGTGCAATTTTGCCTCCTAGTTTTAAGAGTCATAGTCCTTCACAAAAGACTCAACTGTAAAAGGTTTCCCAACGCAACGGGGAAACCGTTGGTAATACAGCTCTCGCTTTGCTGTTGGCCCGACTAAAATGAGGTCAATTTGTGATAGCTGAGTGTTGGGCCCGGGCCGGAAAGAGGAAAAAAAAACAACATGGGCTTACACTCATTGTTGATCTGGTATTGCGTGTTCAACCTCGTGATCCATGGCCTGCTTGTTTCTTTCGTTTTTCTTAATCTTTTTTTAGTTTTGTTTTGTTTTTGTTTTTTTTTGTTTTTTTTGTTGTTGTTTTTTTTCGCGGAGATTGTGAGTTTCCTTTAGTATCGAGATACGTAACATGTAACATTCAAAGGAGGAAGGGGGCAGAATAAGACAAGACACTTACCTGCCAATACAGTGTCTGTGAGGGTCTGGGTTCGAATCCCGCTCTCGTTTGTTTTGTTTTTGGTTGTTTGTTGTTGTTGTTGTGTTTTGTTTTATTGTTGTTGCTTTTTGGGAGGTAGTATATGTTTTTTGTGTGTGTGTGTGCTGGTTTGGTTTTTGGGGGGTGGGGGGGGATTGGTAGTGGTGGTGGTTTTTTTCGGGGTCTGGGGGTTGAGAATGTTGAAAAGGGATGGAGAGACGAGGGGTGGGGTTATTTTAACGTGATTGCATTATGCCATCACTTCCTCGCCAGTATCCTAGTTTCCCAGCATACACACACACACACACACACACAGAACGCACCGTTCCGTCATCACATTCCACATGCCTGTCCCAAGAGAGCTGTTGTCATAAAAATAAATCAGGTCACTGGGGCACTGGTGACAGTGACGACATCATGTCACAACACAAGCAACACAGACGTCAATAACTCCTGCAGAACTGTATTTGTATTTGTATTTCTTTTTATCACAACAGATTTCTCTGTGTGAAATTCGGGCTGCTCTCCCCTGGGGGAGCGCGTCGCTACACTACAGCACCACCCATTTTTTTGACTCACTTGTGCAAACAAGTGAGTCTATGTTTTAAGCCGGTGTTCGGTTGTCTGTGTGTGTGTGTGTGTGTGTGTGTGTGTCTGTGTCTCCGTGGTAAACTTTAACATTGACATTTTCTCTGCAACTACTTTGTCAGTTGACACCAAATTTGGCATAAAAAAGGGAAAAATTCAGTTCTTTCCAGTCATCTTGTTTAAAACAATATTGCGCCTCTGGGATGGGCACACACAAAAAAATAAAGAATGAAGCCTAATTATATGAAAACTGCATTTACTGTTATATTTATATTTTTTGTATTCTCTAAACTTGGCACTTTGATCTGATATTCTGACCCAACAGCTAGAGCAGTCATTATTATCATTTTCTGTTTAAACAGGAACTTCTTTTGCTAAGCATGGAAGTTTCATTTATTTTGCAAACGTGTTGGTGCAGATAGTAAAAAAAGGGAAATTACTCTGTAATGCTAGGGGAGTTAATTTGCTTTAAACTGATCTTTCTCATCTTAAAAATTACATTTTGAAATTATACTCAATACATAAAAAGCTTGGATTTTTTTTTTAAAGTGTATCACAAGTGAGTCTTGAAGGCCTTGCCTCTCTTGTTTGTTTTTTTTTTTTTTTTCCTGTGTGCAGTTTTATTTGTTTTTCCTATCGAAGTGGATGATGATGATGATGATGATGACTGATGGTGGAGAATTTATTGTGTTGCATTACATTGTATTACGTTTTGTCACTACATTTTTTTTCTTCTGTGTTGTGAATTTTGGGGCTGTCCCCCCCCCCCCACACACACACACACAACCCCCCCCCCCCTCCACACACACCCCCCCCTCCCCGGCAAGAGCGCTTCGTTATTTTGCAGCATCACCCATTGTATTTTTTTCTTTACATACTAAACGCATGCAGTTTCAGTTTATCAAGGAGGCGCCACTGCGTTCGGACAAATCCATATGCGCTACACCACATCTGTTGGGCAGATGCCTGACTGGCAGGATAACCCAACGCGTTTAGTCAGGCCTTGAGTGCATGTGCATATATTGGTGTACCTATCAAGAGTGGATTTCGTTGTACATAATTTTGCCAGAGGACAACACTCTCGTTGCCATGGGTTCTTTTATTTTTCAGCGCGCCAAGTGTGTGCTGCAACACGGGACCTCGGTTTATCGTCTCATCCGAAAGACTAGACGCTCAGTTTGATTTTCCAGTCAAACTTGGGAGAAAGGGCGAGAGAGAGCGGGATTCGAACCCACACCCTCACGGACTCTCTGCATTGGCAGCTGAGCGTCTTAACCATTCTGCCACCTTCCTTCCCAAAAGTACATGCTGGAAACGACACAACGGTGTATCGTCTCATATGAAAGACTAGCATCCAGACTACCCTCAAGGTCCAGTGGAGGGGTAAGTAGTAATGAAAAAAAAAATTCCCAGTCCATAAATATATATATATATATTTGTATTTGTATTTCTTTTTATCACAACAGATTTCTCTGTGTGAAATTCAGGCTGCTGTCCCCAGGGAGAGCGCGTTGCGACTCTACAGCGCCACCCTTTTATTTTATTTTTTTTTTTTTTCCTGCGTGCAGTTTTATTTGTTTTTCCTATCGAAGCGGATTTTTTCTACAGAATTTTTCCAGGAACAACCCTTTTGTGCCGTGGGTTCTTTTACGTGCGCTAAGTGCATGCTGCACACGGGACCTCGGTTTATCGTCTCATCCGAATGACTAGCGTCCAGACCACCACTCAAGGTCTAGTGGAGGGGGAGAAAATATCGGCGGCTGAGCCGTGATTAGAACCAGCGCGCTCAGATTCTGTCGCTCCCCAGGCGGACGGGTTACCTCTAGGCCATCACTCCAGTCTCTCTATATATACGGGAGTCGAACCCGCGGACATTCGCTTCAGTCCTCAGTTGTCGGGCGCATTACCACTCGGCCACCACTCCCCCTTTTTCGCCGCGCTGAGGAGTGTCATCCACTTCACAGATGAGAGCGTCACTTGGCTTTCCCCGACAAAAAACACTCCGGGTGCTAAAAAACACTCCGGGTGCTCACTCCTCCTCACAAACTCCTTTCAGACAATATCGATCGAGGCAAATAATGGATCCCCCGCAGTTTATTACAACACTGAAACCAAACAGGGCACTGGAAGTCTGTTCATGTTGCAAGGAGGGGCAGATATAAGATTTTTCTTATTGCCATGTCGAAATCAGTCATTGTTTTGTCACACCACTGTTTAAAGCAAATCCTTCTCTTTTTTTTTTTTTTTTTTGTCCCGGACTTTCTTAGGTCGACCACCGTTTTATTTTGTATATAAATCTATAGTGACAATTCAGAATACATTAGAAAAAAAATTAATCTGAATACAGTGAGCAGATGTAAATCATTATACTTATGGATATATATATATATAGTCCATTACACAATCAACTCAAAACTAGACAATAATCAAGACCAATAATAATAAGTTAATAAAATAAGTAATAATCAATTCAGTGAATTTCCATGTGGATGAATAAAGTGTTTTGATTGATTGATTTGATAGAGTTCTGAAATTTACAGTCACTGCCTGTGAACACTTTGGCTGGCATAACTGTGTTTAGGGACATCATTTCCATTTCTGGACATACTTCTTCCACTGATATTGCTCCTAATCAGATAAAGTTTGCTCTTAAGCGCTTTACAAAAAAACAGTTCATTATTTTGAACCAAGAATACACACAAAGGCAGAAATAAAAGTGCTCATTTTCGTCAACAGTAATACTGCCCTGGATTTACGGCAACCACCTGCCCTTTAAAATCTACAATAACCAGTAGTAGGAGCTGAGAAATTTCTTCTTTTTTTCCACATAATTTATTTTTTATCATGAATCCTTATTTGTAATGGTACCATTAGTATTCATTTAAGCATTATTATATTGGCGACAACATCGTAAAATGAAATATGCACCGACATCATCGAAGAAATAGATAAGACAATTATTAACAAATACTAGAATGCGTGGTTTGAAAGCACGCCAGGCAAACAAAACCGCATTTCATGTGTCGTAGACCTTCAACTTCACCCAGAACATCCTGGCGTTAAAAACCGGAACTGTTGGAAGTGATGTCAGATCTGGTGACGCGCGCCCTACCGCTGCCTCCTTCCCCCTCACTTCACCCTTCTCTCCACATTATCTCCCCTGTCTCCCCTGCCCTCCCTCAGCCCCCATGAGTCCCTTCAGGCGGGGTGAGTGGCACGTGTCTTTTGTTCTGAGGCAGGGTCAAGGCGGCGCCATGAATAATTGAAGCTGCCAAAGAGACCCGCAGCAAACACAACTCGTACAGCGTTGGCAGAGGTTCAGAAACACACACACACACACACACACACACACACACACGAACATTCTCTCTCTCTCTCTCTCTCTCTCACACACACACACACACACACACACACACACACACACACACACACACACACACACACACACACACACACACACACACACACACACACACACACACACACACACACAATTTGTTTCGTCATCACACATGTCTGTCCCAACAGGGACACACACACACACACACACACACACACACACACACACACACACACACACATCTACCAGCCCTCCTTCCCTCTTTCCCCCTGTGGCCAGCCAACCCTGGCATGCATGCAGGATACATGTGGACCCGGTGAAACAGGCCACACTCTTCCCTGTCCAGAGTAAGCCTCCGGATAAAGTGGCTTTGGTCAGAACATGCCCCCCGTATAATCTGGCCTTGGCCAGAACATGCCTCCGCCGTATAAACTACCCTAGGTAACATTATACCCGGGGTATAGTTTGGCCTAGGCCAGTTTATATCCTTTGGGCCATTTTATATCCCAGCCCTCTTTTTTTTCTTTGAAGTTCATTGATATTTGAAGGGTGTGAATATTACCGAACTTTACAGCCGTAGACTGAAGGCTAGAACTACGATAGGTTTGTTTTCACAGCATTTACCCTACAATGGACTTTTATTATCAAAATGAGGGGAGATGGGAAACAAGTGTAATGGTTTATACCCGGGGGTATAAACTAGCCAGGGGGGTTATAGTTCGGTCTGTTACACCGGGTCAAAGGCTGTGCACGTTTTTTTTTTCCATCTGTTGTGCAGGAGGGCGAATAATGCTGATAAGACTTGTCGTCGTCGTGGTGGTAGGGAGGATACAGAGGGGGTGACGGTGAGGAAAGGAGAGGGAAGGTTGTGGTAGTGATGGTTGCCAAAGTCGTCAGTATTCATGTCAATAGTTGCGGTGATGGTGGTGGCAGTGTTGGTGGAGGAGGAAGAAGTAGTGGTGGTGGGGGTTGGTGGATGTTGGGTGGTGGTGGTGGTGGTGGTGGCAGGGTGATAGTGACTGTAGTGGTGGCTGTGGTAGAGGGTGTGGGGGCGGTTGATGGTTGCCACTTTGTTTCTTGTTCTTGTTCTTCAGCTTCTGCTGCTCCTCCTCCTCCTCATCATCATCGTCATCATCATCGGCATCATCACCGGCATCATCGTCATTATTATTCATTATTATTATTATGCTTTGGGGTTAGTTGGCCTTTGGGAACCACCCGAACGCCGATCGTCCTGAAAACCATCATGGCCGAGAGACAGGGGATGTAACTTGGGCAAGACACTCTCCACTTTTAGTCCAATTCTTGCCCAAATAGTCGGGACAGCTGTTACCTTCTCTGCTGTTCTGATGGTCATAGTCGAACACGACTATCATACATTATTACTATTATAATTATTATTATTATGAGGGTCCCGGGTTCGAATCTCGGTGACGGCGCCTGGTGGGTAAAGGGTGGAGATTTTTTTTTCCGATCTTCCAGGTCAACAAATGTGCAGACCCGCTAGTTCCTGAACCCCCTTCGTGTGTATACGGCAAGCAGAAGATCAAATACGCACGTTAAAGATCCTGTAATCCATGTCAGCGTTCGGTGGGTTATAGAAACAAGAACATACCCAACATGCACACCCCCGAGTATGGCTGCCTACATGGCGGGGTAAAAACGGTCATACACGTAAAAGCCCACTTGTGTACATACGAGGGAACGTGGGAGTTGCAGCCCACGAACGCAGAAGAAGACTATGATTATTTGTATTATTATTGTTATCATCGTTGTTGTTGTTGTTGTTGAAACCAAAGCTCGGTTGTTTTCAGATTTCACCCTCATTTCACCCTCATTTCACCCTCATTTGCCCAGTTTCCCCCAACCCTCCATTCATTCACATCTCCCTCCCCTTCTAACCGATAATACTCAAATGTATTCATAAATACTTTAACAAAATGTCTTCAATCGCCGATATGTGTGACGGGACATTAAACAAAATTCCTCCTCCTCCTCCTCCTCGGTTGTGTAATGCTGACTCCACTGCAGCATTCTGGTCAGCAATGAAGCGGTTTTTTGTTTGTTTTCTTGCCATTGCTTGTTTTTTGTGTGTGCGATTTTTTGTGGGGGGGGGGGGTTTCGTTTTTTTTTCCCGCTTCTTCCCTCCTCCCCTCCCGCCCCCCATCCCGCCCCCCACACCTCTCATTCAGTCCTACACAATGCGAACTTTACTTTATTTTTAATTTTTCCTTTACATTGATATCCGGATGACGGGTGCAATAGCCGAGTGGTTAAAGCGTTGGACTTTCAATCTGAGTGTCCCGGGTTCGAATCACGGAGACGGCGCCTGGTGGGTAAAGGGTGGAGATTTTTACGATCTCCCAGGTCAACATATGTGCAGACCTGCTAGTGCCTGAACCCCCTTCGTGTGTATATGCAAGCAGAAGATCAAATACGCACGTTAAAGATCCTGTAATCCATGTCAGCGTTCGGTGGGTTATGGAAACAAGAACATTCCCAGCATGCACACCCCCGAATGCGGAGTATGGCTGCCTATATGGCGGGGTAAAAACGGTCATACACGTAAAACCCATTCGTGTGCATACGAGTGAACGTGGGAGTTGCAGCCCACGAACGCAGAAGAAGACTATGATTATTTGTGTTATTATTGTTATCATCGTTGTTGTTGTTGTTGTTGAAACCAAAGCTCGGTTGTTTTCAGATTTCACCCTCATTTCACCCTCATTTCACCCTCATTTGCCCAGTTTCCCCCAACCCTCCATTCATTCACATCTCCCTCCCCTTCTAACCGATAATACTCAAATGTATTCATAAATACTTTAACAAAATGTCTTCAATCGCCGATATGTGTGACGGGACATTAAACAAAATTCCTCCTCCTCCTCCTCCTCGGTTGTGTAATGCTAACTCCACTGCAGCATTCTGGTCAGCAATGAAGCGGTTTTTTGTTTGTTTTCTTGCCATTGCTTGTTGTTTGTGTGTGCGATTTTTTTTTTTTTTTTGGGGGGGGGGGGGGTTTCGTTTTTTTTTCCCGCTTCTTCCCTCCTCCCCTCCCGTCCCCCATCCCGCCCCCCACACCTCTCATGAAGTCCTACACAATCCGAACTTTATTTTATTTTTAATTTTCCTTTACATTGATATCCGGATGAGAGTGAGGATGATGATGATGCTGCTATGACTGATGCCAGCCGTGGTGATGAGGATCCATTTGCACGCGAGACTGCCTGCCCCTTTGAGACTTCCCCTGTGTGTAGTGGAATGGGCCTCCTTTCCTGACACGTACAACCACCCAGGCGTTGTTCTCCGACCTGCCCCTGGAGACAAGGGACGCCTCGAGTGTTTGTCACTCGCGCGCTTCACGTGCACCATTAACTCTTGTCAAGCAGCTTTATTGGGGTCGCAGCAGAATTCTCTCTGTGTCTGAAATTTGAGCTAATGTGCCGTGCCACCCATATATATATATATATATATATATATATATATATATATATATATATATATATATATATATATCTGAATATCAACAACAGTAGGCTCTTCATGTCTTTAAAACTTGTATTCTAAAAAAAAGCAGCAAATTTTCGCTGTAAAAACAGCTGCTTCAGGCAAGGGTCAGCTTCTTCAGGCAAGCGAAAATTTGCTGCTGTTTTAGAACACAAGTTTTAAAGACACGAAGAACCTACTGTTGTTGATATTCTTGGTATTTCCCTCAGTGCTTTCTGCAAGGAGCGGAGCCCAGGACACGAAGAGAGTGTGAACTATCTCTCTCTCTCTCTCTCTCTCTCTCTCTCTCTCTCTCTCTCTCTCTCTCTCTCTCTCTCTCTCTCTCTATGAGGAGGTGTCAGAGCGTGCGGTCAGATCCATATACGCGACACATCATCTGCTGTTAAACAAACAAAGAAGCAGCAGATGCTTGTCCTTCGCATTGAAAATCCCAACGTGCTGATCAGGCTTTAATATAATAATAATAATGAGAATAATAATAATAATAATAATAATAATAAAAATTTATTTTTCATATATTCCTATAAGCATAAGCAAGCTCTAAGCGCTTTACAATCCAGTACCTAAAGTGAAACAAGAATGCTAGCACATAAAAATTAGTAGAAACATAAAACAGAATCATTAATATTATGAAAACACAATACATGAAACTCACAAAGTAACATACTATCAATACTACGACTGTTACACTCCAACACTCACACTAACACACACGCACAGACACACACACATGATTAAACGGCTGAGATGACAGCAATTTTCACTTAAAATACATACATGTAAAAGGAAACTAATTGTAATCTGCATGGTACAGATTTTGTAAAAATTGTAAAATAAAATTTTGGATAGAAAAGGTAAAAGGGGTAAAAATCGGGTCATTCTCCCTTTCGAACCACACCACCACCATCCATCTACCCACCCCCATTCTCTCTATTCTCCCATCACACACACTCACATTGCCATGGGCCTGGGACAACAGCACTATTGAGTTATGACAAGTATTTTTTTCGCTTTTAAAGAGATGTTTTGTTTTCCTTTTCAGCCTCGACTATTTTCATTAATTGCTCCCATTGATGAGCTATGTCTCTTTTGAGTCTCTCATAAATGGTATTTGACCAAACTAAACGATTGATTGAGAGTACTGTTATCAATATTAGAACGTTTTACGCCCTTGTAGCTGTGTAGAGGTGCTAAAGAAAGAATCGTTTTGTTCTTATGTGAACTGACCAATGGTGCGAAAAGAAGAAAAAAAAAGAGATCAAAATGATAGTTCTAAGATTGTGAGCTGGGATGTTATCCACACAATTAGGTCACGTTTTGAGTGAATCACGCTGTCTGTGCGTTAATTGTTTTTGCCCTCTCTCTGTCTGTCTGTCCGTTTGTCTGTCTCTGTCTCTCTTCTCTCTCTCTCCCTCTCTCTCTCCCTCTCTCTCTCTTCCTTTCTCTCTCTCGCTCTCCCTCTCTTCCTTCCTCTACCTCTATCCCTCTCTCCCTTGGTCTCTCTCTCTCTTTCTCTCTGTCTCTCCCTCTCTCTCCCTCTCTCTCCCTGTCTCTCTCTCCCTCTCTGTCTCCCTTTCTCTCTCTCTCCCTCGCCCTCTCTCTCTCTCCCTCTTTCCCCCTCTCTCTCTTTCCCTCTCTCCCTCTCTCCCTTGCTCTCCCCCTCTCTCTCTCCCTCTCTCCCACCCTCCTCCTCCTCCTTACTGCTCTAGCAGTATAGCCCCCTCCATCCCCCCCCTACCCCCTGCACTCCAATCACAGACAATAATAATCATCACCCTTTCAGAGGAGACTCACAAAAAGCGCGCAAGTCGTCGTCTGTCCCTGTGTAAACGCGCACCGTACCCCCCACACACACTGGTAACAAAAATGGAACCCAGCTGAGTTTCTGTCATTGCTATCGTTCACCACCTCGCTTCTTCCGCCTCTGTGTGGTGGTGAACTGATTGAATGACTAATGCCAACCTGTTACCACTGGGATCATGAAAATCGTTGCCCAGTAGCGTCATCAATATTGAAACAGCCACGCATTTTTTTAAAAATTCGGGAGGGAGCGGTGAGCTCGTGGTGATGCACGCCTGATTAGGGAGTGAGTGTCCGTGGGTTCGAATCCTGTGTGCGGACCGGGTTTTTTTGTTGTTGTTGTTTTTGTTGTTGTTTTTTGTTTTTTTGATGCCCCATCATCTGCACCGTTTCAGTGGCATTACTCCCACGCCGCTCATTTAGATTCCCCCATACACGGCCACACCCGGGTTCGTCCGTCACAGTTCCAGCGTCGGCAGTCCGCAGGGTACCATCGATGTTAGGTCGGCAGGAGGCCCATTAGATCTTGAGTGGTATTTGTATTTGTATTTCTTTTCATCACAACAGATTTCTCTGTGTGAAATTCGGGCTGCTTTCCCCAGGGAGAGCGCATCGCTACACTACAGCGCCACCCATTTTTTTTTGTTTTTGTTTGTTTTTGTTGTTGTTGTTGTTTTGTTTTGTTTGGTTTGGGTTTTTTCCTGCGTGCAGTTTTATTTGTTTTTCCCTATCGAAGTGGATTTTTCTTCACAATTTTGCCAGGAACAACCCTTTTGTTGCCGTGGGTTATTTTACGTGCGCTAAGTGAATGCTAGCACACGGGACCTCGGTTTATCGTCTCATCCGAATGACTAGCGTCCAGACCACCACTCAAGGTCTAGTGGAGGGGGAGAAAATACCGGCGGCTGAGCCGTAATTCGAACCAGCGCGCTAAGATTCTTTCGCTTCCTAGGCGGACGCGTTACCACTAGGCCATCACTCCACTGGTGTGAATGCTAGTCTTTCAGATGATACGGTAAATCGAGGTTCCGTGTGCAACATGTGACTAGTCACGTCAGACCTCAACAACAACAGCAAAAGTGGTATCCCTGGCGAAGTTCTGTAGAAAAAAAACCTAAACATTTATGTAGCGCATTTCTCCAGGAATACTGCTCAAAGCGCTTTACATTTCGTTCCTCACTCCCCGCCTCCCCCTCAATACTCCTATCCACTTTGGGACGAAAACGAATACACTTGCAGACAGAAAAATAGAAAGAGAACAAGCAAAAAAAAAGCAATGTAGGGGGCGCTGCACCGTGGCGACACGCTCTCAGCGGGGAGAGCAGCCCCAATGTCACACAGAGAAATGATATCGTGACAAGAAGTAATCCAATACAACACAATCCACATAGCTTCACGTCACAATTTACGCTGTGTCATTACATAATGTATGCAGATGTGTACATTTGTAAGCGAGTAGGGTTGGCGAGAGAATGTGTGTTTCACGAATTCTACAAGTTTTTGTTTGTTTGTTTGTTTTGTTGTTTGTTTCGGTTGAAGAAAATAGGGGAGACTGACAGGAGAGGGAGACTGACAGGAGAGGGAGACTGACAGGAGAGGGAGACTGACAGGAGAGGGAGACTGACAGGAGAGAGAGACGGATGAACAGGAAGAGGGAAGATGGGGCGGGGGTGGGGGGGGGGGCTGTTGGATTGTAAAGGTGTGTGTTTCCGTGTGTGCAAAGCGTCGTTCAGCAGCTTCGGTCCGCCCCCTGACTAACCAGCTACCGTTGTTACACCTTCTGGCACCTGTGTGTCTCCTCCAGTCCATCCTTCCAGTCTTGGACTGCAGAGCCACTTGCCGCTGTCATCACTGAAGCCAGAGGAGATGAGGTCCACTTTTCTGTTTTGTTGTCCAGCCCAACTTTAACGGGGAAAAAAACGCTCAGCTCATATCACAGAATGACACAAGTTTACAGTTGAACCAACAGTAAAGTTATAGCTGTATTATCAATGGTTGCCCTATTGCAGTGGGAAATCATTTACAGCTTCTTTTGTGGACTATGACTCTCAAACTAGGAGGCAAAATTGCACTGGCTCTTAGTGCTGCAGCCGTGGGGGCTAGTTGGCCTTTGGGAACCAACCCCAACGCCGACTGTCCTAAAACCCTCTTTGGCCGAGAGAGTGGGGATGTAACTTGGGTAAGACACTCTCCACTGTAGTCAAATTCTAGCTCAGACAGTCGAGACAGCAGTTGCCTCCTCTGCTGTTCTGTTGGTCATAATCGAACACGAGATAAGGTCAGGGGCATAGCCCTTGCTACTGGTACCATGTAACCCAGTACTACCTGCCGCATGTGAAGTTTCCCAACGACGGACCAGGCGGAGGAGAAAATCTTTCCCAACGGCTGTGAAGGCGGAAGAGAATGACCAAAAGGCAGGGGGAGCTCTTATCCTTGGCTGGAAGTCCTCATAGGAGACGGAACTCCAACGTCCTACACGTGGCAGTATCTGCACCTGTGGGACTGTGAGCGTCAAAAAAGTCACCTGTGCCGTTCAGGCGAAGCGTGAGCGAAGGAAGCAGGGCTCAACTTCTGGAGATGTTTTCCCTTGCAACACCTGTGGGAGGTGCTGCGCATCCAGAATCGGCCTCTTCTCCCATATGAGGACACACACCGACAGATAAACCTGCCTGCCTACTCATCTGTCGGTCCGACGGGAGACTCCATCATCAGTCGACCACGGCTGACTGCATAACGGAGAATAAAACTGAGTGAACCAAAATTTGATAACATCTATAATACCTTTCAGTTCAGTTTGTTGATGATGTCTGGAAATGAGACAACCCATTACGGTCTGTCAGGCTTTGAAAAGGCTGAATGTCATGAAACAGTTGTGTAGTTGTTGACTCGTTAAATGCATCGTCATAACATTGTTATGATGTCAAGTCCAAATTCCTTTAGTGCCCTTTGTTCGTTGGTGTGTGTGTGTGTGTGTGTGTGTGTGTGTGTGTGTGTGTGTGTGTGTGTGTGTGTGTGTGTGCGCGCGTGTGCTACCCCCTTAAGTTTAAGGCCCTTTATTTGAATGAAACATGTTCTGCGTTCTCTCTCTCTCCATCCCAGCTTTCTGACACAACTTCACGTGGCATTGATCTCGTCTGTCTGATAAATATTAACAACTATTGGAACGTCCGTGTTTTCAACACAACCATTACATCTCTGTGTGTGTGTGTGTGTGTGTGTGTGTGTGTGTCTGTGTGTGTGTGTGTGTGTGTGTGTGTGTGTGTGTGTGTTTGTGTCTGTGTGTGTGTGTCTGTGTCTGTGTCTTTGTATCTGTCTGTGTATCTGTGTGTGTGTGTATTTGTGTGTGTGTGTGTGTCTGTGTCTGTATGTCTGTGTCTGTGTGTATCTGTGTTGGAACGTCCGTGTTCTCAATCAACACAACCATTACATCCGTGTGTGTGTGTGTGTGTGTGCGTGTGCGTGTGTGTGTGTGTGT
>NC_134882.1:33876713-33884213 GCF_041734735.1 Babylonia areolata
ACCTCGGTTATCACGAACTGTCCAATCGACGACAAAACCAACGTATCAAAGCCAGCTACGCGGTGTGGACGTTACGAGAGTTGAAGAGGACGGCCAGGAAGAACGCCTGGCAATGTGTCCTCGGTCAGCTGTCTTGGCGACCCTCGTGGTCAGCCTGTGGCTTGGCCGTGCTGATGGGGCTCTGTCTATTTTGGAACGAAGGTGAGAGAGAGAGAGAGAGAGAGAGAGAGAGAGAGAGAGAGAGAGAGAGAGAGTGGGAGGGAGGGAGGAGACAGACAGAGAGAACTCAGAACTCAGAAAGTTTAATGTACATCGGCCTTGGGCCACAATACAATGGGGAAGGGTGGGTGGATCGGTGAGGTTGCATATAACATTGTGTTATCCATAGCAACAACAACAACAACAACAAAAACAAGTACAAACTGAATGAATATATACTTAAACAATGTGCCCATCATATAGACATTTGCTTTTATATAGTATTTCACCATGCTTGATCACTGACTGCAGATTAACTTTTTCCCTTGTATTGATAGCATGGAAAATATATCTGGATACATTATGTCTGTGATAGAGAGAGAGAGAGAGAGAGACAGAGACAGAGACAGAGACAGAGAGAGAGAGAAAAGAAGGGGGTGTGCGGGAGACAGAAATACAGAAAGACATAGTGATAGAGACAGACAGAGAGAGAGAGAGACACACACACACACACACAGAGAAAGAGAGACAAAAACAAGAGAGGGTGAGAGAGAGAGAGAGGGGGGGGGGGCCGGGGAGGAGGGGAGAAAGAAGGAGAGATTAAAAAAAAAATGAAAGAAAAGAGAGAGGGAGACAGACATGAAAACGACGGGAGGAGGGGGAATTAAGGGACACAGAGTGAGAGGTAGAGAGAGAGAGGGGGAGGGTAGGGGGAGGAAGAAAGACATAAAAACGACAGGGAGAGTGAGTGAGTGAGAGGTAGAGAGAGAGGGGGGGGGAGGGTAGGGGGAGGGAGAGAGACATAAAAACGACAGGGAGAGTGAGTGAGTGAGAGGTAGAGAGAGAGGGGGGGGGGGAGGGGAGGGGGAGGGAGAGAGACATAAAAACGACAGGGAGAGTGAGTGAGTGAGTGAGTAAGTGAGAGGTAGAGAGAGAGGGGGAGGGTAGGGGGAGGGAGAGAGACATAAAAACGACAGGGAGAGTGAGTGAGTGAGTGAGTAAGTGAGAGGTAGAGAGAGAGAGGGGGAGGGTAGGGGGAGGGAGAGAGACATAAAAACGACAGGGAGAGTGAGTGAGTGAGTGAGTGAGAGGTAGAGAGAGAGGGGGGGAGGGTAGGGGGAGGGAGAGAGACATAAAATCGACAGGGAGAGTGAGTGAGTGAGTGAGTGAGAGGTAGAGAGAGAGAGGGGGGAGGGTAGGGGGAGGGAGAGAGACATAAAAACGACAGGGAGAGTGAGTGAGTGAGTGAGTGAGTGAGAGGTAGAGAGAGGGGGGAGGGTAGGGGGAGGGAGAGAGACATAAAAACGACAGGGAGAGTGAGAGAGTGAGTGAGAGGTAGAGAGAGGGGGGAGGGTAGGGGGAGGGAGAGAGACATAAAAACGACAGGGAGAGTGAGCGAGTGAGTGAGAGGTAGAGAGAGAGGGGGGAGGGGAGGGGGAGGGAGAGAGACATAAAAACGACATGGAGAGTGAGTGAGAGGTAGAGAGAGAGAGGGGAGGGTAGGGGGAGGGAGAGAGACATAAAAACGACAGGGAGAGTGAGTGAGTGAGAGGTAGAGAGAGGGGGGGTGTAGGGGGAGGGAGAGAGACATAAAAACGACAGTGAGAGTGAGTGAGTGAGAGGTAGAGAGAGGGGGGGTGTAGGGGGAGGGAGAGAGACATAAAAACGACAGGGCGAGTGAGTGAGTGAGAGGTAGAGAGAGGGAGGAGGGTAGGGGGAGGGAGAGAGACATAAAAACGACAGGGAGAGTGAGTGAGTGAGTGAGAGGTAGAGAGAGAGGGGGGAGGGGAGGGGGAGGGAGAGAGACATAAAAACGACAGGGAGAGTGTGACTGAGTGAGAGGTAGAGAGAGAGGGTGAGTGTAGGGGGAGGGAGAGAGACATAAAAACGACAGGGAGAGTGTGACTGAGTGAGAGGTAGAGAGAGAGGGTGAGTGTAGGGGGAGGGAGAGAGACATAAAAACGACAGGGAGAGTGAGTGAGAGAGAGGTAGAGAGAGAGGGGGTGTGTAGGGGGAGGGAGAGAGACATAAAAACGACAGGGAGAGTGAGTGAGTGAGAGGTAGAGAGAGAGGGGAGGGTAGGGGGAGGGAGAGAGACATAAAAACGACAGGGAGAGTGAGTGAGAGAGAGGTAGAGAGAGGGGGGAGGGAGAGAGACATAAAAACGACAGGGAGAGTGAGTGAGAGGTAGAGAGAGGGGGAGGAGGGTAGGGGGAGGGAGAGAGACATAAAAACGACAGGGAGAGTGTGACTGAGTGAGAGGTAGAGAGAGAGGGTGAGTGTAGGGGGAGGGAGAGAGACATAAAAACGACAGGGAGAGTGAGTGAGAGGTAGAGAGAGAGGGGGGAGGGTAGGGGGAGGGAGAGAGACATAAAAACGACAGGGAGAGTGAGTGAGTGAGTGAGAGGTAGAGAGAGAGGGGGGAGGGGAGGGGGAGGGAGAGAGACATAAAAACGACAGGGAGAGTGAGTGAGAGAGAGGTAGAGAGAGAGGGGGGAGGGGAGGGGGGGGGAGAGAGACATAAAAACGACAGGGAGAGTGAGTGAGTGAGTGAGTGAGAGAGAGGTAGAGAGAGAGGGAGGAGGGTAGGGGGAGGGAGAGAGACATAAAAACGACAGGGAGAGTGAGTGAGTGAGTGAGAGGTAGAGAGAGAGGGGGGGTAAGGGGAGGGAGAGAGACATAAAAACGACAGGGAGAGTGAGTGAGTGAGAGAGAGGTAGAGAGAGAGGGGGGGTAAGGGGAGGGAGAGAGACATAAAAACGACAGGGAGAGTGAGTGAGAGAGAGGTAGAGAGAGAGGGGGGAGGGGAGGGGGAGGGAGAGAGACATAAAAACGACAGGGAGAGTGAGTGAGAGAGAGGTAGAGAGAGAGGGGGGAGGGTAGGGGGAGGGAGAGAGACATAAAAACGACAGGGAGAGTGTGACTGAGTGAGAGGTAGAGAGAGGGGGGGAGGGTAGGGGGGGGGAGAGAGACATAAAAACGACAGGGAGAGTGAGTGAGAGAGAGGTAGAGAGAGAGGGGGGAGGGTAGGGGGAGGTAGAGAGACATAAAAACGACAGGGAGAGTGTGACTGAGTGAGAGGTAGAGAGAGAGGGTGAGTGTAGGGGGATGGAGAGAGACATAAAAACGACAGGGAGAGTGAGTGAGAGAGAGGTAGAGAGAGGGGGGAGGGAGAGAGACATAAAAACGACAGGGAGAGTGAGTGAGAGGTAGAGAGAGGGGGAGGAGGGTAGGGGGAGGGAGAGAGACATAAAAACGACAGGGAGAGTGTGACTGAGTGAGAGGTAGAGAGAGAGGGTGAGTGTAGGGGGATGGAGAGAGACATAAAAACGACAGGGAGAGTGAGTGAGAGAGAGGTAGAGAGAGGGGGGAGGGAGAGAGACATAAAAACGACAGGGAGAGTGAGTGAGAGGTAGAGAGAGGGGGGTAGGGGGAGGAGAGAGACATAAAAACGACAGGGAGAGTGTGACTGAGTGAGAGGTAGAGAGAGAGGGTGAGTGTAGGGGGAGGGAGAGAGACATAAAAACGACAGGGAGAGTGAGTGAGAGAGAGGTAGAGAGAGAGGGGGGGTGTAGGGGGGAGGGAGAGAGACATAAAAACGACAGGGAGAGTGAGTGAGAGAGAGGTAGAGAGAGAGGGGGGGTGTAGGGGGAGGGAGAGAGACATAAAAACGGCAGGGAGAGTGAGTGAGTGAGAGGTAGAGAGAGGGGGGGTGTAGGGGGAGGGAGAGAGACAATAATGTGGCAGATTTGAACTGTCATGCCTTTTCTTTCTTTCTCTTTTTTCAAAGTCTTCTTTCTTTTCTTTTCTTTTTTCTTTCTTTTTTTTTTCTCGTCTGCTTTTATTCCTATTCTTCAATCGACCTCTTCCTCCTCGCCTTGTTGTTGTTGTTGTTGTTGTTCTCCTTCATCTTCTTCTTCTTCTGCTTCTCCTCCTCCTCCTCCTCCTCCTTCTTCTTCTTCTTCTTCTTCTTCTTCTTCTTCTTCTTCTTCTTCTTCTTCTTCTTCTTCTTCTTCTTCTTCTTCTTCTCCTCCTCCTCCTCCTCCTCCTCCTCCTCCTCCTCCTCCTCCTTCTTCTTCTTCTTCTTCTTCTTCTTCTTCTTCTTCTTCTTCTTCTTCTTCTTCTTCTTCTTCTTCTTCTTCTTCTTCTTCTTCTTCTTCTTCTTCTTCTTCTTCTTCTTCTTCTTCTTCTTCTTCTTCTTCTTCTTCTTCTTCTTCTTCTTCTTCTTCTTCTTCTTCTTCTTCTCCTCCTCCTCCTCCTCCTCCTCCTCCTCCTTCTTCTTCTTCTCCTTCTCCTCCTCCTCCTCCTTCTTCTTCTTCTCTTTCTCCTCCTCCTCCTCCTTCTTCTTCTTCTTCTTCTATTGCAATTACTACGACTGCTGCTGCTGCCACCACAACTACTACAATTACTGCTACAACTAGAACTGCTGCTGCCATTACTGCTATTATTACTTCTTTTCCTGCTTCTTCCTCTATCCTCCTCCTCCTCTTTATTCTTCCTCTTCTTTCCCCATCCTCTTCCACTCCTCCTTCCTCCTCTCCTCCTCCTCCTCTTTATTCTTCCTCTTGTCTCCTCCTCCTCCTCTTTATTCTTCCTCTTCTTTCCCCATCCTCTTCCACTCCTCCTTCCTCCTCTTCTCCTCTTCCTCCTCCTCCTCGTTATTCTTCCTATTCTCTCCTCCTCTTTATTCTTCCTCTTCTCTCTTCCTCCTCCTCCTCTTTATTCTTCCTCTTCTCTCCTCCTCCTCCTCTTTATTCTTCCTCTTCTTTCCCCATCCTCTTCCAATCCTCCTTTCTCCTCTTCTCCTTCCTGAAAAAAAAAAAACACTTGTGTAATACTTGCCTTATTTCTTAATGAGCTGGTTTCGACTAAAATATGACGGTTCGTGTGATCAGAGCATCCCGATGTTTGCGTTCATGAGTGATATCATCGGTGTTTACTTGCGTACTGTTTGACCTTAACACTCACTCAGTACGGCCAGTCCTCTCTTCTCCTCTACACAGACCCATCGGATGTCCAGTGGGTGTCTGAATGACCCAACCTTTAGCTTCCGTCGTCAGAATTGTGGTATTCTTTGTCAACATTCACCTCTTCAGTATAAGAGCCTTCCGCTTGCAATATTTTGATGATGGTAATTGGGGTGAAACGCTGTTAACGTCGTCTCTTTCGCCGTTCGTATGGAGAGAGTTAACTCACTCAGTACGGCCAGTCCTCTCTTCTCCTCTACACAGACCCCTCGGATGTCCAGTGGGTGTCTGAATGACCCAACCTTTAGCTTCCGTCGTCAGAATTGTGGTATTCTTTGTCAACATTCACCTCTTCAGTATAAGAGCCTTCCGCTTGCAATATTTTGATGATGGTAATTGGGGTGAAACGCTGTTAACGTCGTCTCTTTCGCCGTTCGTATGGAGAGAGTTAATCCTTGACGGGGGAAAAGAGATGGTATGGGGATGGGGAAAGAGAGGTGGTCCCTCCCCTCTTCTCCATTTGCTTCTTCTCCGTTTGTTCTTCTTTTTCTGCTTCTCAGACTTAATCATTTCTCCTTGTGTATCCTCGTTTAGATCCGCTCTTTTCAGGGGTATGGACTAACTTTTAAGACGTGACAGCTGCCCCCGACAGGCGGTGCCATGGAGAGGCCAAAACATGTATGTTTCAATGGCACTCGATCAGGGAAACATTTCCTTTAGACCCCCCCCCCCCCCAGCCCCTCCCCCCCAGCCCCCCCACCCCCACCCACCCAAACCTCTACCCTTTTTTTTTTCACGTTATTTTCCATCAGATGGTAAGATCGATTCGGTGGCAGTCTGAAGACTTGACACAAGCAGTGCGGATTCGGAGAAGATTATGATCAGTGTTTAGCTTTTCTGAAGGCGCTGTATTTGTCCGCCCCTTCGCTGAACTACTGAACTGACTTTAATCTTTGATGGAGACGAACCGTTGTATGAAGAGAAGAGGTAAACAAAAAGACCATTCCCTGAAGCGTTTCTTTGTTACGATAGATAGATAGATAGATATGTTGTTGTTTTTATTGTTTTGTTGTTGTTGTTGTTGTTGTTTTAATGATGTTGTACATTTAAACCATGGTAAGTGACTATGGCATTAGAGAGAGAGTGAGAGAGAGAGAGAGAGAAACAGACAGACAGACAGACAGAGACAGACACAGAGAGAGACAGAGACACAGACACAGACAGGGAGAGAGAGAGAGAGAAAAAGAGAGAGAGAGAGAGAGAGAGAGAGAGAGAGAGAGAGAGAGAGAGAGAGAGAGAGAGAGAGAGAAGAAATGACACAAGAGCAATTCAAACCTCAAGCAAAGGCAAACGATCGAATCAACACCAAAATCGTGCATGCAAAGATTCTATCCGCCCATTTCCTAAACGGACCAAGAATTGTGTGTGGTGGAAAAGTGCTAACGGGAAAACCCGAAAGTAAGAAAAACATAACATAAGAGAGACCAGATACTAGGTATTGGCGTACATTAAAAATTCCAGTCCAAAGATTCATACACATACAACTTGTGTGATCTGCTAAACTGTTGCGTTACGGTACAACACCCCAAGTGCAGGTTTGGTTGTAGTTCTTGTTTTGTTTTTTGTTTGTTTGTTTGTTTGTTTGTTTGTTTATTTTGGGGTGGGGGATTCGGGGGGCGTGGGGTGTGTGTGTGTGTGTGTGTGTGTGTGTGTGTGTGTGTGTGTGTGTGTGTGTGTGTGTGTGTTTCTTGTTTTTCTGTAATGGCATTCCGGGACGCCTGCTAACCACCATCCCCATCTATTCCCACAACTCTCTCTCTCTCTCTCTCTCTCTCTCTCTTTCAAGTGTATCTTTTTTTTTTTCTATATTCTGGAAACGCTTTGACTCATAAATTGAATTAATTCTAGCACACGGAGCAGAAGTCTGGGCCACCAGTGTACGATAATCGAGAAATGGGTGAAAAGTGTTCATACATTTTTAATCAAACGCTTCCTTTCGGTGCCATTACATTCGTCCAGTGAAATGTCATATGGCGAAACTGGTGGTCGACATCCATCATATATAAAAAACAAAGATCAAATGTACCAGATACTGGCTTAGACTAACACAGCTCCCACTGACTAGAATAAGCAGAGAAACTTATGAAATGATGCTAAATCAGTTGGATTTTTGGAAAGAAAACTGGGCTTTTTTGTAAAGATTGTTTTAACAACACATGTTTTGAGGATTGTCTGGATATGTCGGGGTGTTGGCAATGAACGAATATTTCTTGCAAAAGCCAAAGATATGCAGTTAATTCATACAAACAAGATTGGCATGCCCACGTTGAAAAAT
>NC_134882.1:33891713-33899213 GCF_041734735.1 Babylonia areolata
TTCAAACGATATCGAAAGAAAGACAGGGAAGAAGGCTTTAACGCCTGGCATTCAAAACGCATGTGTATTTGAAATTTTTACCTAAAGTAGCATGCGATGTGTTTACTACTTTAAGTTTTAGATACATTTGATTTTAATCTGTAAACTGATCAGGTATTTTGCCTTTGTATCAGTATCCTGCAGTGTGTCAGTGCCTGTTGGTTTCTGTTCCACAAGGAGTGGGTTTATTTATCTGTGTCAAGGTCTGCTGGTTTTTGATTCGTGGGGATTTGATTTGATTACATGTGTATAGGCCTGCTGGTTTATGTTCCTTGGGGAGTTAATTTGATCACCTGTGTCAAGGTCTGCTGGTGTCTGTTTCTCTAGGATCTTATTTGATCACCTGTGTCATGGTCTGCTGGTTTCTGTTTCTCTAGGATCTTATTTGATCACCTGTGTCATGGTCTGCTGGTTTCTGTTTCTCTAGGATCTTATTTGATCACCTGTGTCATGGTCTGCTGGTGTCTGTTTCTCTAGGATCTTATTTGATCACCTGTGTCATGGTCTGCTGGTTTCTGTTTCTCTAGGATCTTTTTTGATCACCTGTGTCAGGGTCTGCTGGTTTCTGTTCCTCTGAGACAATATTTAATCACCTGTGTCAAGGCCTGCTGGTTTCTGTTCCTCTGAGACAATATTTTATTACCTGTGTCAGGGTCTGCTGGTTTCTGTTCCTCTGAGACAATATTTAATCACCTGTGTCAAGGCCTGCTGGTTTCTGTTCCCATATGATTTGATTTTATTACCTGTATTACCTGTACCTATTATTATTTGCCTGTTGGTTTTTCATCCTCGAGGGTTTGATTGCCTTTGTCAAGGCTTGCTGGTTTTTGTTCCCCTAGGATTAGACTTGAGTACCTGACTGCTGGTTTAGTTTCCCCATGAGTTGATTTGATTACCTTTGTACCTTTCCTGGAGGATCTTATTAGATCACCTGTGTCATGGCCTGCTGGTTTCTGTTCCCTTGGGGAGTGGATTTGATTACCTGTGTCAAGGTCTGCTGATTTGTGTTCCTTGGGGAGTGGATTAGATCACCTGTGTCAAGGCTTGCTGGTTTCTGTTCCTTGGGGAGTGGATTTGATTACCTGTGTCAAGGTCTGCTGATCTGAGTTCCTTGGGGAGTGGATTTGATTACCTGTGTCATGGCCTGCTGGTTTGTGTTCTTTAGGGAGTGGATTAGATCAGCCGTGTCATGGCCTGCTGGTTTGTGTTCTTTAGGGAGTGGATTAGATCACCTGTGTCAAGGCCTGCTGGTTTGTGTTCTTTAGGGAGTGGATTAGATCACCTGTGTCAAGGCCTGCTGGTTTGTGTTCTTTAGGGAGTGGATTAGATCACCTGTGTCAAGGCCTGCTGGTTTGTGTTCCTTGGGGAGTGGATTAGATCACCTGTGTCAAGGCCTGCTGGTTTGTGTTCCTTGGGGAGTGGATTAGATCACCTGTGTCAGGGTCTGCTGGTTTGTGTTCTTTAGGGAGTGGATTAGATCACCTGTGTGAGGGTCTGCTGGTTTGTGTTCTTTAGGGAGTGGATTAGATCACCTGTGTCAAGGCCTGCTGGTTTGTGTTCCTTGGGGAGTGGATTAGATCACCTGTGTCATGGCCTGCTGGTTTGTGTTCTTTAGGGAGTGGATTAGATCACCTGTGTGAGGGTCTGCTGGTTTGTGTTCTTTAGGGAGTGGATTAGATCACCTGTGTCAAGGCCTGCTGGTTTGTGTTCCTTGGGGAGTGGATTAGATCACCTGTGTCATGGCCTGCTGGTTTGTGTTCCTTGGGGAGTGGATTAGATCACCTGTGTCATGGCCTGCTGGTTTGTGTTCCTTGGGGAGTGGATTTGATTACCGATGTCATGGCCTGCTGGTTTCTGTTCCCCAGGGAGTGGATTAGATCAGCCGTGTCATGGCCTGCTGGTTTGTGTTCTTTAGGGAGTGGATTAGATCACCTGTGTCAAGGCCTGCTTGCTTGTGTTCCTTGGGGAGTGGATTAGATCACCTGTGTCAAGGCCTGCTGGTTTGTGTTCCTTGGGGAGTGGATTAGATCACCTGTGTCAAGGCCTGCTGGTTTGTGTTCTTTAGGGAGTGGATTAGATCACCTGTGTCAAGGCCTGCTGGTTTGTGTTCCTTGGGGAGTGGATTAGATCACCTGTGTCAAGGCCTGCTGGTTTGTGTTCTTTAGGGAGTGGATTAGATCACCTGTGTCATGGCCTGCTGGTTTGTGTTCTTTAGGGAGTGGATTAGATCACCTGTGTCAAGGCCTGCTGGTTTGTGTTCCTTGGGGAGTGGATTAGATCACCAGTGTCAGGGTCTGCTGGTTTGTGTTCCTTGGGGAGTGGATTAGATCACCTGTGTCATGGCCTGCTGGTTTGTGTTCTTTAGGGAGTGGATTAGATCACCTGTGTGAGGGTCTGCTGGTTTGTGTTCTTTAGGGAGTGGATTAGATCACCTGTGTCAAGGCCTGCTGGTTTGTGTTCCTTGGGGAGTGGATTAGATCACCTGTGTCATGGCCTGCTGGTTTGTGTTCCTTGGGGAGTGGATTAGATCACCTGTGTCAGGGTCTGCTGGTTTGTGTTCTTTAGGGAGTGGATTAGATCACCTGTGTCAAGGCCTGCTGGTTTCTGTTCCCATATGATTTGATTTTATTACCTATATTACCTGTACCTATGATTACTTGCCTGCTGGTTTTTCATCCTCGATTAATTGGTTACCTTTGTCATGGCCTGCTAGTTTCTGTTCCCCCAGGATTAGACTAGAGTACCTGACTGTTGGTTTAGTTTCCCCAGAAGTTGATTTGATTACCTTTGTACCTTTCCTGGAGGATCTTATTTGATCACCTGTGTCAAGGCCTGCTGGTTTCTGTTCCCAAAGGATAGGATGTGCTACATGTGTCATGGCCTGCTGGTTTCTGCTCCCCCAGGAGTGGATTAGATCACCTGTGTCATGGCCTGCTGGTTTCTTGTATCCTCCCCAGGACTACTCGCTGACCATCTTCTTGCGCCAGACGTGGAACGACTCCAGGCTGAGTTACCCGCCCCTGCCTGGCATCCAGGCCCTGGAGCTGGACAGCCGCGTGATGCAGAAGATCTGGGTGCCGGACCTCTACTTCACCAACGAGAAGCACGCCACCTTCCACGACGTCACCGTCCCCAACCGTCTGATGCACGTGTACCCTGAGGGCCAGGTGTTGTACAGCGCCAGGTGAGGTTGTGCGATGTGTGGGGCAGGGTGTTCAGGTGGGGGGTGGTGGTGGTGGTGAGTGTGGGGTGGAGGGAGTATTGGTGGTTGGCGGGGAATGTGGTGGTGTTGGTAGTGGTGGTGATGGCATTGGTGGTGGCGGCGTTTGTATTCCAGCGCCAGGTGAGATTGTTGGGGGAGTGGTGGGGAGGGAGGGATGAGGAGGTTGGTGGTGGTGCTGGTTCTGCTGTTAGTAATGATGGTGATGGTTGTGGTTGTGATGGTAGTGGTGGTGGTGGTGGTGACGATGATAGTGGTGGTTGTGGTGGTAGTAGTCAGCGTCGCATTCGTGCTGATGATGATAGTGGTGGTGCTGCTGAAGCTGATGCTAGTGGGTTTTTTGTTTTTTTTCTTCTTCATCGTCTTCGTCGTCTTCTTCATTTTGTCTGTTGTCGTTGTTGACATTGTCATCAACTGCAAGAGTGGCATCAGCAATGGTAGTTGTGTTGATCATGATCAAATGACTGGCAATAGCAAATGCATAATCCATTCTAGGAAGCACTTATCAAATGTCAGTTTAAAAACACGTTCGTCTGACCAAAGTAAATCAAAGGGAAGACGCAAGTGTCATGAAAACAGACCTTCGTTGGGATATATTAAAAGTTATTCCATATGATCGCGTGGCTAAAGTCTCCACAATGACTTGGATGCACGTGCAACATGTAGAGAATTTTAGCTCCATGTCTGATGCCATTGAACCGTCAACACGGAAAACGTTTTGGGTAAAGTTGTCCTTTGGGTAAACCGTCCGTTGGGTAAAAATGCCCTTTGGGTAAACAGTCCTTTTGGTAAACTGCCCATTGTTTAAAGGTGTCCTTTAGGTAAAGATTCCTTTCGGTTAAGCTGTGTAGACTGTCCTTTGGCTAAAGCTGCCCTTAGGGTGGACAGTCGTTTTAGGGTAAACTGCTCTTTTTGGGTAAAGCTGTGCTTTTTTGTAAATCTGTCCTTTTTCGTCAGCATGATTATCAAGGAATAGATAACAGTCTGAGTTATCCTTGTCGCAGCTGTCTGTGATAAACCTAGGGTAGCCTCTCACAGCCTGATCAGTGCGTTGGGTCAGAAGCCCGCTCCTGTTGAAGCACATGTGATGTAGCGTGTGTGAATCAGTCTGCACGTGTCAAGACATTGAAAGTGAAACCGACAGTCGTCTGTTGACCACATATTGTTTTGCTAATCTACGTCACAGGAACCTGCTGACCAGAATTTAGTAAGACATATCATATGACAATTTTGTGTGCTGACCAGAGTTTTTGTTGTATGTATCACTAATGTGTATTGAATCAGAAAATTTTGTAATCTGTATGACAGTTTTGTCTGTTGACCAGTTTTGTTGTTGTTATGCATGTTGCAAGTGTCTGCTGGCTAGATGACAATGTATTGATCGGATTTTTATTTTCAAGTGCATGTGACGAATGTGTGTTTATTTGCGTGTTGACCAGAATATCCATGAAGCTCAGCTGTGACATGAACCTGTGGAAATTCCCGTTCGATGCTCAGGTGTGCCATGTCGGTATGGAAAGCTGTGAGTATCAAACCTGGGAAATATGGGGGACGAGGGAGAATATCAATATGTAAAGCTGTGATTGTCAAACATGAGAACACAGGGGATGGGGAGAATATTGTATGGAAAGATGCGAGTGTCAAACATGAGAAATACAGGTATGAGGAGAATATCATGGAAAGCTATCAAACATGAGAATTACAAGGAATGGGGAGAGTATCAGTATGGAAATATGTGATTGTTAAACGTGGGAAATACAGGGTTTGGGGATAAAATCGTGTATGGAAAGCTGTAAGTGTCAAACGTGGTGAATACTGTGGTAGTGAGAATATCGTATGGAAAGCTGTGAGTGTCAAAAGTTTTAGGTAAGTCGGAATGTGAAGAGTTCTGTGCGGATCTTGTTTTACTGATACAAATACCCCTTATTTTTAAACAGAGCAGACAGCATTATAAATGAGTAAATTAAGAACAGTTCACTGTGGAATGTGTCACACATACTTTTGGGGTGAAGAAAAAGAGGAGATAATTAACACACACACACACACACACACACACACACACACACACACACACACACACACACAGAGAGAGACAGAGAGAGAGACAGAGAGAGAGACAGAGAGAGAGAGAGGGATATGTTGGAACGAAAGCAATGGCTTGACGAATAAAAAAAAAAATTAAAGAAATAAACATCGTCAATCGATTTGCCATTTGGTGCCTCAGACAGGGATGTAATGCCCCCCCCCCCCCTCACCCTCAACCCCCCCTCACCCCCCCCCCCCCCCCAACACCTCCCCCCCTCCTCACCCTCCCCTCCCTCCCGCACTCCCCATCACACACACATCCCTGATGAGAGACTATCATGTTAACAATTTACCACCAGTCCAGCCATCCAACCACAAAAAAAGAGGCGGGAAGTCGCCCAATTTACCAGAATGTCAGTCAAAAAACAAACAAACAAAAATCTCGTCAAATTTTGTGAGTGAAATGCAATTGCCATTTGAAGTGGCAACATAACTGTGTGTGTGTGAATTTTGCACTGCTCTGCCAGGACCCCCAGTGGCAGAATCGTTCAGGCACTGGACTTTTTGATCCAGTGTTCACCGCTGATCAGGGTTCCAGTCCCCGTGTTGGGCATGGTGCTGTGTCCTTGGGAAAGAGGACTGGAGTGATAGCCAAGAGGTAACGCGTCCGCCTAGGAAGCGAGAGAATCTGAGCGCGCTGGTTCGAATCACGGCTCAGCCACCGATATTTTTCCCCCCTCCACTAGACCTTGAGTGGTGGTCTGGACGCTGGTCATTCGGATGAGACGATAAACCGAGGTCCCGTGTGCTGCATACACTTAGCGCACGAAAAAGAACCCACGGCAACAAAAGGGTTGTTCCTGGCAAAATTCTGTAGAAAAATCCACTTCGACAGGGAAAACAAATAAAACTGCACGCAGGGAAAAAAAAAAGAAAAAAAAAAAAAAAAGGGTGGCGCTGTAGTGTAGCGACACGCTCTCCCTGGGGAGAGCAGCCCAAATTTCACACAGAGAACTCTGTTGTGATTAAAAAAAAAAAAGAGAAATACATACAAATGTTTGCTCCGGTTTTTCCTCACTCCACCCAGATGTGAATAGGTGCCTTGGTAAAGGAAAGGAAAAGATTGGACCATGCCTTCCTATGCCGAGACCTGGACACAGTGGGTTTGAATTTACCGCCCCTATGGCCGTAATAGGCTACAGGGACCTTTAACCTTACACCCAACCAGAGGAAAGCGTGTCACGAAAGTTCGGTGCTAAGCATTAATTTCATCTCCAGTGTACTTGCATGCGTTGGTTAAATCAAGGTGGATCTTTGTTTGTTACGTTTCTCCAACCAAGTGAGCTATTCATCACAAATTTGCCAGCGACAGTTCTGTCGTGGCTGCGGAGGGGATTCTTCTTCATGCCCGGAAAGTATGCTGCATGCCACGGAATCTCAGCTGATCGTCTCATCCGAAGAACCATGACTTAAGTCACTTACTCAAGCTTTTGGGGGAACGTGAGGGAAAAAAAAAAACAAAAAACAAACTCTGGCTCTTATGTGAGTGATCGGCAGAGCCCACGCACCTCTGGAATTTTGATTTATTACTTTTTTTCTTTACGGTTTTTTTTTTTTCTGTGGGGGTGTTTTGGATGTTTGTGGTTTTTTGGGGGTTTTTTGTTGTTGTTTTTTCACCTTTCAGTGGTAGTAAGCTCACGTTACCAGCGAGACTCCCCCAGGCCTTATGCATACATACCTTGGATCGTTCTGTAACACTGACACAGTCAGTGCACGGGGACTTTCTTTATTTGTTTTATTGTAGGGCTCGTTGGTGGGTTCTGATTTATCTACCTACCAACCTACCTACCTACCTAGATAATTATCTACCTACCTAGATAGCTAGATAGCTAGATAGACAGACAGACAGACAGATAGGCAGGCAGGCAGGCAGCTAGATGTGGGTGGTGGTAGCAGTAGTAGTGTTCAGTTTTACTCTTTTTTTTACATTTTAAGTGATATTAGACGGGGGAAATGGGGTGGGAGGGAAGGGGGAAGGGGGGGGGGTATATTGACAGGCAGACAAGCAGAGCAGCAGCCGTCTTCAATTTTTCGCTTTTTTTTTTTTTAAGTGGTATTACATAGGGGATAATTGTGGGGTGGGGGAGTGAAGGTGTGGTCCAGGAATAACTTGAAGAATCCATGTGCATCTTCCAGTGTGTGTTGCTGTGGGCGGA